>NW_024581127.1:1186926-1660862 GCF_017639235.1 Corvus kubaryi | reverse complement strand
TCCCGCTGCGGCGAGCCCTGCGCGGGCAGGTGCGGCGGGCGAGGCCGCTGCCCCGCCGCGGGCCGGCGCACGGAGGCTTCGTCGATGGAAGTATGTTACCAGCTGCCCGTGCTGCCGCTGGACAGGCCGGTGCCGCAGCACGTCCTCAGCCGCAGAGGGGCCATCAGCTTCAGCTCCAGCTCCGCGCTCTTCGGCTGCCCCAACCCCCGGCAGCTCTCGCAGGTAGGCACTGCCGCCGGGCCCGCCGCCCTTGTCCGCCTGCCCCGAATACCGGCGGCGGTGGCGAGATAATACAGCATTTAATATTTTTATGACTAGTTATTGCTGGGGTTATCTATTTAGCATCGCTTGCGATGCGAGTGCTGAACTCCTTGGGGTTTATCTCCACAGCCAGTGGGTTGTTTCTCCTGCAGTTTTTAAGCTAAGGCTGTTTTTTAGCTGTTCTTTTTAGCTTGGGCTTTCTTTGAAGGGTGCAAATTTCTTATGGGGTTGCCAAAAGCTGCAGCGACTTTACTGAAATGGTGAACATGCATTGCGGTGTTTTATTTGGGATGCTCTGCTTTTTCTCACTCCAACTATTGAGACTTGGCAATCTGTCTAGAAGGAGACAAAGATCCTTGGCTTTTTCGTTTCCACGGTATTGTTCCCAGCCCATATTACATCAGTCACAATGTGAACTGTACTGTATTTTGTTTCATCTGATCGTGTTGGAAATACTGTGAAAAAGGTCATTATAACTATCAGGACAAAAGGCAGGTTTTTCTTGTGAGCACTGCCCTAAATTTCTGGATGTGCGTTAGTATGGTTTCCCAGCACCCAGTGATAAAATTATATTCTGGCGGAAGTCTCTGGAGAAAATCTGGAATTATGGTGAAAAGCATATGTTTTGGTGGGGAGTCAGCCCGTTTTGGCTTCGAGGGATTTCCTATGTCGAGATTGAAAGATCTGTTTAAGTGCTGTGAAGTATGTTGTCCTTACGGAAGATTATGTCTTTGCATGTGTAATGATATTTTTTTGTTCTGCACATTTTTGGTGTATCTTATTAAGTTTTTCTACTTTTTTTCTCATGACCTGCTGTGCTACACATACATCTGTGTAGAAAGTACAGAGCTACCAGTAGCTTTTGGCTTTGTCCCCTGTTTGGTAGTAGTGAAGCTCTGTGTGTGTGTGAGCTTTAGGCACATGTATGTTTGTACAGGAAGAATCAACAAAATACTGTGTTAATGACCAGGAATTTGAATGCATATGGGAATAATTATTAGCAAGCAAATGAAGATGAACATATGTTGACAATGCTCCCTTCCCTGAGTATAAATGTAATAATTGATAAAATCTTTGGTTTTATGGCAAATTAATTTTCCATGTAGCAACCAAGTTAGGATCTTTTCCATTCTTACTGCTTGTTCTGA
Organism: Corvus kubaryi; assembly: GCF_017639235.1. Lineage (NCBI taxonomy): Eukaryota > Metazoa > Chordata > Aves > Passeriformes > Corvidae > Corvus > Corvus kubaryi. Next base: position 1,659,453 of record NW_024581127.1, on the reverse strand, counting down.
GCTGTACTTGGTGATGGTGACTTTTCCATACGTATAAGTCGTCTTGAAAGTCCAACCCGATATAGCACGCTTTGTTCTGTGCAGATAAGAGTCTCCCTTGTTTGAAGCATTCGTGGTTTTCTGAAAAGGAATAGGCAGAATTGTCAAGGTGGTATGTTGTATTCCTTTCTGTATGGTCTCCAGAACAGATGATGGATGAAATGTATACAAGCTTACCAAATTAAATATGCTGTTGACATTTAAAGTATTTTGGGATTTTTTCCTCAACTTTCAAGCTTCTCAATGGATTCCTTATTTTCTGACCAATATGCTGCAGGTATATTAGTGAGTTCCAGGAAGAGGTGCTTGAATAACTTGTAAGAAAAGGAAACTATGTGTGCTTGACCAAGTAGTATTCTGTCTGCATAAACCAAGTAACTAAGTTTATGAATTAATAAAAAGGAATTAGGCTATTTAAGTGAGGAAGCCTTTGCTGTTATTGGACATCTGATTAGAGTACAGCTTTACCTTTTTTTTTTCCTTTTCACTGAAGTCCCCTGCAAACAATAGGATGTGAATAGGTCTACCAGACCTGCAGTCACAAGTTGGTGTAAATGATGGACCAGTGAGATCAGTGATCCTGTCTAACTCCTGAATTTAGCTTTACCTTACAAGTCTCTTGTAAGACTCGGAGTATTCCAGTTTCGTTCCTGTTCAAAGAGAGCTGAACCCTTATCAGTTTGTCATTTTCAGTCTTCTGCTCCAGCTAGCTTTGAGCAATAGGAGTAAAACTGGAGATGTGTACCCAAGGAACTGGTATATACAGCCAGCATTTTACAGCTAATATGCATTTAGCAGATTTTCTTGAAAAATGTAAGGTCTTGAAAATTGCGTTCCTGGTTAGGGATTAAAAGTGACATGATTGAGTCATAAGATGTTTTAGGCTTATCCTTCCAGCAATAAGGTATTTTATATAGGAAACATACATGAGATAAACGCACACTACATTAGATATGCCATTTAATTGTGACAGTCCTAAGCAGGCAAATATTTATCTCTTAATATATTAAGTAAAATTTCTGTTTTGTTAAAGTTTCACTACATGGGTTCAAAATGGGCTGTGTGTTGCTTTTTTGAAGCTTAAATAGAGTGGTGCTAGAAATGACCTCCAGAATTCTGGTCTAGTCCTCTCAGGCCCAGGAAGGATAAATTGTACTTACAGTGTTATTGGCAGTCTAATCTGTTTGCTTAATCTGTTTTTTAAGATATAGTCTTACGAGATGAGGTGAGTTGACATAACTCATTATTGTTGAAGGTTAAAAGCCTTGACACTGGGCACGTGTTATTACTGCTTCCTCTATGCCATCTCTGATGTTTGTCAGGTGTTTGCTCATTTGGTACACTAAAACAGCAGAAAACTAACACAAGCAGGAAGCTTGGTAGCTTCCTGCCATCACTTTGAATAAAATAGGCTTAGTGAAGTTTGTCAGAACCAATTTAAAGGAAAAGATGATACCACTAGGCTTTTGAAATTCATGAAAGCCTTAAGTAATAGAAATTACACAATCTCACTGGTCAACTGTTCTTAATAGTGCTTAACTGTTCTTGTTATAAGAGAGTTCTATCTTAATACCGAAATTAAGTCTTCCTTGTGGCAATTTGCACCTTTTACTATACCAAATAAATGTAGAGAAAGGCATATTCCTTTTTCCTTGTAGTTTTCTTTTATGTATGAATTATTTCTCTATAATCTTAATTTTTGTTAATTTCAAAGTTTTTACAACAAAAATAATAAAGGTGACATCTGAAGGTTACTTGTAATATTTCTTGTTCAAGTCCAGTCAGGTGAAATGCTGCTATTGTATGGGTTTATACAAATGTTTGGTTAATAATTGTCTTTAAATATGAAATAATTTTAAATGCTAGTGTTAAAAGCTGTTTTTAAGGACATTTGAATGTGTAAGTGTTGAAATGACCAGGACATTTCACATTGATGAGATTTGAATTTAGGTTCACTGTGAGATCAGGTGGATGTTAACTAGTACTTTGGGCCATACATTCATGGTGTTCATTCCAAGTGTTACAAAATTATGTTTTCAAATTAAAGCTGAGTTTTCAGAGAACAATTTTTGGTTTACTGCCTCATCTAGTTTTTAACTTGTGTTGTTAATAGTAATAAAAAAATTTCTTGAACTGTACTTAGTGTGAAAATTCTTAGTCTGCATTTTTATGAATAAGGGTTTATAATGAAAACCACTTCACAAACGTTGCTGCAAGCTACTTTTAGATTGTCCTGCGTTGCACTCCCCCTCACCCCATGTTGAATTGACATAAACATATCACAAATGAGTAAGAAAACTTTGGCCTAACCTGCTATTTTTGACTCATTTCCATGCCTCTACTTTGTAACTGGTTCTGCAGTCTCTTCAGTTCTTCCAAAAATGGCATCAGTGGTATCTAGTAGCAGCGTCTGAATAGAAGTAAAGATCTAGCTTTAGCCTTTCTGTCTTTAAATGAGTGAAATTGATGATGATAAAGAAAATGTCTCGTAATGACGAAATTGCATGAAGAAGGAATGGAACAAATAATAGAAGACTCCATTTGAATCTCAGAAATGTAGGCACTGTCTCCACCTGAAGTACCAAGTACTACTGTGTACCAGGCACTACCATGTACTGCTACCTGGTGTTTGATAACCTGGTTCATGATGCTTCTTCATTGCATCTCCATTTCATGCACTTAAGCAATATAGTGTCATACTTGGTGACTCTCAGGGGATATACACTTGAACAATAAACTGTAGATCATGCACATGGAATCCTAGATTTGACTTGGGGGATGAAGTGGGGGGAAAAAGTCACTAAGAGCAACTGGAAATCTACTGCATTGGTTGATTCTTCAGTGAAAGGTGTATACTTCCTCTTTCCCAGCATTAGAAAAGTGCTTAGGCCACCTTTTGCTATGTATTTCTATTTGCTATGTATTTCTTGTTGTCACTGTTTGTCACCTGATGTGATCCAAACATGTTTTGCTCTGCATGTAGCATGGTAAGTTAAAAGATGCAGTTGAGAGGTGTATTTATGTGGTCTGGACATAGACATTGGTCTTTAATCCCATGGTTGCACCTTTTTGCTGAGAGAAGTGTTGGCATGACCTGTTTTTCTCTTGCAGCTGCTCATTTCTACTCCTGCTCTTTTCTACTCTTCTGCTCTTAGTTGTATCAACTTCTTTTTTTCTTTTTTTTTTTTGATCAGGTTATTTTTCAGCCTTGGCTGACTCACTGTACAGTTTCATAAATGATTGTGACTGTTAGTAAGGAGGAAGCAGCACACCGCAATGCTAGACCAGGAGTAACAAGCAGTGGAGAAGAAGAAGGAATGCCTTATGTTTGCCCTACTATTAAATGCGAAACCTTGCCCTAAGCCCCTTTCTTTTCTCATCCACCATTTTTCATAACTTTTCTTCTATACCTTTCTAATCCTCTTCATCAGTGCTTCTCAATTGCTGGCTCTTTCATTAGATTTCTCCTGCCATTTCCTGTATCTCTACTGCATGAATAATTAATGAGCTAAAATAATAAAATAATTTTCATGTTGTCATTCCTAGCCTCTGGAATTAATTCTGTGTTGCTGCTATGCTTGCCATTCCCTTCATCATGTATTTATTGTGTCTGGTTGCTGAGATTGCATCTATTCATATGAGAGGGAGAGACTGACGCTGACTCTACGCACAGCACAGACAAGCTCTGATTGAGGCTTTCATGCACTACAGTAATTTTATGTGGCAGTTCATTTTTAAAATGCCCGGAGTTTTATGACCAATTAACTTTTTCATATGTTGTAGTGTGAAGCAGCATTGGTACTTTGATTCAGCAAAAAGGTCATAGCAGCTTATTTCATGGCTTATAATTGTCTATGTAAGATTTGAACAGAATAATAGTTTAAAGTCCCCATTAATTAGATTGTCTTAAATCACCAAAAGTCAATTCTTCTTTGTCCTGATTGCATAATAGTATGTTTTGTGCTTTGTATGAACCTCAATTTTTAGATGCTATCTTTAAAGAGAAATTGATTTGAAAAGAGAGATTATAGCTATGTGCCCAAGTTGTGAAATACTGAATTTTAGCCATAAAACAATTTTACAAGAAGTCAGCATTAGTGTATGAATATTCAGTATTCTATATGAACTAATTATGTAGTAATAGCATGCAAATACAGGTTGTTGGAATTCAGATGTTTGTTTCAGCAGCTTTCCTGAAAAAAACCCCTGTTTGCTAGGTAAGTCTGTTTTTCTAGGTTGCTTGAGAAAAGCAACAGTGTCCAAACTGGGTTAATTCCGAGTCAATGTGGTACTAAGCTCAGTTTGGAGTTAATAATGTATCCTAGAAATAATGTAAGTTTTCTGACACGTGTTCTACAGTTTTGGCATGTAGAAAACAGTGCTGAGGACATCTGCATTTTGAATCTTTATTTCTTCAGTTCTTTTATTTTTTGCAAAGCCTATGGTGGAAAAAAATGCTGGTAATAGAATGGTGATCTGTTAGAATAGTTCTCTATCATGTTAGTGACCATTAACTTCTTGTTTTCTTGTGTTTCCCTCATCACTCGATATCTGCAACGTTCCACTGGTTTTCTGCTAAAATTGTAGATTTCTACATCTACTCAGTAATTTTCTTGAATTGAAGATCTCAGATTCATGACTGCATTTCCAAGTTGTGCCAGGTTATGGCTCCGATATGTGAAACACCTTTTGGATTGGACTAGATCTGTTGTATTTGCTTTTGTTACAAATTCGCTGAACCTGCATGGGAATAATGAGTAATTTTACAGCTCAAATTAGTTTAGTTGTTTGGTTTTGTTTTGGTTTTTTTGTTTTTTTTTTTAAATTTTTTGGTTGGTTTGTTTGTTTGTCCCAGAAGTGTGAAACCAAAGTAACTTGGTTGTCCTTTGCTGTGTAAATTTTTGTTAACATGTATCAGTACCTTCCACATGTGAATTTTACAGATGTGTGTCTAAGATACAAATTCTTGTATCTTATGGTTGAAGGAATGTAGTGAATTCTATTAGAATATCTTTTCTTTGTAAATGAAGGCATAAAGATGGACATGCTAAAAATTTGAATCTTAATCTCGGTAATCATACTACATAAAGCATTTAGTGCAAATAATCCTTTGTGTGCATTCACAGCTGAATGAAATGTTCAGTTCTGCTTGAAAAAAGTTTTTTATATAAGCAAACACAAATATATGGTATGGGCATGCACATGCATGTAGGGTCTCACAAGAAGCATGTGTCTGGAACCAGGAATTGAACACAGACCTCTCAAGTTCTAGTTCAGAGTTACGCACACAGTCTGCACAGGAAACCTTGAAAGAGTTTGAGTTTTATCAGATTTGAAGTTTTCTTCAGTTTGTTCTGATTATGTCATTAACAAGTAACTGCAGTGTAAATAAGCACCCTGTGTAATCCAGCAAGGCAGCCTGCCAAAGACAAAATATCTTATTATAAAAATGCAGTTCTGGGAAACTAGATTTAGGGGTTAGTTGGAGAGTTGTTTATTTGTGTGTTTGCATCCTGGCTGTATTGTAAGGAATTTGTAGCCAAATATTTTGTTTTCTTTCTAGTTGAAAATAAATTTGTGGCTGTTATCTTGCCTTCTCCTGCCCTCCTCTCTTAGAATTTTTTACTTCTGTTACAGCAGCCTGTCTCCTGTTTTCCTTCCACTTCCCCCCTCTTTGTACACCTTTGATATGGCAATCTGATTTACTATCTTCCTGACCACACTCCCACAATAATTATAATTAGAGATTCCTGGAGTCTGCTTTTCATCACAAGGTAGAGGGTGAATTCTTTTCTCAGCTCGTAGCTGAAGTTGTGAAAGAGCCATGATTTGCAGCAGGCCTTCCTCCTCTGCCTGCATGAGCATCAGAAAGAGTATGCAGCGATGAGAATAATAAAGAAAGGTCTATATTAGCAGAATATTTCACTATTTCTTCCTGTCCTTTCTGCCAGATGAGGTATGTGGAAAGAAAGACACTGTTTCCTTTACCAGTCATAGGGATTTTTTTCCTATTTCTCCCCCCATGACAAACATAGCTGGAGGCTACTCTGACTTATAAAACTGGATATTTAATACGTGTGAAATACAGCCTGTTGCTCTCTTTAGGGCAAGGGGTCAATTCTATCCTGAAGGGAAAAAAAACCCAAAGGAAAATATACAGAAATGTATTCCAAGGCTGTGAGGGAAAAAGTTATAATAGGAACCTTGAGACTTTAGGAGATGGATCAGCCTTGGAACAGAAAGGATTTATAAACTTTGTGTGAAGTTTCTGTCTGATGTGATGGTTTTTAGTTGTCTTAAAAATGGAGGTACATATGGTGTTAGGTTGATGGCAAGCAAGTGATTTCCTGAGGGACTCAGTTATACATCTAGATCAGAAAAAGTTAGCACTCTTACAAAAATTACTTTGAATAGCATAGTTTGGTAGTGGAGGAACTGTAGCTGTCATGGAAGGAGTGGCACTGGCCTGTGTTATTTTTTGCTTTGTGTTTGTAGCTAATACACCCCATATATTGATGCTGCAGTTGATGGTTTGCTGAGGAGGAGGTTTCATGTTTAGTCAGGCATGAACTTGCACTTCCATTTTCTTAAACTTTCCAGTAAAGTTCATGTGCCACAGTAATCTCCTGAAATGTGTGTGTGTGGCAGGGGTGTGAGTCTTATCAGTAGTGCCCTGTCTTCACTTTTGCAATGGTGAAGTCCTGTAACCAGGTTTCAAAAAGCCTGGAATATTTAAATTTCCTTGATTATTACCTTTGGAATTTTAGACTTTAGATTTCAGCTGCAATAATTGAACTTTTTCTGGTACTGGGAAAAGAAAAAATCTGTAGTTTTGTATAGCTGCAAACATGGTATGAAACTGCTAAATAAATGTCTATATATGGAAGTAAAGGTCAGGGTTTTTTGATGCTCTTGTTTATTATGAGATCTAGACTGTACATCTTTTATGGAGTTCTGCCATTGTTCTGTTTCTTCTGTTGTGAAGTCTGAGCTACATTTCTTTTAGCATGGCGATAATAGGAATTTCTGCACTTTCCACTGAGTTAAACAATATATTTAATAAGCTTTTCCTAACTTGTTTTCATTTGGACAAAATAAACTGATAATATTTTTATCCAGATGAAACATCTAGTATTTAACTCACAAATTGACAGGGGAAATGGTAAAGCTTCATTGCCTGAATCAAAACAAAAGAATAATCTTGAGTTTTTAACCTTGAGAAGCTCATAATGTCCCAAATATTAAAAAAAATTGTTGTCCCCTCAATTTTTTTCCCTCTCCTTTCAAAAAGGCTAGTGGCTGTCCTCTGCATCTAGTCCTTCTCCTTACATCTTTGTTGCTTCAGATAATTGCAGGAATTTTGCAACCTACCGTAAATGAAGACTAGAAGTCAAATCTAGCAAATTGCAGGTGCTAAATTCCTGAAGTTTTGTGTTGGGCTTGTACTTTGTGATCTGTATTGACTTTGTGTTGAGCTTGTACTTTGTGATCTGTATTGACTTTCAGGCTATTTTAAAGAGGAGAAAGGCTTCATCTCCTTAAGGGTGTTGAATGGTTGAAGCTATGGTTACCTTGTGTTTTTTGTTTTTCTTGTGATTATTATGATGTTACTTTTGCCGTGCCCTTCCATCGTAAGTTGAGGCCTGAAGGGATTTCTTTTTTTGTTTTAATAAAAGGCCCTTGCTTAAAATTCTCCACCTATCACCTTTTGATACAATAGACTGTAAGTGAAATAATCAGCTGTGCACTACGAGGCTAATCCATTTTCACAAGCTTGTTAGGAAAGATGATTTGAGAGGATTAGACAAGGAGTTATTATTCATGATTGACTGAATAAATAGGAAAGAAAATTAAGACTACTGAAGTTTAAGACTATTTTTTAATATTGTTGTATTTATATGAGAACATGGGAAAGAAGCTACATTCTGAAAAATCTGATTGTGTTGGAAGCAATTTGTGAGTCAGGATATCAAGTTTTTCTCTTATGCTGAGTGTAGGTGGCAAAGGGTCTGGTTAGGGTGGGAGAAGACAAAGGCCGATAAAGCTAAAAAATACATCTTAAGCTAGTTTCTTAGTGTAATAATACATGTTACAAAGGGTTTTTGTTTCTGACGCTCCTGAAATTAAGATTGTTAAAATTAAGTACAATGATTTTTGTGTTTAATGTGTCATGAAAAATAGGAGGGCAGTTTTTTTAATTGTGCCTTGACACGTTGTAATGCTGTGCTTGGTGCTTGGAGAGGCTTTGTGGTTGGTGATTATTGTTGACAGGAGCCATAGTTTTTATTACTAATATTATTTTTAAATGGAAATTCTTTTTCAGGTAAGAGTTTTACTTAGTGTCTGGAGTCATAGTTCCAAAGTGCTTGTGGTGTTAAATGTAAGCAGTATTGCTTGCACAGTAATTCCTTTTAGCTGCCTATCTTTACTCCTCCTCTAGTGCTGACAGTTGCACTCCTCGGACCCTGTGGAAAGCCAGTTTGCTGACCTGCAGCAGCAGAAAGCCCTTTAATTTTTGTAGCAGTAATTTTCTGCTCGTTTGTCTCTCCCTGGTTTTCTTGCGGGATCTGAGGAGTGCTGGTGCAAGAGAAGGAGCAGGGATATGCAGGCACAGGCCACACAGTGTGTGGCAAAACTGACTCAAGTTGTTTCCACTGCAGTTGGAGGAATGTCCAGAACAGCTGACAACTGTGTGGAATTGTTTCACTTTCTCGGCAATCAAGAGTGGGCTGATTAATTCCGTGGTGTTGTTCAAATTAAGTAGTGCACTGTATTCAGGTATTTAGTTTTTCTGAGGAAGCATTGTGCCCCCTGTGTCTTTTATATATTATTATTCACACAGCTTCAAAATCTGTAATTTCATCTTTGTTAGGTGAGTCCATGGTTCTGTGTGTTTCAGATATTAGATAGACTTGACTTGATAAGGAACATTTTAAAAGGACTATTGATAACCTTTGAACAAATGCTTGATTAAGTACATTAAGTCAAAAGAATCTATTTTATTTTTTTACCTGTAAAAAATCCAATTTCAAAATTTGGCTTATTGGACTTCAAAATAAGAAAATTTTTGTTTTTCTTGTCTGTATGAATAGTGATTTAAAAATAATGTACAAATGTAAGGTTATTTTAATGTGAAACTGTGTCTTTCCTCTCTGCATATTTTTAATGAAAAGTAGCTACGGTTGCTACAGTTTATAAATGAAGTGTGTGAGAACGTGAGGCTCAGTTCTATCATTTGTCTTTGGAGAATTGTTTAGCATACTTAAAAGGCCTGCTAGTGTGTGTTTGTATGTGGGAGTGAGTCTGTATATATATATAAATGAAAATAAATATATAAATATATATGAAAATGTGGTAACTGAATAAAGATATGGTGGGTGCTGCATAGATTCAGAAAAGTGAAAAAAACAGTATTCATTGTACCATTTGCTACCATCAAGTCACAAGACAAAATAATACCCTAAAGATAACAATTTTGGAAATATTTGTTGCTTTCACTTGATCTTTCTAAGTAAGAAATTTTTACTTATTAGATTGCTAGCCTTTATAATTTATGGTGAGGTTTTAGAAGCTTTTGGTTAGAATGACACATTAGTTTTACAGTTGGGAGTGCTTCAGGATGACGTCAGGTAACTGTTGGGATTCTTCTTCTTAGTCTTTTTGGTTTTCCTGTTTCCAGGTTATATGTTGTTAGATATCTCCTTTGTAGAGCTTGCCCTGAAGCATGTCTTAGGCCAAGGACAGTCATACTGTAATTGCTGTTCTTTATGTTACTGAGTTGCCAGATCAAACAAATCTGGATTGACTGTGTACATGTGTGCACAGTTGTTCAGCCATCCATTTCTGCTGAATTTAGTAGAGCACACAGTATGCTGATTATGTTGATTGGCAGAATTATTTTGAATCGTGTCCTGAAGTGCATCCAGTCCTGTGGAGGTATTTGTATGTGGGTTCATTAGGGGCCTGTGTGGAACCCAGCCCCTGGACTAGGAGTAGTGCCCTGAGCAAGTTGGGATGCCATATGCCATCTGCCCAGAGTAGCACCAGGAGAGCATTCCTGGGAGCTGTCAACATACAGGAGATATAATAGGCCATACTGCTGATACGTTTACTGGATCGTGATGGAAGAGAAGAAGCTCCGGCAGTAAACATACTGGCTTCCATTTCATGCATGCTGGCATTTGAGAAGAGAATGGATCAGTAGCAGATGATGGTTCTGCAGTTGAAGTAAAACTTGAGGATGGAAAAGGTGATGTGCATGGCTGTCCTCTCTTAGTAGCTCTTCATCTTTGCTGTAGAAGATACCACATAAATTTCAGGTCATGCCTGAAATCTCCTTTGTAGTACTTGTGAGAGCAAAGACTGAGGACTGACAAAAGGCAGTATGAGAGATGTGCCACCAGTGCCTCTTGGGATTTGTTCCCCTTGGGAGAAGGTGAAGATCAGATAATTGCGTGACGTGTGCGATAGCAGAATATTACCCCTGCATTTCATGAGATTGTTGTGAAAACAGTATGGTTTTGTTGAATGCACACATTGATCCACATTTGTTTCATGTGTTGTATTTTCTCACCTCTGCTGCTGCCTGCTTTGTAGCATTGCTTTCTTCACGTTCCTGCATGGTGGCTTATGCCCAGATAAAGCCTTTCAGAAACTGTCCGTGAAAGTTTTAGGTGTCTTTATGAGGCCTTGTGCTTTACTTCACTCTAAAGGTGCCAATGAAAATGTTTGGTAAATAAAGAAAATGGATCTATTGTGAAAGTATAGTCTATTTGTTAGAGTAATACATAATAAAGTTTTAAGCAGATCTCTGCTCTTTAGGGCTTCCACTGGTCAATGCTTTGGGAAACAGGAGGAAGTGGCTCTTGTCAGGAAGAGCGAGCTGTGAGCTTTTAACTCTTCCATGGACACCTAGGAGTGTGTATATGTGTTGTCTTGTAGTGTTGGTGTAGGCTTTCATCCCCGCTTCTCATGACCCGATATTCTTTGCAGGGGGGTATGGGCTATGCTGCTAATTCTCTGCAGGGAATGAAAAAGAGATTGTGCTGCAGAGCATGGCAGCGCCTACACGATATGGAGAGGCCTCCAGTGAGGCAATAGTTGCTGAGTTACAGTTTCCAACACTGAGCTTGCTTCTCAATTGCTTCTTCAGTGCCTCTGTATCAATTTTCTCATCTTTGTTGAAAACATACAGTAGCCTCTAGCACTTTCAGAGCAGTGTGACAGATTTTACTCTTCTGTTCCAGTGGTCTTTGAAGCCTCTCTTGGGGACTCACAAGGATGTGAACTGCTTCACATGCGTCTGGTCTATGGTATTGTCTCATAGGTGCTGTGCCTCCCATTTGGGCCCCCTGTGCTGCTGCCTTGTCTCGAATTCTGGCAGGTCCAGTACTGCTGCCTGCATGCAACTGGGATAAAGGGACCGCATTTGAGGTGTGCCTAGCACATAATTCACCAGCAGCTTTAACAGTCCTGCTTCTGGATGGCATACTGGCTTTGGGTAGGTGCAGGTGTGAGAACTGTGCTCTAACTATGGAGTGACAGCGTCTTTCAGAGTGTGGTTATTAAAGTGTTTAGTAATTTGGGAGGAGAGGTAGTTTTTACTTAGGGTTGAAGTGACTTGTAAAAGCAAGTACACAGGGAAAGAGAATCCTGGTTTTGGAAGTGGGCCTCATTCTACTGAAGGTTCAGATGGAGACTCTGTTTACAGTTTTTAGTTTCTGTATTTTTTTTCTGAAACCATACCCTTCCTTTGACTGCTGTCTCAACATCAAAGTCAACCAGTAGAGAGTACAGGCCTGAAATAGCTTGTGAAGGGAGACTGTGAAAATGTGATTTTGTCCTTAGTCCACAGTTTAGCAATTGGAAGGGGTTTGGTAAAAGCACCAGGGCAATGATATCCAGAGGAGGCTTTTGATATGGGTTACTTAGACCCATAACAAACTGAAATTATTTGAAGTCAAGTTTCATGCTTAACCTGGCAAAGCTTGGTTATATGCAGAAAGGGAATTAATATCATATCATGTCATTGCAGTACTTTTTTGGTCTCTTATTTTTTTATACGAATCCCAGGCATCCTGCAGGTTTTCACTGTTTTATCAGTCCATGGTCCTACATTTTCTGTTTCAGGAAAACGAAACATATTAGCAAAAATTAATTGGTGCATTCGAGAATGTAATGTTTGGATTCAACAAAGATGGGAGCTTTGCAGTTTGCAAGGCAGATGAAATGGTTTTGTAGTTGAAATAGATAATTAGTGAAGTAATTATGTTCTTTAATTTTCTAGTGTGCAAGTCTAAACCTTATGTATCGAAATACTTTTTTTCCCAGTTTGCCTTTCTGAACTAGATAGTTGCACTTACTTGGCTGAAATATGCATGGGTTGTCTGCATTTTAAATCTTTCTCAGTACTGTTATTAAAAATAATGCTGCAATAAAATTAGAAGTCAAAATACTGTTAAACCTCTTCTCTGGGGCTGAGACATTGTACAAGGACTTTAGGTGAGATAAGGGACTTAGTCTTCTCTGCCCTTACAGCAGTGACTTCCTGTGTCCTGTGTGATCTGGTTGAAAGGAACTGAAGTGTCTATCTCCTTCAGCATCTCTGTTCCCACCTCAGCTGTGCAGACACATAAGTTCCCTTTCCAAGTCTTAATGGCTCTCCTATAGCCTCTTTTGTCTACCACAGAAAATAACAGTTCTGCTCCTATACTTTTGGGGGGAAGAGGGACTCATGCTTAGGGAAGAAGGGTCTGGTTAGTCTGTAATCTTTGATGCTGCTGTTTGAGATGGAAGAGGGTTGAGAATGAAGGCAAATACTTTGGGTCTTGATCGTGCAAATGGGGGCCCAGAACCAGTAACACAGAATTTCTGGCGCAGATACTGCAGTAGGCATTAGTGCTGGCCTCTTTGGTGTTGCTTTCACTTCGAACTGTGGTGTATAGCTTTTTCACTGAATGAAATTAATGTGTTTATGCTTATTTGTGAAAAATTGCTTTGTTAGAAAAGGACATGTCTTTGATGATAACTTTTTTATGCTGTATCTCCAAGACTTATTTAAGCCTCCAACAGCAATCATGGGTTATTCTGATTACTGGGAATGTTTTTTGCTATGGAGAGCAGCATGATGTCTTCTGCTTTAGACTAGAATCCATCTCTGGTTTTAAAATAAAATGTTTTCTTAGTATTCCATAGACATTAAAATACTGTTGGCATGATAGCAACTGCATTTATCTTTCATGAATGTTCACCTTCCTGGGTATATTTCAAGTATCTAAGTATTAACTTATTATTTGACTTATTAGTAAGCATTTTGAGGAAAGGACTGCCAAGCTGCTTGTTTTAAAGGTTTTCAAGCAGGACAGATGCATAAGGTCTGTGCCTGGTAATGCTGAGTCTTCATCCTGCTGTGTGAAAACTCCAATAATATGTCCTTTATACTCACAAAATGCAGCACATAAAGTCAGCATCTCCTGCTTTCTTGTCTAAGAATGCTGATTTGTCTTTTTTTTAACTTTACAACTTCAACTAGAATTCATCAAGAAAACGTGGTATTTAGAAGTGTAAGCTGTACTTTTTGATATTAAAAACACAGAGGTAAAATATTTCAACAGCAGTGTGAAGGAGAAAAATACCTGAATGTGTAAAACTAGTAGGAAGGACAGGCAAAAGGCATAGCTGAGTGTGTAATTTAAAAGGAAAAAAAATTGGGGGGGGAGGAGGATGTTCATGGGTAGATGTTTCACATATTTGAGACAGGAGTTCCTGTATAGTGGTGTTTAAGAACTATACATTCTTTGCTCTTGTCCTTTGATTCATTGTAAGGGTACAAAAGGTGGCCCAAGTGCAGCCCTCTGGTTTCTGTTGGCAGTAGTAAAGGGACAGATGAGGTTATTTATTCATTCTCTCTGTCAGGCACACACTTCGAAAAGAAATAAACACATTTAAAAATGTTATACGTGGATGGACAAGTTCTGGAATAAAGAAGTTTTGGAATTTAGAATTTTCAGGTTTGCTACTTTAAATTGTCCTACAGTCCTAGACCAAATTATGGCAAAAGGGTGCCTTCTTAAAGATGATTAAGGAGTTTTAAGTATTCCAGGAGCAACTCTTGAGGCCATGGGGCACAAATTAATTCTAATTAGCTCATGGAGGAATGTGTCATTGAGGTTTTTAAAACCTGTTCTATATGGTAGATATCCCAGCATGTTTTTCGAGATGTTTTGCCATGTTAAAATCCACACAACACCACCTGGAGGGTTCTTCTTTAAATTGCCAGTCTGCTTTGTGATGTGTATCTCCAAATCCAGCTGACAACTCAAAGCGTTTGAACATCTGCAGTGACCACATTACATAAATGTGCTGGCACCACTGTCGGTTCCTCCCACGCATTCAAATGAAGCTGGTATGGATGTACTGTATCTTTTTAATCAGCTTTGTCCGGCCATCTAGGTGATTTGTCTTTGGAAATGATGTCAGTTACTTAAGAACTTGCGGTACCTCTTGTATAGGCAAGGAAAGTGTGGTTGTAAGAAAATGAGCAGGAAGAATGAAAGCCGAATAAGCTGGTGATTAAGGTCTCTTCTGGAAGATGAGACCTACAGGATGTTTTCAGTATTGTGTCTCTTTCTGAAAACTGTTTTCAGGGTATGCAGATAAGTGGAAAAAAAAAAAAACCAACAAAACAGCTTTTTCTGAAGCGAACTTCTAGGGGTTTTTTCCACGGTGTCTGTTACTTGTTGTTTGGAGAAGTGAAGTAACTGATTTTATGGTAGGACTATCTCTGTTGGTGTTGTCTGGAATATAAGTATGGCCGTGCAGTGAAGGTTTACGGAGCAGTGTTCCAGAAATTGTATCTGAACTGACAAATGTAACAACTCCAGTTACAACCTGAATATTTTTTTTACCAAGAGCTTTCAAGGTTGCATAAACTAGTTAAATGCTTTCCTTAGAAGTTAACCCTTATACCTGTTATATAATATGATGAGTTAATTTTATTTGCAGATGATAGTGATTTAAATAATTGGATTTAAAAAATGCTTTGTGCATCATGGCAAATAATTATTTCTGTATCCTGTTGCTTTCATTCAAATGCAATAGGTGAAGCATCATAATTGCAGCTATTGGAATTTACTTTTTTTGTTCCTAGGCTTTTATTCATAGTAGTGGAGATCATAGTTTTTATCCTCTTTTTTAAGCTTTCATTTCAAGTTTGCATGTTTTCAGTAATTTAACACTTCACATAAAATTCTCCGTATTTCTGTAACAATTAACTTTTACTGTTTTTCTGTTGATGAAAAAAGTGGAATCCTAATGCCTTTAAATTACAAACACTGATAGATGTTACATGATAAAATTGATGGGTACTTACTATGTTTTCAAATGTTTTATGCTTTTTAAAATAGGTTTTTATCTTAGCCATTCCATTATGACCAAGTATATTATTCTGATAGTATTTTGGCATGGGTTGTTGCTATTCCTGAAAGCACTCCCTTGATAGAAGATTTCTAAGAGAATTTGAGGATCTGCACTTTTCAGGGGTGGCTGGGGGATGGAAAGAACCTCACTAGTTAATGCCTGACTACATTTTTTCTGTATTGTAATGAAAAACTTCTTGTGTGTATTAATGATGGTTGTTCCATCAGCACACAGAGTGTTCTTTTGCCAGGACAATGCAGAACCTAATGTAGAGTCATCACACAGCTTCAGAATCTGGCAGCCTTGACATCTCAGAGGCCTTCACTGTGTTGTCTGAGTTCAGTTGCGGGCTGTTGATAGTTGCAGAAATCTAGCCAGGAGTATGAGCAAAAAAAATTGATGTCCTACTTGGAGTAGGGTTTTGTAGATTTAAATAGCACCTATATCAAGATACTGAAGATAGTTTTATCAGTTTTGTTAAAGATTAAACTGTCTTTATAGGTACTGAATTATCCTTTTATATCAACACATCTAAGGACCATGTTAATTCACTGGTGGTAATTACAGAATTCATTTGCCTTTTTAGTTCTTGGCTATTTGCAAAACTCAGGATATGAATCTGTGTAATGCTTGACATTATGCATGTTTTTAGCTTTTTTTTTTTTTTTCCCCCTCTTGATTTGGTGATCTTTTCATGCTTTCATGTTGAATATTTTTGGTAGCTTGCCTGTCAGTTCTGACTATAGGTACAAAAAAGTGACCTAGAAAGCAGGATTACCTCCCTTCCAGCTGTTTGTCCATGTGTCCTCCAACCGCCCCCCCCCCCACACCCCATAATTTTTTCAGGAATGTGTACTGACATCGAATATGCCAAGTTATTATTAGCAGGACTGTTTTCACTTTAGGGGACATCACTGGTATGGTGTTGATTTGGTCTGATGGAGTTTGGCACCACCTGCATTTTGTAAAGGAAAGGTCTCTTACCTACATTCAAATGATGCATGTGCATATCAAGGAAATGAGTCACCTGGTATTGTCTGTTGGAGAGAGGGGTTTGGAATCAGAGCAGGCTCCTGCACTCATGTAGCAGGCTTTGATATGTACAGATTTAGCACATACATGGAAGCAGTTCCCATATTCATAAGCTCAGAGTCTGTTCTAGACTTTGTGGTATCAAATCACCTCAGTGCCCAGAACTTGCTGATGTGCTTGGCGTGATACCAAGTTGCTCTCTGAAGGATTTCCATATATCTGGCAGTTCACATTGATAAATATAGAAAAATGGAATACTTACTTTATAAAAAGTTTGCCCAAACTGGTGTGCTCTTGCATATGCATGCCAAAATGGAAACTGTCAGGGGTGAAAAAAGAGTGCTTGTTGCTTGTTGAGGGAGGCAAAAGTATGCCTGACTTCACTTCTGGTTCCCTGTTTGTGTGAACTGTGAAGTGGAGCCCAGGTTTCTTCTGGATTAAGCAGGTGGTGGTAATGCTTAGCTGTGACCTGCAGGTGGTTAATTGTCATGAGCTAAACAAAAGTCCATGAATGCTGGCTTCCCCTTTCTCAGAGTACACATGCTGTTGACATTTATAGATTTAGGAATTCAGTCACTTCTCCCAGCTCCTGTGAAGAGGTGAGTTACTCTTCTGGCTTTGCAGAATGCTTGCTCATCATATTTCAGGAGTTCTTATGCCTCACTACAAGCCAGAGGTGAGCTTCCCCAGCCTTGACAATGATGCAAATTTGAATGTGGTTCCTTGAAAATTAAATTTCTGTCTCAAAGATTTGTTCAGACCTCCCTCACCTCCCATTTTTTTCGGTCTTAAGAGCAAACAAAAATAAGTAATGTCGGTGTTAAACTTTCTCTCCTGTTTTTAGTCTTATAGTATAGCAAGGGGGCTTTCTATTCAGTTGTTCATTGGGTTTCTTATGTTTCACCCTTTATGTTTGAAATAATAAAAATACTGGCAGTTACGGAAATCATCACCCTTTCAGTTTTAAAGGGAGATTATCAAACTGTGGGACATGATTTATACAGAGTTGTTAGGAGAAAAAAATAGCAAAGCAATCCATCAGGGGAGTTTGTCAGAATATATTTTTATGGTAAAAAATGTCTACGAAAAAATAAAACAAAAAAAAAAGTATTCTGGGATATTTGTTTAGAGAATAAAATAAATAAAAATAAATTCCTCTTTCAAGGGGTTTATGATGTAATTTAATTTGTAGGGAGGAAGGGGTTGGGTGTTGCTGAGCTACTTGCTTAATTTCACCCTGTAGAATTCCATTTTGTATGGAATGATTACCATGGAAATATTGTGAGAATTTCCAGTAATCTCATCCGTCAGTAGAAGGTAGCTTATTGTCCCTTCGTGTGGTTTTGTGGGGGATATTGTTGTGACCTTTATAACTTTGCATTCAAAGACATTTCTTAGATTCTAGTTGTCTTTTTTTCCCCTACAAAAAAGGGAAAAGTATTAACATGAAAAAGTAGTGCTTGATGCGAACTAAAATTTATCCTGTGCATTTCACAGCTGTAGGCTGTTTTTCAAACAGTATTTTTCTGTAATACAATAATAGACTTGCCTTTCTAACCCTTGAAGAAGTTAAAATTCTGATTTCAAAGCTGTGTTTTTGTGGTCAACATTACTTGCAAAAAATAAGTTTGTTTTTTTTTTTACTCCAGTTCCTCATTTCAGGAGCCTTGCATTTGTATGAGCCTGTCCCACTTCTCCACAACATGTCTGGATTCAGGAAGAGGTGGAATAATATATATTGCCTTAGGACAAGCCATACTTCAGTGGAAGGCTGAAAGGTGTACAGCTGAAGGGCAGCGAGCCTCCTGTAGCACGTGCCCATGGTATGGGGGAGGCTGGAGCCACCAAAGGAGTTCAGCTTATTGGTCATACTTCTACTTCTCGGATGTTGAGTGTTACATTGAAACCTCTTTTGCAAAATTCGGGAATAAAAAGAAGATGCAACAATGTCCATGCATTGAGGTGCAAGTCAGTGCCGGCCCTGGCTGTTGTACCCTGTGCAGCATTGCAATCTCTAAGTTCAAGGGTGGGCTGGAAGTACTTACTTGAAGTAGTCTTGTACCACTAAAAACAAGCCTTAACCTGAGGATGAAGCATCAGTTTTTCAGATAAACTGTCCTATACCTGTGGATTTTTAAAACATCAAGCAATTATTTTTATTAAAAAAGGAAATTTAAACAGTGTTTAGTCTCATTTCAATTATTATAAAGGAGGAGGCTCTCTAGCGCTCTGCAGTGTTCTTGTGGCTAACCTGTTCAAAGCTTTTACAGTGTTGAATTTTCAGAATCAAAGGCATTTTGGCATGAACTGTGCACTTGAAAACTTACTCGCATCATTAAGGACAGATTGCTTTATGGCTAATGCCCTGTCCACACCTAGCCCTGATTACTACACTGCTTACAACCTTAGTAGGCATTGTGTACCTAGAGGAAATGGCTTCAGACTACTGCTAAACCCACAGTTTTAAAGATTTTTACTGAACTTTTGGGTTTGTAGATAATAGAAACCGCCAGTGCTGGTAATAGAAAATAAAATAAAAATGTTTGCTGATAATAGAAACAGTGCTGAAAGTTCACTTGTTCATGGAAAAGTGTAAGTATCTCAGGTCTAGAAGGATAAAAATGTATCAGTTTACAGAACTACCTTAATTTTTTTTGCATTGTGCTACTTTCTGTAAAAAGTTTGCTCACCGGTTAAGAATGATTGCTTTAAATTTGTGCATTCATTTCCAGCTTACACGCTGATTGTATTTGTATATCTCGATATAAAGATTTATTTCTCTACTGCTCAAGATACATTTTAAATGTGTTAATTTTTGAAACAGATTTTTGTTTTCTATAATTAGAAATTATGGGTTATGTATGTAGTTTATATCTTAAAACACCAGAAGTGATCTCTGACATGAATGTAGAGTTTCTAATTTCTTTCTTAAGTTATATGGGTAAAGTATGTTCTGACTGATAGTTTCATAGTTTGGTTGTTGGCTTGTTTTTTTCTGGGTTTTTCTGGTTTGTTTGTTTTTTGTGTGTTTTTTTTTTTTTTTTTTTAATTGAAGTAAAACAGGAAAGTTGTGAAATAAGTTTTCTTCCCTTATGGATGTTACTCTAGAGACAATCACAGCATTTAGGAAACACACAGTTCATTTGCCTCTGCAATCCATGTTAACATTCTTACATCAATGCATTGTGAGATTTTAATTTTCATAATGTTTTACAGGAAATCTCTACCTCCTTTATTGGTAAAAATGTACTTGCTTTTGTTGTGAAAAGCATTTTAACCATACCTTGTGTTTTTTGTCTGAGAAGAGTGAAGGATTGTGTGTATTTAAAAGGCAGTTAAATGCCACTCTGGAGAAAAAGATACCTCTCATGCTTCCATCTTGTAATTGCTTATTAGTATCGACATGTACATCAAGCTTTTCCTAGATCATGATTTTATGCTTCTCGTTTGTTGAAAGCTTGATGTGAGATCTTGCAGCCTGATTTGCCTTTCCTGCCCTCTTCCTCTCCTTCACCTCCTCACAAAAGAGGGAGATACTTAGGCTGGGGAGCAGTGCTGTATGTGATTTTAAAAAATGGAAGAATACAATTCTAGCAGTCTTAAATTGTGTGTCCAGAAGAACTGATGTTTGGGCTCTGATCTTGATGCTGGGCTGGAGTTTGAGGATAAATACTTACCATAGAATTGTAGAATGGTTTGGGTTGGAAGGGTCCTTAAAGATCATCTAGTTCCATCCCCCCTTTCCACTAGACCAGGTTGCTCAAAGCCCCATCTGGCCTGGCCTTGAACACTTCCAGGAATGGGGCATCCACAGCTTCTGTGGGCAACAGTTTGTGAAGTGCTCTGATAGTTTTGATGAATGCTTTAGAGGAGCCACTGAAAAAGTTAATTCTGCCTTTGGAGTTTGAGCCCTTTGCAGTATGTGAAGCCTTTTGCCATTTCAGACCTTCTACTTTTTACTTTACTTTTTAAGTAAAGGATTATGGCTTAGTTATGGGTGCAACAACTTATGGGCATAAATTGACTTGGGAACTCTGTGAAAAACCAGAATGGAATCTTACTCTCAGTCTATTAAACAACAGCAGGTATGTGCTGTAGGAGAATTGCTTGTACTCTTTTTTTTTTTTTA
Source organism: Corvus kubaryi (assembly GCF_017639235.1). NCBI lineage: Eukaryota > Metazoa > Chordata > Aves > Passeriformes > Corvidae > Corvus > Corvus kubaryi. The sequence continues at coordinate 1,638,836 of NW_024581127.1, read as the reverse complement.
ATATTTTTTGGGGATGAGTTTAAAATTAAGGGTATCATAAGTGTAGATTATAATAAACTGACTGTTTTGGCTAATGATTTGTTGCCATGTATACCTTTCAATGCAGGATATTTTCCAAAATGTTTGTATTGCTTGTTTAGAAAGACATGTCTGAAACTTCCTTGAAAGACATAAAAACTACTTAATATAAATACTTGCGTATCTCAAAGCAGAATAAGAAGCTCAGTGTTGAAAATGAATTGATTATTGTTAGGATTTGAAAAGTTTTTGCTCTTTGCAGTGTGGAAAGTAAATGAAGGACCGAGAGTTGGGCTTTTCACTGGTGATTTCAAGGAGTTTCTGGTGTGGTGTGTGATAGGACTTCACCCAGGCTAATGAGTTAGCCACAGTATGTGCTACCTTTCTTTTCCTTTTCTCCTACACTATTTGGTGAAATATGATGCAAAAGAGGGGACAGTAGAGTGAGAGTGCGTTGTTTGCACATGGAAAATTTTGATGAGAGGCATGGGGACAACTTGTAATTTTGTGTAGGAAGCAATAAGGAAGACAGTGGGGCAATTTTGGTGGAGGTAGACTGATTTATAGCATGAGAGGCAAGGTTCTGTTGTGTGTATAACAGGGTGGCTCCCCGTGGAACCTGCAGAACCCCAGGGATCTTGAACTACAGACTGGGTTGCATTTCTTTCTACATTTTTTAGCTATGTGTTTGGGAGTACTCTTTGCACTTGCAGTACTGTTCCCTTCAGGAGCAATGACATCCATATTCAGTAACTTATTCTAAAGCAAAAAGTGTTCTTAATGTTTTCTACTATTCTTTTGTCTGCATGATCATCTGTATTTGCACGAGTCCTAAAATTCTGTCAAAATGAGAAAGGCTTTAATTATATTGAGGTCTTGTGTCTGTCTTCCATCGTGTTTGGAGAAGTAACTGACAACAGATCCTCCTTTCCCCTGGAAAACGGGGCAAGTGGTGCTGTACGCCTTTTGATCTGTGAACTCCCAGCTCTGACATAATGATGAAAAGCCTGGAATTTTGCTACAATCATGCAAGTTACTCCTCTCTTTCTCTTACCTCATTTTCCAAATGTGTTTCAGGGGTTGCTTATCTAGCCTAATTTTTTTGTTCTGCTCATTTCCAAAAGTTCCTCTGTAAAATTAGTTCACTACATTAATATGATAATTACGATCCAATATACCAGATTTGCCCTTTACTGCCTAAGTCATATAACATTAATGAAACTAACAGTGTCTTGATATTTTTAGTTTGTCATGCAGACAGCACAAGTTTAGTCCTGGAGATAATCCTGTAGCAAGCTAAAATGGCTTCTTGCAGAATAATGGGATGCTTAGTGATGCCAAATTTGAAGACAAAACTGGGATCTGTTATTAAAACTGTGTGATTTCCACATACCTGAAATACTTAATGAGCTACTGCTCATGCTTCTTGGGTAAAATGTAAAGTTTTATCATTAGCTTGTGTGCAAACAGAGAATACAGCAAGTGGACTAAACCCCAGACTTCAAATAACAAATTCACCCAGAGTAGCTAACTGTTGCCTTCATTAGATACAGCTTCAAAGTATGTGCTAAGATTTTTCCACTACAGCTTTTTATCACTTCCACAAGTTCAGCATGCCCTATACAGATGCTTAATTTGTATGCTGGGCCCTGTGGTAAAGCTATTTCTGTCAGTGAGATTCCAAAATTGTAGGCACTGATGTCAATGCAGATGAGGTTAGCCTAATTTGGTCAAGAGAGGGCTATGCCATGCAAAATCTTCTTTACATGGGCACATAAAGGCCAGTGCCAAGACTGACAGGTGTCCAGTGGGTGGCAAGGAGCTTCAGAGATAAACATTCTTGTTGGTACTGCTACAATTCTTGCTTCTTTAAGAAACAATGTAATAATTGTATGGCTGTTTTCAGCATCCTTGCAGGATAACTAAGTAAAATGGAAATGAAACGTAATTTTACAAATGTAAATCTTTTAAGTCCTATTGAAATAACTTCTTTTCTATGCTCAATTCAATTTCTGTTTAGTGTTAAAGGCTTGACAATGAAAGTAGCATCTTGTTACTTTCAAAAATGTCATATTAAATTCAGAAGTGTACTGCTGTGAAATCCCTGTAAGAAAAATTACTTGAAAGTGGCTTTTAATTGTAGGAGGTCTTGGAATTTTGTAAACGTGATAGTGTGCACTCAGGTTGAATAATGAGGAGTGTGTACAAGGATATAGTACTTTAGAGAAGGTTGTAGAAGGATATTGGTTGTAGTTGAAGAAGTCCCTACATTTTCTCCTCTAACTTTCCTCCTTTTTTGCTATGTCAATGTGTCAGCAGCAAAGTGTATCAAAAATGTATTCATCTATTAAAAGAACACTTTCTTTGTATGCCTGTTTCCATAACTCCTTCCATGCCTCCTCCTAGCAGGATTGCAATCATACGTTGTTTTTTGCCTGGGAATTTTTTTATATTAGTTTTGAGTTTATAATTTTTCTGTTCCTTCGTCAGCTACTTTTTTCTTAGTACTGACCCATTAGAAAAAAAAGGTAAACCAAACAAAAACAAATCCCCTTTTTTTATATCCAGGAAAATATTTCTTACACTGACAATTGACAATTTCTGTAACTGAAAGCTGAGCCTTTTCAGTGTATTTCAGTCTCAAACACAGTAGTCCTTTTCAGTTCAACACCTGCAGACATGAGGCACAACGCTACTGAAAAGCTCTCTCTGTTTCAGGGTCAGCTTTATCTGTAGCGGGTGAGAAGCTGAAATCAGTAGATTTGGGTTTTGATGAAGTGTTTGCATGCATGGATTGCTGGCACCCACGTGCTGACAGAATATTAATGCCAAGCAATAACTACATGTTTGCAACTGTGTAAATGTCTATAAAACATAAGGTTTGCATGAAAATAGCTTTTTTAAACTTCATTAGCAAGTTTTAAAAAAAATTTGCTATAAGAAATTTGCATCTGTGACAGGTCAGAGAATGAGAATTTAGAAGTATGTAAAAAAGGGTTGTATTGGTAGCTCAATAAAATGAAAGGTGGGAAGCTGGCGGTAATATATTATGGTCTGGAAAGTGAGGGAAGGTGTTGAAATGGCAGGCCTCTGGCATGGGGAAGGCTGGGGTTTTCAGCTTCCTGTCTCATTAGAGCTTCTCCAGGTTTAAGGAATTCAGCTGAAATTGGTCAGTTTATCTTCAATTGGAAGACTAAAAGCATTTTTGGATATGGTGGGTAAGCAAATTCTGAAATAAGTGTTTAGTGCTGATGCATCTCTAGGTTAATTTCCTCTAGGAAGAACATTGTAGCAGAAACTGTAATTGGAATGGTTTGTGTTTGTATATGGGGGGGGTGTTTTGTTGTTTGGTTTTTGTTTGTTCTGGGGTTTTTTTTGTTCGTTTCATTTGTTTGGGTTTTCTTTAAGCTTGAAACACTAGGGGTTTTTTTGTTGAGGTGAAGAAAAGTTGAACATAGTTGGTCAATCTTTTCTGTATTTCATATACTATGATACCATGTGTTGTTTCTTAATTTTGTACTTTGCCTTTCTGTGAATTGCTAGGGCATGGCCAATATGATCTTTCTTTGACACCCTTTATTCCTCATAAACTCCGTGATGACTTTAAGTTAATTGTTATTTTCATTTGCTATCATATTATAAATGAGATACAATATTGATTTGTGAATTTGACAGCAAATGGTATAACCAGTTTCAGTGTTTGTCCTCCGTAGTTCTTCAGTTATTTAATGAAAATAATCACAAGAGAATGAAAGCCAGACTTTATTTATTTCAGATGTGCTGTTGCTATCTCTGCTTAATTTGTGAATCTGAATCTTCCAGCTTTCCCCTTGAAATTGAATCTTTTTTGACAACCTAATATTTTTGTGTGATGGCTAGCAAGGAAGGAGAAACAAAAATGATTTTAGTACTGCCTTTTTAATATTTAACATACTTTTGGAGCTTTAACATATGCCAGTTTGCCTAGGGAACTGCCGAAATGTGTTAGGTTTTGTTTTGTTTCTTTTTTCCCTGTGGGAATTGTTAATTTTTTTAAAATGAGATTTGAAAATTGAAAATCCTTGCTTAAAGTAAATGGAAGCTGTGTTGCCTGGGGAGTCTCAATAAGTGTGAATATTTTAATTTTGTGTAAACTGTTCTTTAAAAGCTTCCTATAAAGTGAATTGAAGTGTGCGTGAAGGGGTTGAAGGTAGCTTTTAGCAGTGCTGGATTAGGGAAAACTTGCTAGACAAGAACCAGGCAGGAAAATAATACTTAGGCTTAGAGAGAGGTGAGCCCTCATAGCTATGGGAGTACCCATCACTTAGTCAAATAGAGGCTCTTAGTTGTTACCATAAATTTTATTTATTTCTTTTTCACATGTGAATGAGAGAGAAGCCCAGGGAGCAAGTGAAAAGGAGCATCTCACATTGTGCCTGCTCCTGTGCCTTTTAGCCTTTATTTGTTGCACTGCATTGCTCTGTTCTCTGAGTTCATGAGCAGGACAGACACAACTGTAGAAATTCATACGTAGAGCTGCTGTGTGGGGAAGCCCTGAGTGCTTCCTGTGCTCCCCCTTTCCACACACATGCTTCTGGAAGCTCTGAAGCTGCACAGGTGAGCTAGTAGTGTTCACATAAGCATAAAAGTTACTGGAAAAGCTTCTCCCCGAGGAAAAAAGCTTCAACCTTGAATTTAGAGGACAGACTTGTTGTGTCCTTTGTGTCTTCTGTTGATAACTTGTGAAGATACAACTTCTGTGACTTTAAGTTCTGTAATTTTCTTTTCTGGTTGTTGCGATGTGTTGACAGTTTTGTGGTATCTTTCTGTGAGATTGTAAACTCGATGTTTTTTATTTAGATTGCCATTTAAATATAGCACAGTAAGATGATCTTTCACTGTTCAAAGGATGTGCTTTAGAAATAGAACATAAATTTTTTATTCCAAAGTCCAAAACTTTGGTAGCTTTTCTTGTCACACATTACTGTTCAACTGTTTTCACTTCCATAGCCAGGTTACTTGCAATATGTGAAGTATGTGGGAATTGAAATTACTGTTTATCTGCTTCCAGTATACCATTCAGTCTTCGCTGAAGGTGTATTTAATAGTGAAACGTAGTAACTCAGAGCAGCTAAAACTCAACTTCTTGCATCTCACCTTCAGAGCAGTCTGCCTTTACTGAGTGGATTGCAGTCTTGAGGCCCTGATGGAACTTTGTCTTGTAACAATGGTACAGTTCTTTAACTCTTCAAAATCACAGATGAAGGTATTTGTATTGAGCTCCAAAATTGGACCAGTTTCTTGCTATGAATGAGCAGATGACAGTACCTGCCAACAGGTGTGGGCAGATACAGGCTGCTGTAGACCAGTCCTGTTTGAGCATCTGTACAACTCTAATATGGTTCTTTGTCAAAGGTGATAAGACTCACTACATCCAATGGTTAAAAAATGAGTATTTCCTAAAAAACAAATGACAAATACATGTGTGTCAGCTTTGTCCGAACTTTTTCATACTTCCTAAATTTGTTTGTTTCTTTCAAGAGGCTTTGAAAAAAGTGGAGTATAACTTCTTTCCAAAATTGCTTCTCTGGAGAGAAGCAGAAATCTTAGTTATGTGAATTTATACAAAGGCCTAAAATGCCATAGTAAGTAAACATCCTTTGAAAATGGGTGTCTGAATAAATCAGAGAAAGAATACTGTATTGTAGAGCTTCAGTTAATCTTCCGGTGATTTTTTTTTACCTAAAGCAGTAAATTTCAGAGTTTCTAAATTTAAATGATCTAAATTGGATTGCTTGTCGCTGAGCCAGTTAATACCATATATCACTTTCTCTTATGAAAACACAGAACTGAAGTTCATGATATGACAGAGGCACTTGAGAGTGTTCTAATTTGTATTGCAAAGAATCATTTTAAAAAGAAGTAATCCGTTTTAAGGTGTTTAATCTATGCAAGGAAATTAAAAATGTGTTCTTATCCACCCCTCAAATATGATGTGGATGTTTTTGCTTTTTCAGTGTTACATGTCCATTTCTGTTAACCTGAAAATCATGATGTTGAGCAAATGAAAGGTTTAAAACAGCAATCAGAAAAATGCAGTGTTTAAAAGTGTGCTTTTTTGGACAAAGATTTATGTGATTTGTTTATAAAAGATAGACTACCTCTTACCCCTTTTAGAAATAAAGGACATACAGAATGACCCTGATAGTTTTCTATTGCTATGTTGCAGTAGCAATAGAAAACTCACAGAATGGGCGATGGTACGGAAAGGCAAGTTGTTGACTTCTTTCATTCAATGGGTTTGTATCTTTTCTAAGGGGGATTTCTTTCTTTTTCTGTCTTACTGAGAGCTGAAATGGAAAATTTGTAAAACTGAAAAGTGGTCTTTAAGGTTATAATTTCAGCTTTCTGGATCGGTAGCTGTCCTTGACTTTCAAAGTTCATGTTTTGGAGTTCTCAGCCCTTGGTTTAAGATCAACCAGCCTTTTGAGTTTAGTTGCAGTGAGTTAGGTAGTTGCAATGATAATTTATATGTGGTCGTGAAGGTGAATTTTCTAACTTCCTTAAATTTTCATGTTTGCTTATGATTTGCTACCTGATATGTAGCTTTGTTGATGAGTCACTGTCCCTGGAGTTATCTAAAAGATGTGTAGGTGTGGCGTTTAGGGATATGGCCTAGTGGTGGACTTGGCAGCGTTGGGTTAACGGTTGGACTTGATGGTCTTAAAGGTCTTTTCCAACCTAAATCATTCTATGATTTCGTTAATAAGCAGCTAGAATAGTTGGAATCTTGTACCTAGTTGCAACTTAGGCTAACATGGCAAATCTTTTAAATAAGAAGCTGAATTGAAAGTAAAATGCTTAGATAACATTTTAAATTAAGATGTGAATAGAAGTAGCATTTGTAAAAGTTGTTCGTTGTGTATACATTGTGAAATTCTAGAAGTTCTGTTCTCAATATCTATAAAAATAATGGTGCATTTTCTTCTTTTTTTTCATTGGGTGCAGTGTTTAGTGGTTGGGTTGGGCTGCAGCAGTAGCTACCCACACTTGTTACAAGAATACTCATAGATTACCATTTAATTATTCTTTTTTAGTGAAGTCCGCTGGAGAGAGAGATCACACATGATTTATAATGAGACAAGGAGAAAAGCAAAGAAAAGATGGAAATTAGTTGTGTTTATTTTCCACTGTGTGCTGATGAATTTGTAAGTGATAGGCTTATTCCTCTACTGTCATTACATGCTGTTAATATAAATACAGTAAGGTTCCCTGGCTGGTTCATAGCAAGTAATAGGTCACTCAGGAGTGTATCCTAGAAATCAGTGTGCCACAAGCCTCTGTTCTGGAAGGGGGTGTTTGAAGGGCAAAGGAGACTCCATGGAGATTTCTTTTCTGGGCCAGGTGTACAAGTGCATGCACACGAAATCAGGTCATTCTGGCAAGTAGGAGTGATTAGCAACAGGCCTCAAACTTTTGCATAAAAGCTCAGGTGGTAATGGAGATCTGTGAAGCCCTGCTGTATTTAAAACGGAGCATCATCTGAGACCCAGTAATGTCTCTGAAATTTGGTGCTCTTGCTTCAATTCTGGATTTCTTGTAGGTGTTACTGAAATGTTTTTTTGGGGGGGGAAGTGGAGCATTTAAAGACACTTCTGCACAAACAGTAGTTACTAAGCTTTGTAAGGCAACCCTGAGTCATTCTTCAGAGCTGATGAACTTCAGGAAAATAAATAAAAATAGAAAAGGATTGGAACAGATGGATATTTAGAAATACACAGGCAAATTTGGGATCCTGTACTTGATACTTCAGATAACAGAGTATGTAATAGGAAATAATGGGTTTCCACATGGAGCCTTGCAGATCTCTAGGAGTGTATATGGAAATAATTGGAGCCTTACAAATCACCATGGTATATTAATGGGGGAGCTTCTTTGAATGGGTAGGAGCTGGTCCCATGTGATGCCTGTTTCCCAATGAGAGCAAACTGGTAGCTCTAGCAAATTCCTTAGTGGAATCTTTGTAACGCCTGTTGCAAGATCCCAACTGCTTTCTGCTGTATTGATAATGCACACTTGTCTTACCAGGAATAGCACAGAAAGGTTTGTTCAGTAAATGCAAAAATTGTAGCAAAACATGTCTTTGACTGCAGAGATGCATCTACAGTGCTGAGTATCATCAAGTCTGCATTGAATTCATTGGGATATTTGTGTTTCTTTGGAAATGATAAGAGACAGCAATTGCACTTGCACATGTGAGCTGATGGTAAGGAGAGAGGAATAAGTAACAACTTGTATGTGAATGTTAACTGCCTTATCAAACATGGTGTCTCTGCAGACATCAAGGAAATAGATTTTAGAAAACTGAGAATCTGTTAGAAAGCAGTAAAGAAAAAGAGAAGAAAGAAAATGAAACAGCATTAGCAACTTCCCCAATTTTTAAAAATACAATACAGTGTATGATAGCTGTTCTTTTTGGTGTGCTTCTCAGTTTCAAGATGAAGCTGAAACTGATGGTGATGTCCACAGCTCAAGGGTCACTGCACCTCCAGAACTGAGGCAGTATAACAGGTAGTACGTTAACACAGAGGGAATTTAGTATTACCTCATTTTTCTGTAGCCTTCTACCTGCGGGTTTACCATACGTACTAATGACCTTGAATAATTTCTTCCACATATTTGTAAAATGTAATTTATTTCACTTTCACCTTGGAATTGTTAGTGGGGTTATTCAAAGCAGTACTTTCCCCAAACGAAGCACTTTAGCTTCTGTGTTGATTTCTTAAACTTCTCATACAAACCAGTGTAATTTCTGATCTTAGTCTGTCTCCAAATTCAGAATTGTATTGCCAAAACAATCTTTCCATTTCCAAGCCATAATTAAAACAAATAATGGTGTAGTGGTGCTTAACAGGTGGGCAAATATTTTTATTTCTGTGTTCTCGTATTAAACTTATGCATGAGACAGTTTTAAGAAAACTTTCAGTAAGGGGAGGCTTCTTAATTAAACCACTTAATGGTGGAAGACAAAAGAGGCAAGGGTAATCAGTTTGTATAGCTCTGTTTTCTAAGATAATGTTGTATTTCTGAAATTGGTGGAAGAAAGTCTTGCTCCGTGCACATGGGACAAGACCGTGCACACAATCCAAGAACATCTTCATGTGTTTTGAGACAGGAAAAGAGAAGACTTGTCCAGGATTGATAATAGTGATGACTGAGAGGAATGCTTGACATTTCAAAGAGTATAAGGGTATTTATGCTGGAGTTTCATTCAGAGGAGAGTTTAGTCTTGAAGCAAATCACCTCATTGTTCTTGTTTGCTGTGCGCATTTTGTTGTTTTCCAGACTGGTTTTGGTTCTTCCAAAAGAAACTTAAGTCATTTCACTCATTGTGTGCACCAAATGTGCCCTAATCCTCAATATGGTTGTAGAGTTTTGATCAGGTTTTGGTCATTTTTTAGCAGCTTTGAACCTCCTGTGGTAGGGTCTGGTTCAGGAAGTTGGAGTAAATATGGCCTGCAAAAAAAAAAATTAAAACTCCTGGGTTTCATATAGTATAGGTGTAAAGATCTGAGCAGCAGCTGTGTTTTAATCTGCTCCAGTTGTGCCAAATTGTAATGCAGATATAGCCTGATGCCATTTACTGTGGGTTTGTTTTTTTAAAGTAACATCAGACTGGTGGTGGTTAATTGTCAGGGTGTTTTAACCTTGTCAAATGTTTGGAGGTGGTAATGTTTTAAAATCTATCTCTGTGACAGTTTGTATTTTAGATGGAACTTGACAGACCTTTAGAGAAGTGCTGCATTCATTAAGTGAGGTACCAAAAGACCCATTCTGAATGTTCTTGCCTTTGGTTTTGATCTGACTGGTTTTCCAGGGCATAGGGACAGGGCAGAAGATAAATGCTCAGAATGTAATGGTTCTGTAGGGATTCACAGGTTGTGCTGAGACCATGATTATAGCTTAAAAGACAGTATAAATATTTGGAATCATGATATAAAATAACAAAGAGCCTATCCCACTTAACAAATCTTCTCCTTAATTCAGTAAACATCCACTGTGGTATGTGTCCACTTTTCCTTTGGACGGAAGGAAATTAGCTCCTCAGTGTTAAAACTACTCCTTCGGTGATCTGTGCTAACTTTTGTATTTTGTGCACACATTGGAACTTGGAATTCATTTTCTTGCAAAAAAAAAAAAAGGAAGAACAGACTCTTCATATAATTTTGCTTTCAGTTATTCAGCTTCATCCTTTTAAACTCCTCATTATCCCACACTGTTCCTTTTTCTCCCCCACTGTAGCTCCTTTTTTTCCAAAGTATTTGAGATTTACTTGTATTTCTGAAATGAAACATTATTGTCAGCTTAAAATTACAAAAATTAGAATGAATCTCAAAGCTGCACCAAGCATGTAGGATCACTTTGCTGTATTATCAGTGTTCTTGGAGGAAGTTAGTCTGCTTTCCAGCCCTGGGAAGGGCTAGGGAGCCTGTAGCTAGGTTCAACCCCTGCAGCAATAAATGAAAGCCATATGCCAGTTCAGGCATGAGTCTGAATGGCTAAAAAGACAGCATGAAGGATGGCCTGGTATTTAGTGGACAAAAGAAGAAGTTAGACAATGACAGTTGGTTTGAACAATTGCACATATTTGGTGCATTAACTTTCATTAATGTTATTTATAGTACATTGCTATAAAAGCAATTTTGAAATATGTTTTGAAGTTCAGTTCATGGCAGTTCTCCAGGTGGCAGAGATAAAAGGAATGTGTGAATATCACAAGTGGTGGAATCTGCTGGAAACAGGCTCTTCATAGCATTTGAAGGCAAGGCAATATCCTGAATTAGCTTGGGTGTTTTGACTACTGGAGTTTGATCCTGTTGTCTGGCACACTTTGCTGTATTTAGATATGATGAAAGGATGTAATTGTGGTTTTACATTTCCTTTAGCGTTTCTGTGGGGTTTAGTAAGGTTTCACTAATTGCCATGTTCTCTGGTTGTAAACCGTTCTTGTTGAGTCCAGCGTTGGCAGAGAGGAGCGGGGCAGAGCACATTGCAGGGGCTGTCAGGTGACAGCTGCTGCCTGCCTTGTGCCTCACTGCTGTGCCCTGCTGCTTTCAGCACGGGCGGCCATCGGGGGGAGATTATGCTTCAGGTATTTGGGGTGATCCAATGGGAATTGCATTGATCTGGTGTTTAGCTCTGATCCTAATCAAACGGATTACTTCTAAGGTAGGCCATTTTTAAATTCAGTTTTGACTAACTGGGTTTAGAAGTAGTGTGAGTGAAAACAAGTCATTAAAGAACTTCACGAGTGCTTATTTTTCCTTTTTAAATCTAATCTGTTTTGGAAACATGTCATTCGCCATTTAAGATTGTGTTTCCTAAGTGTTCATACATGATTTTGTAGCTCTTGACTTTTGCTTGCCTTGAAGTGGGAAGGAGTGTGTTTGTAGGGGTGCCAGTTAGGACACAGGGGAAAAAAAGGATCTGAAATGGCTTCTGAATGGCAGGAGTTGTCTTGCCTCTGTTACTAACAGATTTTCAATTTTATAGCACTTTAAAGGCTTTGTGAAAATAAGGAAAAACAATTTAAAACATAGTGGGAATAATACGAATTAGTGTATTTTGCTTCCTGGACAGGATATCCTTTTTGTATTGTTGATTTCAGAGTTGCAGGAGTGGAAATACCAGTTTTGTTTGCTTATGTGAAATACCTACTTTACTTACTTTGTAGCCTTTCCATTTGAGATCCCTGTGTTTTGAAAAATGCATACTAATGTTAGGATTAAGTTTTTACTCTTTCATTCCAAGGAATGTAAGTATTCCCATAATGGATATTTGTGCTAGTAAATATGGGTGAGATTGGTGCCTGGAGATGAGACCAGGCTCTTCTCAGCATAGCTTGCTGTATAATCTGGAATTAATTACAAAAGGAGTAAAAAAATTAAGTGTAAGGTTATGAAGGAGAGCCAGAATCATTGGAGAGAATGAGGGAAACTGAAAAAACGTAGAATTGCTGCATTTTTAGATAGGTTTTTTTTCTTGTTATTGTTATTGATACATACTTCTAAAATTATTGTGCAGTTAACAGAAGAATCTGAACAAGCATGAATTTGAGTTTGTTGTGAAAACAAGCTTTACCAGGCATCCATGCCTGTACTCTTCAGTCATTGCCAATAACATGTTTCTAAATTTATTAAAAGCAAAAATGGTCAGGCTTAGTTGCTAGCTAGCACTTGTGACAACTTCTGTCACATCAAGAAAAAGACCAGGGTACCCAATTGATGTTCACTTGTGACTGAAGGCAGATTCTAAACACCAGAGTTTTACAGCCTGTGTGCTATACCAGTACATCATCCACATTTTACTGGTATATTGTCAAACTGCTGGCTTTCTGGAACTTGACATAAAGAGCCTGTTCAAGAGTTATGTCTAATCCAGTTTGGTCAGAGATTGTTTTAAGGTGGGGAGAAATAGGAGTTCCAGGTAGCTGACATAATACAGTTAGGCATAAAAATCCCTGCTATTTATGACTTTGTTTTTACATGTGCTAATGGTTGTTTCTTTTAGAGAATTAGTATTTTTGTGTTCATCCATTTAGAGTCTTTCTGCTATGCTGATCTAGTTTCTAAAGGCAATACCCCTGTTCGTTACTGTCCTCAAACCAATTGCTTATGTGTTTTTTTTTTTTACTGTACATTCTTCCTGATCAATTGTCAAGCTTTTGTTTTGTATATTTTTGTTAAATTTTGATTTATGTTAATAAAGATTTGGATAAGTCTTATGCCACATGATATACGTCTGAGGTATATAAGAAAAAATAGCTTACAGATGCTTGTTAGATATATGTATCATTAACATTGATAACTATCATTCAAATGATAGCTAAGTTTAAAAATGGTTGCCATCTGTCTTGGGAGATGATCATGTGAAATAGCTTTATATGGAAGAAAATATTAAAATGATCACATTCAGATACTTGAAAGAAAGGGTGGTTCCTATTGCTGATTTCATTTCAGGAAGGCAGTGTTAACTACACTTTCTTACTGTTGGTTTGACAAACTTTCAAAGTACTGCTTCGAACTCCAGTGAAAATTTTTAATAACAGTAGTAGAACCATTTTGCATACTCAGGCTTACCTGAGTTCATTGTCAGTTTAAGTGCTTGTAAAGAACATTTGTCTGTGCTTTAGTGAGGTAAAAGCTTTGTGGTGCCTTTTGGAAAACTATGGATCACATGTTAGTATGGAACTTATAAATACTTGAAATAAGTGTAAGATACACGAGAGTCTTGCTTTTGAAATATAATATTAGTTGGAGAAATAAGGTCTTAACTAGTTTGTCGTTCTCAAGACTTCTAGTTGATAAACTGTCTTATGATCTTAAATGCTTTCCAAGTGTGTATATTTGAGGCAGCATAACCAGTACATTTCAGTTGCCATGGTATAGCAACTTCTCCACACTCACCTTCAGAGCAGTTGAGACTAATGCTCTGATAGTTGAGCAGAGAGCTTGGACTGAAAAGTCAGGTATGTAAAAACACTTGCCTGGCTGTGTTGCTCTCTGTCCTCTGTCTTTTCTTTCCCAGCTTCTGGATAAACAACTGAGTAGCAAAATGAGGGTTCTGTAGTCCATCAAAAAGTGTGGATGGTTCTTTCTGATGGCTGGTACTGAATTTTGAAGGCCAGCAGCTCCAGCAGGTTTTGTTAGAGAATGAGACTAGCAGATGTTTTGCTTGGCAGTCCAAAAGCTGGCCCTTGCCAAAATGAAGTGTCCAGCAGTAATGCTGGTGCTCTGCTCTCAACAAGATTGGGAAGTCCATGTGATAAAACTGATACATCAATGGAAACATTTCTGTTTGACACAAACAGCAGCAGGTGCTCTGTTTCCAAGTGGTACATGCAAATGCTTGTACTCCCAAGCATCACTGAAGCGGTTTCCCTTTGAAGATGTATCTGTGTGCTATTTTGGCACATTGTTCCCATTGCGTGGCCTTTAATAACTTGCTATACTCTCTGAAAAGGTGTTCAGAGAGATCTGACTGAAATCTAGGTTCTGGTGGATAGTCCCTTCACATATTTTTGCAGAGGCCTTGTATCAGTGTTATTCTTAGAGGATTAATGGATTTTCCAATTTAGTTTGAACTTCTTCCATTCACTTTCCAAAAATACGTCACAAAAGCAGGAAAAATGGAAGCTTTTTTTACTGTATTGCCCTTTGGAAGAATAAACGATACTCTAGTGTGAAACTGAAGTTTAAGGTGAGGCTTTGAAAGGTGAAGTCCAGTATAAACAATCCTTCCCAGTCATCCTTCTGACATCCATCTTCACCACTGAAGCAAAAGAGCCCACCCAGTTCAGATGGCTGTGCTCGTGCCTGGAAAGGAGCAGAGCAGTTGAGAACCTCACCTAATCATTTGAGGAATTTGTTGAATCACTTGGAGTCCAGTAGACATTCCCACCAACCAAGTAGTCCGTGTGCTTGAAAACAGAACCTGCCTAAACACAAACACATTAGGATTGTCTTGTCTTTGAGCACTAGTAATTCTGTCTGCTTGCTGGAATGGTGCTTATTTGTTTGATATTTGTACAGAAGGTCAGTACTGTTATTAACATGTACAAATCCTCAGGGAGATCAAAGAGGTGGCAGAGATTTAGAAATAAAATTTTAAGCTAAATGACTTAAAAATATTGACAATAACGTGACAACAAGTAATATTTTGAGGTGCCAGAAGTCAGTCTTAATCCACAAAGATTTCTGATCCAAGGTGTCTGTAGGGTGATTCAGTGTATGCTATGGTCATCTCATCTGTGTAAGTAAAGTATATTTTAGGGTTAGTATAGTCTTGATGTCTTGGTGTAGGCTACAGAGAGTGGGCCTTTGATTAGCCATAAGGAGGGTGGCATTTTTGGTCATCGACAAGGGTAAAATCCTGCTGATTAAATTGAATTGTTGAGTGCTTTACAGTAACTTTAGTTCTTTGAGACACATTTGCCTTCCTCCTTATGAGTTTGCTGTCTGTCAGATCATGTCTCAGTAAAAGCTGAAGCATTAAATCTGGTTTTTCTATTTGCTGGGTGTAAGTGGTGAAATCTGGGCAGTATATCTTAAAGAACCACACACAGCATACATTAAATTACTTCTCTCTTTCTGCCTTTTCCCTTGCATTTTTCTAGAGTACTGTAGTGGGTAGAATAACAAATGCACTGGCTGTATTATTTGAAGTGGAGAAATTGGTGATACACCATAACCTGCAGTAGATGGTCTGTTAGGTGTTTGCAGAGTAAGCTGACACAATGCAGTCTTTGTCTGGATGAGTGCAATATTATTTGTTTACCTATCACAAGTTGCTAAAAAACCTCTGTACCATCAGCTTTATCCTTTGTCTCTGACTGCCCACCACAGTGCTCAACTATCTGTACCTCACTTACTTACCTGGTCTAAAGATAAAAGGTCTGACCACTCATCACCCACCCAACATCTGCCTGTTGGTGGAACTTGCTAATACGTGTTTTCCTCTTACCTGTTTTATTTAACAAATTTCAATGAATGAAGTATCTTTAACACCTCAGTCCTTTTAGCAAAATTAGCTGAAATTGTCCTACTATTTGTGAAGTATTGCTAGTGAAATTTATACAATAAATTGTCTCTATTTTTCCTTAGAAAACCAAACCTTCAAAGGTAATTTTAATAGATTTGATTGTTTCAAATATTTCCTTACAGAGCACAACCACTTGTCTATATAAGCAACTACTTTGTTTTTAAAAATGTGCTTTCTGTTTGATACCATACATGGATGCAGTACTTTATATAGACTGCTTTATCTAACAATATTTTTAGGGAGCAAGTAATATTTTAGAATTGACATATCAAAAGGGTTTATTTTTCAGTAAATTTTTGTATATTGTTTTCTTTATGGAGTCTAATGCTCCAGTTGTACATGGGTCTTGTAGCTGCATGCGTGCTTAGGTTTCTCCTGTATTAGATTACAGAACTGTACTGGACATGTCCAGGAATCTGTGATAGACAGGTGCAAATTGCAAGTTAGCACTAAATTACATCACTGATTGTGCCTAGTCAGTGATGTGAAATGTTCCAAGCTACTGAAAAATACGTTCAGCTGAGATTTTCTGAAACTCTCAAAGGCAGGTTCAATGAAAGAAATTGAAAAATGTTAGTGAGAAACCAGCATCATTTTCTGGCTGATGAGTTGTATTTCTGCCTTTCCCATTGGGACAGGCACACTGCTATGAAAAATGCTGTACAAATATATATTGAGGAATTATTTGTGTGGTTTATGATCTTCCAAGGAAATATAGAACAAAAGCTAAGACAACATAAAAGTTCTGTACAGGGAATTCTTCCTTGTAGTCTTTACAACAGCTGTTATTATTGGAACACATTTGGAGCAAGGTCTTTGGTCACTTCTGTAATTACATAGAAAGCTTACTTTTGGAAAAAACTTCTACAGCTTCAAGTGTAATGTTTTCTTTTTTGTTTTAGCATGAAAATATTTTAAAAAGTTACAAGTTTGGAGTCTTAGCACATCACTTGTACAAATCACAGTGATTGAGGTTATTCATCTCTAGTCTGTCTTTGAGTTCATTCAGCTTGTTCTGTAAATAGATGCATATCAGCAGTTCTGCCTTTTTGCCTTTCCACGTAATTTTTCTTTCCTTCATTTTCTTTCCTTCAGTATTCTTCTCAATAGCCAACATTATTTTTTCTATCCTACTTCCTCACATGGTTTGATTTCTTATCTTTTGAACTTGCACATTTTCAGGCTCTTGCATGTCCGTGAGGTAGTGTTGTTCCTGCTGCACAAATGAAAAATGAGTGATTGTGTTCACCACAAGCTTGGCTTTTATCTGAAGTTCTCAAAGGCATGTATTGACTCTTGGTGGCCTTGAGGACTTCACTGTCCTCAGTGTAAGAAAGAGGTGTGGTGTACAGGGAGGTCGTAGGAGTTTCTAATGTGCACCCTCCACAAAAAATCTTATTTCTGTAAAGAACAAATGTTCTGAACTGTCAAAATGGAGGTCTGATTGTGAAGGTGATCTTCTAATCCTTGGATTAACAAGTAACATTAATGAAGGCCTTAGGAATGGGCAGAAGATGGTCAAAGTACAGTAAAAGCAAGACGTGAGGCTGGGTGCTGGGTCGAGCCATGCTTTGCAGACTGTGTGATGCCAGTGATGTGTAGCAGTAAGAACATTCCTCCAGTTTTTTGCTGATAGAGGACCAATTCACCACCTTGTGGGAGACTTCTTGGATTGTAACTATCGCAGTAGCTGAATATGTATGAAACATATGTGTCCCATGTAGATAAGAAATACAGTTTATATGGGAGTATCTCAGTGTTGTGCATGGATAACTTGATGACTCTTCTGAACTTTTATCATCAAATATGAAATACTACTTGCTGGCTTTCTCTGAAATGCCTTTATGTATAACATTTTACCTCAGTGATACCTTGCTTTGCCTACAGAAAATACTGGCTACAATGAATGTAGCATGTGGCATCCTAGGGCTGCAGTAATGGTGTAATTTCAGTTCTTTTACTTCTTTTACCTTTGGAAGATGGAAATACCCCAGAGATAAAAGTAAATACATAAACCAGGAACTGCAAGTATTTGTTTCAAGTATGGTGTTCTGGAAGGCCAGGAGAAGCACTTTCTTGTGTCTGTGTAATCTCGTTCTGCATCTTTTTTATTGTGAGGAATGATTGAGGAACATTGTAATGAAATATATGGTGATGTTTTTTACCACACTCATCCCGCTTCTCATAATCTTTTCACTACCAATTCCTATCCTTCCTTTGTCGCTTCTTAAAACAAAATAAGTAGATACATATACTTGAAAGGTGCATTTTGCATGAAAGACACAAAATTTCTAAAATTAGTTTTGAGTTAAAATTGAAATGGTCAATTAATACTTTATTTTTATTTCAATTTAGAAATTATTTACTTCTAACTTGCTTAAAATACACTTGTTTTTTTTCAGAGGCGTGGAGCAATTTCCTATGACAGCTCTGATCAGACTGCGTTGTACATTCGTATGCTAGGTAAGCATACCAGTTTCTATATTGCAAGTTCCAACATTTATGATTGATTTAAATAAGAACTTTTTAATATCTCTGTTGAATTAATAAACTTACCATTCTCTTTCTCCTGGATAATATTTTGGTTAGAATCTCTAGAAGAGTGTGGGTTGTTTTGTGTTGACTTGGGTTTTTTGGTTGTTTGCCTTTTTCCTTTTCTTTTTTTCCTGAGTTAAGCATTGTGTAGGATGTTTTACTCCTATATTAAAGAAAAAGCAAAGTTCTTATAATTAAACTAATGTGTTTGGTAGAAGTAAAGTTTTCTAAGTGACTCATAATTGATCTTTCTGCGATGGAATTTGCCGCCTCTGTATGGTATCTTTCTAGTTAAAACTGCAGCTTAGAGAACACTTGTTTGAGAGTTACCACACACTCTTAAAAACTTCAATACTGGGGCTATGAAATGCGCGAGGTGTTCTTGAAATAGTGATATGATTTCAAACAATATTTTTCTCATTAATCCTAGAAGGCAACTTGAGAAGGGAAAGGGCACTTGACAGGGTGGAGTAGTTCAGTCAACTTACTGACAGGTGCTTCCAGAGTAGCAAGGAGATAAAGGGTAAAGCCGAATTCAAACAAAAGAATGGTATTGGGAGGGAAAAGCGTCCAGGGGAGGCCCTCTGTGATAGTGCACAGAAGGAGTTGAGGTCACTTGTTGGGAGGAGAAAGATGCAAAGCTCTTGCAGATCTGGCTGCCAGATTCAGTATTTCCCGCACCTCTTCTGGAGGCTGCTGGTGGTGCAGATGGCATGGGGACTGTGTATGTGCTCTAAGTCTGTTTCACTGCTAAATGATGCCACTTAATTTAAGCCATCTTGAGCTATGAATATGTGTTGAAATGGACTATGAATGCTTGCGTGATGTCTCACACAGCTCAATGAACACCAACAGCTACTCATTACAAATTCTTAACCATCTCCAACTAAATCAGCCAGAACATGTCTTTTTATGCCCCGAGTCTTTTCAGTTTAGTGGTATATTGTACATGTTAAAGTCCCCAGAAATTCATAGCTGCATTGTCTGTGAATTTAAAGTTGTAAGCTATATGCATGTGTGTCTATGACTATGTAGTCCTAACCTACATGTGTAGGAAGATATGGTCATATATACATATAAATCCAATTTTGACTTAGCAGCTTCACTTTTTTTTTTCCAATTATTTTGAATTTTTACATTTGTGAAGTTGTTAATACTGTAGCACTGACTGTCTACTGACAGAGCTTTGATCAGAGAATTTAATTACTTTGGGGATTTGTTAAGGGGCGAACAGAAGATGCTGGGTTCTAAATGTTTATTGAAAGAGCTGCTCAGTTTTTTTGTTGTTGTTGTCGTAAATAGGTTTATTTTGTTTTCAAAAGTTAAAATGAAGGAGTTAGGCCCATCATTTCTGCAGAAGGATTTGTGATAATGCTCAAATAATTCTAGAGAGAAGCAAAACATGACCTCCTGTAGTTTTTAGTATATACATCTGAATGGAGAGAAAAATCTAATTTGTCTTGGAAATCTTCCACTATTCTTATAGGTAGAACTGGAAAATATTCAGAACATGATGTTAAGTAAATTAATTTTTCACTTGTACTCTCACTGGAATTAATTATTAAATAATGAGATTGGTGCTTGTTATGAATAGTATAACTCTTGCTGGCATAATTCATTCATGCTTTTCTGCTGTTCAGAAGCAGTAAATCTTTTAAAGGATTGACTTCTAACTTAGGTGGGGGAGGAGGGTATCAACAAGCAAACAAAAAATTGCTCACGGGAGGTTTGAATCATTATGTGATAAATGTGTATTATTTTCTCACTTAATAGAGATCACTTGGTTTTCCCAAATGTTATGTACACTATACTGTACAAGTTAGCAACTAGTTACATATTTATTGTTTTTGTACTTGTAAATGGACTGTAAAAAAGACCAGCCTGAAAGCTGAACAGTTGGACTCATCGGTATGTAGAAACATTAATATCAGAGTAGATTCAAGGGTTAATATATTCCATTAGAATTTTTTGCAAGAAATGTGAAGCATTGCATTTCTTACAGTATTGTGAGAGTTTTGTTTTTGTTTTATTTATCTTAGTACACTTCAGCAGAATAAGCTATAAGGAATCCTCAGCTGTAACTTAATGGGAAGTTAGGCACAGTCACAAGATGATTTGCCTTTTATTTGTTGGTTTTATTTCACACAGACTGTATCTACTAGCAAAATGTACCTTGATAAGGTGTTTATCTTAGCAAACCAAAAATACAAGGCTAAGAGTATCTACAGTAACTCCCTCTGCCTTTGTGTAGTTGTGCTGGCCATGAAGTTGCTTCATTCAGTTTTTTCAGGCTGTTCCAATGGTAATCCAATGGAAATTCATTTACACCAAGTAAATAGGAATTCCTGTGGTATAGCAGTGTGTCCAGGTTCAATTTAAAAGATCCTATTTTATGGGTACACAAAAAACCCCTAACTCCTAACTGCGTTCATCAGTGTGTCGATATAAACAAGCAGCATTGACGGTAGTGACTCATCTGTCATACCCCGTTCCCAAAATATACACTAAGCCACTCCCGAGTGGCTTATTTACTGTTTTAAAATATAGATACAGATGCAGCATTGTAGAATTTTTCTTTTAAGATCTTGGAAAGGCTAATACATCTGCATCACCTCAGCCACTTTTCTCAGCAACTAGGAGGAATTCTCAAAATATCTTGTAAGTGCTTCTGTGTAATCTTGATACTTCCTTGATGTTCTCTTATTTCCTTTTCTGGTTTCTTTTTCTTGTTGCTTTATATTGACTAAGTTTTTCTTCTGTGCATGGGGTAGAAAGCGTGGGGCACTGACTGCTTGTATTGGTGAGCATGCACTTCTCAACTACAACTGAAGCATTTACCTTTCTTTAGAGGTCTTGATCACTTCAAATAGGAAACACTGGAGAAAAGCTACTGTGTAATGTAGGTGCATGCTCTTCTCTGGTAGGGGTTTTTATGTTGTATTGTTTGCTTTAATTCTGGCGCATTCAGCTGACCTGTCATCTGTTTCTCCAACAAATTTAATAGGAGTTATAATATATGAAGTTAGTAATTCTGTCTGAAAATCCTGCTCTTCACCACCTCATGGCTGACTTGAGTGCTTTACCTTGAGGTGGCTGTCATAATTCTGCTCCCAGCTGTCCTCCATGATCTCTGAGGTTTCTGCCCCTGCTCCGGATGGCCTCAGCTCCCCAAGCAGCTGCCGCATTGTTACTGTGCCATACTGCAGTGTTAGGGTAGCACCAAGTATGTGCTGTGTAACCCTAACGCCCAGGGATGTCAGCTGTGGTATTTCAGCTGCCTCGTAAGTATCAGAGCTGTCCTTGAGGTGTGAGTAGGAATCTGAGAGAGGGGCAGGAACAGGCAATCTGTTTCAAGGTAAGTTTTGTTACAGCCCTAATTTCTTTTCAGTTTTCAGTTGTAGCTGCAACACTTACATTCCTTACATTCCTTCTTCCATGATTTATTTAGTCTTCAGTTAAATTTCTGCCAGTATGATCTTTGTCTTAAAAGTGCAAGCAATCCTGATCATGCTGGACTATTCTGGAAAAAAGTGTAGCTAAATACTCAGCCATCAGATATTGTATCATTTTTGTGCCCAAAATAAGGTTTGGAAAGGAAGGCTTCACATTTTTTAAATCTTTCTCTTGTTTCTTTGGAATCACCAAAACTCTCAAAGAGGGAAAGATTGTTCCTGAAAGTCCAGTTTCATTAAGATGCTGGACTTAAATGTGTTCCCTTAAGGTAACATCGGAGTCTTTCCAGTGTGGCTAAAAGTGGCTCAAGAAGAGACGCTTCAGATAAAACCTGTCAGTCAGCTTCCTGCCACTTCTGTGCCCTTCCCCAAGGAAATTTACCTATAAGCAGACTGTGGATGGTTTAAACAGATTTTGTAAGCATTTCTGTATGTTTGTAAAGGTCTAAATAAACAAAAACTATTCATAAGTTCTTTTGGTTTAGGTGTTGAATTTTAATATTTCAGCTACCATAATAATGATTATGAGGCTGGACTTCTGTTGCTGTTTGAAGGAATTATGTAACAGTGTCCTTTTGTTTGATAAAAGTAATCTCAAATCGGAGATATCTGGTGCTTTTTTGTAAAGTTCCCTATGAAGATAAACATGTCTCTTCCTTAAAATTCTGCATAACTTCAGAGTCACAGGGTTGCAAAACACTTGTGCAGGATTTCCCAAGCAAATTGTTGTGAACGTGTTATGTTGTGTGAAAGTACAATGAAGTGGGTGCATTTGGGATCCATTAATCTTCTGCAGGTTACATTAACCAAACAGTGAATGCATAATGATGATCCAGTATTTCTGGATGTTTTGGAATTAACTATACATATGCACTAGAGATTAGTTTCACTGTGCTAATAGCACATTGTTTCATAATGTGCAGCCAGTTATTCCTTTTTCTGCTTCTACATATTTAGAAATTTCAGATGGATGTATGGTATCATCAAATTCCACCAATATTTTTTAAGCCCATTTGTTGTCTGAAATCTTGAAAAATGCAGCAGCTTTGTACCATGATAATGGAGGCGGCTCTTCTGCCTTTGTTCTGGCACAAGAGAATTTTTCTAGTTTGTTTGCTGTAATAAATTCCAGTCCTGTAGAAGGGGTATATTTTTCCAGCATATACATTTTCTAGAATAATTCCAACTGAAAAAATCAATCCATTGTTGAGATACTGGTTTTTAAAAAAATAGCTTCTTCTACCATGATTTGGGAGAGGAAATTTTGTTCAATAACTATGTAATGAAAATATTTAGCTTCCCTTGCTGGGAATCTCTCATTTTATATGTATGAAAGTAAATACACTCATTTTAGCTTTATCTTATTACAGTTGCCTTTTCTTTAGTTTGCCATGTGCATTTTTAATATACGATTCCTTCTTTGGCTAAATATTCCTGTAAATAGATTCCTGTTCAAAATAATGTAGTTAGTTGCACTTATTCATTTTACTTACAGACAGTTTTTATTGTTTTCCTCCCTAAAATTGTCAGCATCGCAGGCATTTCAAGGGCAACAGGGATAATATTATTCTGTCTATGCTGTTACACAAGGGTACTAATAAATGAAAAAGAACAAAGCAGAGAGAAATTTTCTGGACATAATTTATCAGATGAACCCACTTGCTTTGTTATTTGCAAAATTCCATGTTGGTCTTCAGGTATTTTTCTGTGAACTTTTCCTGTTCTTGACACTTGGAACAAATTGTTCATCAAAACCTAGTTATACACTGGCTGAAACTATTTGCTAATTTGTGCTGTGGTTTAGAAATTCTAAACGTAAAGACCTGCTTTGAAAACTAAAAATAAATCACAAAAGCTGTATCACCTTTTCTGTAAAAAATTAGCTCCACTAAAAAACCTCTTTCATTTTTCTTTTAATGTAGCTGGTGAACTTATTCACATAGGTGTAGCTATGCCTGATTACCCAGATAAATATGAGTGAAAGGTAATGAAAGTTGAATTTTCCTCCATGTGAACTGTTACTTTCACATACAGCTACTAATGCATTTGCCCCCTCTCTTCCAAAGCTTCCTCTCTTTTTCATTTTTATTAATTTATTTTGTAAATAAAATTCACCAGTTGCTTGTGCCTAACAGAAGAGTTCTACAATTTGCTGCCTCTGTATTGCCTGGAAGGAGACAAGTCTCTTGCACTCTGCTCAAATGAATGCTTGAAGCCCTTATAAATAAAATATTGTAAGTGGTCTGAAAAATAATACTTGTAGATAGTAATTGGGTTGCTTTCCCTTGCAGCTCATTTAAGGTTTTTAGTTTTAAAAAAATAAAAGGATTAATAACTAAAAGGCAATACGTATTTAGTATGTTTGTACTGATCTGTAAACTTTAGGGGAGCCCTGGGCCTACTTACCCTTTTGTGGTGCTTGCAGCGTGCCTCACAAGGTAACATTCATGTAAAGTGCGTCACGTCACTGTAGATGTGTCAGTGTTTATAGATATGAATCTCTAGAAAGATACCTGTTAAGTATTAAAAGCATATTACTGAAGTGTGAGTCAGTACCTGTAGCTATTTTCTGACAAGTTCCCTGCTTCAGCATTACAGATTAGCAGGTTAGAAAAGAAAAAAAGGAAAAAAATGCTCTCAAGATGTCTGTGACTTGATGAAAATTAAATAGCTATATTTTTATTTAGTTCTTATAAACTCAGTCATAGTTAAACTCATTTTGTTAATTACTTATTTTGGTTTCATGTTAAAAGTGTTGTGTTTGAAGTGAGGAGAGTATGACACTTGAAGGATTTTCATCATTAGAAACCACAACATTTGCACATCTTAAATTTATCTTTGTTAGGGTTTGAGGCGGGAAACACTATTGCATTTGATCCTCGAAGATTTTTCCAAATTCGTAATTGCAAAAGGGTTTTAAGTGAAAGCTTTTAATCCAGGTGAACTGCTTATATTAATACCTACAAATATCTAATGAAAGAATACTGATCAGCTTTCAGTTGGTAAAATGCATAAGTAGAAGTCAACTAGCATGCTAAAAGATTCAGGTTGAAGCTAATTACAGTGCAAAATAGTTTGATAAAATTTTAATACTGAGTTTTGGTATTTTAATAGGCTCTTGTGTAATATTCAAACAGCTGAGCACAAGTAAGTAAATGCTAGTGGGAAAATATTATATAATATAAAACCATATTGTAACTAGCTTATTTGCTAAAAGCTGCCATTTCTAGAAGTTGAATCTTTTTTGTATTCTACAAAATGTTATCGTTGTATGTGTGTTACTGAGGAACAAATCAACTTTAATTGTTCTTGTTTTCTGTCACATTAAGGTGCATTTTTACCATACTGGTGTAGCAAGCTCTTCCCAATTTCATCTGAATGCTTATCACATGCTTCTGGCAACGTATGCTTAGGCAGGAGAGATTTTGACAAGAAAGCATGTGATTGCATGTTTAACAAGTCTTCAAACTTTGTTTTGAATTTCACCTTTAAAACAAAAAGCATTGAAGTAGGCCTATTGTTTGAATTACTCTCCTCCATTAAGTACATGAATCTTTACCCCCTCCAGGCTATGTTCATTTGCATTTTATCTCTGCCACTCTTCCACACTTTTATTTCACTCTTGACCCTGTTTCTAGGAGATGTGCGAGTAAGAAGTCGGGCAGGATTTGAAACAGAGAGAAGAGGTTCTCATCCATACATTGATTTCCGTATTTTTCACTGTAAGTATTTAAAAGCAGATAAATGACAAATAAACAAAGGCTTCCATCAATTTTAACTACTGAGCCTCTAAAATAAAGTTAGGAGCTCTTATAGCAAGACCATTTTTTTTATACTTAGGAAAATCTTTCGTTCTAGCTCATAGGATAAAATAGAAGAGGAAAATCTTCACTGCTAAATATTTTTTTAAAAAACTATAATTTTAAACTGATCGAACTTAGACCTGAATCAGTATGGAAATGAAGACTTATCTTCTAAACAGCTACTGATGTGTGTGCTGTGTGCTTACTTGGCACACACAATCGGTTGAGGAGAATACTTTTCTATTTTTATAAAGCAGTAGAAAGGCCCTGTCCCGGATGATGCTTGAACAGTATTACAGTAATATCAATATTCTTGACCTTATCATAATGAATTACATCTACTCAAATGTATAGCTAGGACTTAAATTTTTGGACATAGACAAATAAATAAAGATTAAAATGTTAGTAGAAAACAGCAGCCTAAATTTTTTTGATAACGTGTTTGAGGAATCATTTCTTTTTGGAAGTGTTACAAGAATAATATTTTCGTAGAGAAAAAAGTAAAATTATCCATCTATATTGTTACAACTAAATTTGACAGTAGTTGTGGTAATATAAAGTTTCAATAACCACCAAAACAATACGCAGCAAAAGTGCAGGGGATTTGAGTCTTAATTAAATTATGCCAATGATGAATGTATTAAGTGTCATAAAGGATCTATACCAACATTGTATCAGCACAATTCCAAGTATTTTGAATGCAATGGAGAGATTTAGTAAAGCTGATTTCATGGTAGTAAGTGTGGTTGTTGTAATTACCTTATTAATGAAAATGAGTGGCAGAAACTGGTCTTATGCTCTGATCTTAACTGAAGTCATTCTTTTTAAAAGGAGATCATACCTAAAACTCTTAAACTCTTAGTTTCGTTCAAAAGTTTCATAAAAATAGGTGAGAAAACAAAGTTTGAAGAGTGTGCTATGTAGATTTTTTTCAATAAAGAGGATAAGAGTTTCATCTCAAGTCCCGACTGAGTATAATAAATTCTCTGTAGAAATAGCATGCAATTTATGAAGTGCGTAACTGTGTCTTTTTGTGTATATATATGTGGCATTTCATGCTGATGTGGGAAAATACTAACAGAAGTATTAAAACAACTACCTGTTAAAAGGCAGTCAATGTATGATATTATTGCTGTTGTCAAATTAACTATTTTCTATGGTCCTCATCACACTGTTTCTTTCCATCCTGATGATTGTGCATCAGGCAGATCATGACTAATCAGGAAAAGGACTTTCACACCCTTTCTCCTTGCCCCTACTTGTTCAGACACAGCCACCAGCTTTTAGCAACATAACCTGTGGTGTCTGATGACAGCAAAAATGTTGCTAGGAGGCCCAGAAAATTCTTGTCTTTTAACTTCCCTCTGTCAGCTGCTTTGTTAGTTTTCAGAGTTGTCATATAGTCAGATTTTTTGCGCTTCAGGATTGTAGCTTGTTGAAGGGTTGCTCTTTGGCTGCTGGCTCCTGCTACATTGAGGAGTTTCTTTCAAAGGCAGGAATTTGGCACCATCTCTCACCATATCAGTAGGTTATCTAATAATTTACATGAATGTGGGATTCTTTTTTTATCCATAAAATTTTTTCTTTCTCTCCGCAGTGCTAATTTAGTCCTGAACAGTGTTTTCTTAATTGTTTTAAGCACGATATTTAGTAATGCACCTCATATGAGACGGCAAGTAGAGAGAAGTTGCAGGAATCAGACTTGACCTAATTTTTAGGATATTCTCCCTGGCCTCTCCTGGTTACTTCAGAAGGAGTTGATTTTGCCACATAGAGCTACACGACCGAAAAATACTCACCTGTATGAGTAATAGCACATGAGAGGAGTTGGTCAGCTCTTCTTTCCTTGGGGCAAATACTGAACTGGAAAGGGTGTCTTCTGCAGCTGAAGCAGACGAAACCATCTAAATGTTGCCTTTTTTTTCCCCCCCATCACAGCTGTATCCTGAACATGAGTAATGCATGGACATGCTTCCTCCTTTGTGTTTGTATCGTTGCACTGTAACTTTTTTCTATTATCCACTAGCTTTATTCTGTGGTTCTAAACATTTTGCAGTGATCATTGCTTGTGTGTTTTGCAGATGACTTACACAGTGGCTGTCAGTCACAGTGCTGAAGCATTATTTGCTGTTTTGTGTTTTGCTTAGCTAACTTTGGTTGTTCAGCATTTTCTTCTTCTGTCAATGATGTTTTGAGAAGAAGTTGAATGTCTTTCAGGAGGTTTAGCTAATAATATGCTGACCAGTCTCTTTTCTAATATTTTATTGATAGGCTCTTGACCCAGTATTTTACTGGTAGGTTGGAAGAGTACTGAATTTGAAATGCATTACTTTTCTTCATAACACTATTTTAACTTGCAACTTCAGCTAGTGTTGCTGAAGAAAAGTTTGTCAGCACTTACTTCTAAAGATCACTTCTGTACCTTCTTAGGCATTATAGGCTCAGCATCTGTATCTTCATTCCAGAATTCTGTAATTGAGACATGAATATTCAAGTTTCTAACCTGTCTAGAAGTATTCTCAACAGTAACTGTTAGGAAATTTGATTTTAGGAAGATGATCGGAAAAATATTGTTGTTAGAGATAGTGGAATGGGAGTCATATCTGAGGATTATTAAATGTAGGATTTGACTGATGATCAAAGTAACTTTGCTGGGTGGTAGTTTTCCTTCTGCGTTATATTCCAAAGTCACTTTTTTATAGGTAATTGCAGGAACTACCAAGAGGAATAGCTTAATAAACAAATTTTTGTTTCAACAAGACTGCTTCTAGTTGAGTGGGGAAAGTCAGGATTATATTCTTCTTGGTGGTTGGCAGTTGGTTCATGCTGAGTCATCAATTTGTAGTTTTGCTGTTTACTGTGTGACTGTTGGTTACTCCTGTGTGGGACCATGGGCATAAACTCAAGATAGCATCTCAGATCCACCATTTCTGGAAAGGAGAGAGTAGCCACACAACTTTCTTCCTCTGAATTCACTGTTGCACAGTAAAATGCATAGACGGTAATGTTTTACTGAATGAACTGTAGAACACTGGGTCTGCTTTTCACTCCATGGGAAACAAGAGTGGAGTTTTGCAGTTTGCTGTAAGAATGCAGCATGTACTGTTTCGTTTTCAGGGAAGTTATGGAAAAAAGTGATTGCAGTGGTTATAATCACTGTCTTCTGGTTTACAAATAGGCTACAGTTTACACAAATACTTTAAAATTTTCTTTACATTACTTGAGACACCACAGACAGTAATTCAGTCTTCAATGTCAGAATATGTTGATACAAGCTAATGTGAAACAAAATCTTTGGTAGAAGAATTAGTGAATGACAGGATAAAAATATTCCCTTTTTCATAAATAGCAAGCCAGCAATAAAATTTTAGGTTTTGTTTTCTTGCTATTGAGAGGTTGTCAGTAACATCTATTTTTTAATATATGTATGTATATACACACACACAAATACACTTAAGAAATTTTGATTGTTTGAGGTGTTTCTAGCATGCAGAAACAAAAGCATATATAATGTGCCCTAATCACTCACTGTTTCACCTGAAAAAAAACCAAAGCAGTGAGTGTGCACAATGATATGTATAGTATGTTATAGTGAGGAAGTGAAGCCAAAATGAATGAAGATCAAATGAATAATTAAGATAACAGAAAAAATATTGAGAAGTGTCTTATGCAGATACAGCTGACATTAATACTTTTAAGCTTCCCTTTTAGGAAAGGGTTGTTGGATATAGTCTAGAAGAACCAGACAGAAAAATGAATACTTTGGTTTTGCAGAGAAGAAACGTGTTTTTCTTCTTGCTGTTCCTGTTGTGCCTGGCCCAGAATAAGTAAGATCTTGTCAAAAGGTTTTTACAATTCTCTCATGCCAGTCTCATCTGAGCATGCTTCTATGGGGAGATGATGATATTGCCATCATATGGGGCTCTGTTTCATGTTTAATAGATAACCAAATCTGTCACATCTGTGAGTTAAAATATCTTAGAAGATGGGATTTTGAGTTAATCAGTATGTGTTTGGTAACATTCAAGAATGCTCAATTTTGAAGAAAATAGTTGCTTGCATACAGTATAATGCTTCACATAGGAGAAAAAACAATGTGATGGAAACTTAAGACTTCCCTGAGACTTAAATGGTTCTTCTCCTTAGCTGTATATGGAGCCTTTGTAGGGGGGAATGGAAAGAAAGGGATATTTTTATAGGTGATGGCTAAATCTAATTCTCTTTCTTGAGAGTGCAAATATGTGATGAAATTCCACTTTATTATACAACCTTCAGACTGTTTAATTGGAAATTACACTTTGTGGAACATATTATAAACTATTCTGAGATCTGGCAAAAATGTCAGCATATACTGTTTGCAATGATGTTTTTAACTTTCCAGTTCCTAGCTCACAAACCATTGGCAAAGGTTTATTCACTTGAACAGTGAGTTTAGACTTCCTTTGGCTGAGAGGCCAGAATTCAAAGAAGAGATGAGTGCAAATCCAAACTGATTGCCTGAAACAATTTGAAAAATCCTTGTGTTGCAGCAGCTAATAATGCTTTTGATGATACCTTCTAGAGATTGAGATAAAATAAGCATAGTCCAGATGAATTTCAATGCCTTTTTTGTTTCAAGAAAATAGAGGAATTATCTATTTGGTTATGTTTAATGGTAATTGTTTGTCTTGTTCAGCAATCTACTGTGAAGAAGGATGAGTTTCACAATCAATAAAGTAATGCAAGAAGATTTCTGTGTGATCATAGCTTGAAGTATTTGTTTTCTTTTGAAAACACCATCATTGAGGAGTAAAAAGCTTGTACCTAAGAGATTTCTTCAAAAGCTGCCTTTCTGTGAATGATGCAATTCTGAAATTGTCTTCTAATTATTCACAATCCAGATTACTCAAATAAATTGTGTTCCACAATGTGAGAGAAATTTTGACTTTGATTTAGTTTGGAGAATGCAGTCACAGAAGGGGAAATCATAGAAAATGTTCTAAATTTACAGCTGTATTGGCCAAATGGAAAGAGTGAGCTTGAAGTGAGCTTGGTTAAGGAAGATTGGAGGATAAAAAGTGCCAATTGAGAATACAGAGCAGGTTTGTTTTTTTCTTTTGTTATTCTAGATGTTTGTTTTACCTATAGTTTCTTCTTCCCAAGCTACTGTAAAACAGTGTGTGTGCTCTGGAGTCCTGCACACGTACAGCACACTCTGTGTTTCATTGCTGGCATAAGTTTGACCATGGAAGAAGACAGAGATACTTTCTATTTTCTTTTATTTTCTTTTGAACTTCTTCGATGTGTTCCTTCTCCAAGTACATTATTTGGAAAGGCTTTTTTTTTTTTTTAATGCTGGACAGTTGGGTAGAAAATATGTGAGAGTTCTTTTGTTTTCATCTCTGCTGCCAGTTTGACTTTGTGTTGATGGTCACATATACTGGTAAAGGAAATGCTTTTTCTGTTAACCAAGATGGGTTACTTTTCAATTCTTTTATTTCTGGTGATGAAAAATAGACAAAAAAGATGAGTTGAGGGTTCTGTCATTCCTTTACTGTAGGAGCGAAGATTTCTAGGACACAGAAGAAAGGTGGGTTTTTCTGGGAAGACAGCAAGAAAATGATTTGGCGACGGTCTGGAATATATTATCCTTTTGGGAAAAGAGTTGAACCATTGTGTCGTGTTCTGTAGGAGCATCAGTACCTTGATTAACATGGCATAACCCATTTTGTAAAGGCTATGTTTGTATATATTTTGTATATTTGTGTTCTGATGATATTCCTCTAAATATTTAGCTTCAGTGAGGTATCTTAGTTCACAGTATGCTGTTGTGAACTGCAGATTTGCCTTGCCCAGTGAGTGGATTCAGGTTAAAAAAAACCCAAAAACACAACTGGGCTTATGAATCAGCAAATTGATACAGAAAGACTGCCTTGTATGTAGTTTCCTAGTCCTGAGATTATTGCAAAATGTTACTCATTCCAGCACAGGAATGACATTGTTTAATTCACTTAATTTTGTGTCTTTCCTGAGGTGTTTACAGAAACACTAAGATGAGCCAAAATTCAAAAGATAAATCAGTAAAATCCAACTTTTCATGATTTTTTTTTTACACTTCTGCTGCTGTGCAGTGACTTACAGTGCCATTGGAGAATTGGCACTTCATACCAAAGTAGTCTAATCCCTTCACTTTGAGTAATTTCTCTCAAATCAGCTCTGCTTTGAGCAGAGAATTGGACTAAAGGACTTTGAGAAGTCTCTTCTGTCCCTTCCCACCTAAATTATTCCGTGGTTCTCTAGCTCTGTGCTTTGCTGAGGCAGTGAGATCCTTTCATTCTGTAAGATCGTTCCGGAAAGAAGTTATCTTTGGTGGTGGTGATGCCTAGCACTTCCCCTCCATCAGGAAGCATCTGTTGAAAACCCCTAGAGTTTTTAATAAAGTTGTGGTACTACTAGAGTTTCATGAAACTTAAATTTTTTTTTCTGATTCCTCAGTCAGAAGACACTTGCAATGCTATGTTTATTTCATTAATCGTTAACCCACAGCATATTTTCCAGCACTCATTATTATTTGGAAAAGGTTTATGAATGTGTATAGAAATGGTTATATATTGTAAATTAAAATCAAAACAGTATGGCTTAATATTTTTTTTAAGCAGGAGTGTAGTGCCTTACAACAATGCTAAACAGGGCTTCTAAGTGGTTCTAAGGAAGACAGGAAGTATAATGAGATAATTTAGACCCCAATAGTCTAAATCAGTCTTTTTATGTACCTTTAAAATCCTTACTAAGACTGTATATTCCAAATGAAATCATAGTTTTATATAATACTTGAGTACTGAATGTCGTAAAAATATTTTAAAATTCAAATCATGAGTAGTAAACATACAGGAGAGTTCAATAGCAGGACTTAATTAAAACAAAAATGTTCATGGATCTAATATAGTACATTTCTTAATGGTTTGATGGGAATATATGTGAAATTAGAATGCTTATGGGTCCCTCTAGTGGTGTAAAATGCTAGATAATACTTTCAGATTATTCATAAATTGAAAATTATTTGTGTCCTGGAAAGATGCATCTTTAGAAAGGTGCTTCCCTAGAAAGATGGTTATAATTGGCATGTGAAATGTAATATTTCTTTCCAACAAATATTTACAGGTAGTGGAAAATTTCAGATGATATGTCAGGTTTAATGATAGTATGTGCTATATAAAAATGGTAAATGTGCAGTTGGGTTAATATGGAAAACTTGTGAGAGATCACTTCCATTAAAAGAAGATAATTCCTTCATATTTTTGGGGAAAAAGCCTCCTCTGGTGGGCCTGTGCACCTCAAAGTTCAGGTTTTACATTTGAACATAAGAAGGATCCATTGTCTCAAATACCTTTTTTAAAAAAAATTTAGAGTGGCAGTGATACCCAAGATCCTCAGTTATGCTCTTTCCATTGGTATGTAGCAAAACTCAGGGCTTTTTGTCATGGATAATTTTCTATTTGCCTTTTGGGCAGTAGCAAGGAAGAAATGGAGGTAGAGTTCTTAATGCTGCAAGCCTTGTTTTGACCAGATTTCCATCAGAGGGTGTAAGTCTATCTTTGCATTATAGGAAAATTGAAGTATATTGCTAGGATTTAAGGTTTCCATTAATAACTAAACCATCATATTTGTCATTCTTTCTTTTGTGGACTGTCCTTACTACAAAAGATACAAAAATTTTGAGAGTAAATTCATCAGTATTTTGTGATCTTTTAAGTGATTATCACTTGCCTTTACTTACTTTGTATTTTTATATTGGCATGAGAAAAACAAATTTTTAATACCCCTGTGAAATGTGCTAAAACTTTTTTTTAGGTTTTGGTGAAGTTAAAAGATTGGGAGTGGGAAGAGAGATTAAAATTAGCGTCTCGGAATACAGATGAAATCTGTTACATGAAGGCGACTTGTGTTATTTTATTGCTATATATGCATCACATTAGCAAAATAACTGATATTAGTAACCAGAATTACTTCTTTTTCTTTGTTTTAGAGAAAGGAATTTTTTATTACACCAGCATCTCAGTTAATATGCTTAGAAACTAGAATATAACCATTTTAGTCAAACAAACAGAGTCCCGAAACCTTGGATTGATACTTTGGATGATAACTCTAGTTTACAAAGGAATGGGAAGAAGAATGTCACAGGACAGCTGTGTTGAGTAGGCTTAAAGGCCTGCTGGTTTGCCTTCTGGTTCCTCACATCAAAAGCACTTCCCAGTGCTGTAGTGTCCTTCTTAACATGCCCATCCTCCCAACTTTGCTTTCATTCATTCAGTTTGCAAGGCTGTAAATGTCATATTTATTTTGTCATTCTAATTTGTCCTTAAACTGTTGTTGAGAGCAAATGGTCAGTATTGGATATTAGAAGGGCATTTAGCACACTGAAGGCTCCAAATGAATGGAAAAATGTTTGGGCTGGAGGAGAGATGTTTTTGCAACATGCTTATTCATGAGCAATGCAGTGCACTCTTTCATTCTTCACTCTCTTCTTTCCGTGATCTATACATTACTGAACCTTGGTTTGGTAGGGTTTCTGAAATTAGTATCTCGATTCATGACTCATGATAGAAGAGGGAAGGCTGTCATTCTCATATTAATCATGCATCTAAAGGGAATGAATGTGCCAAGAGGGAAATGCCAAGTTTCTATTGCACAACTGTATCATTCATTTTACCAATCTTTTCCATGAATTGGCCTTAGCTGGTCTGCCAGAACCACAAAGCTCTTGGTTTTTTTATCCTTAATAATAATTTAACTGTGAGGAAAAGGAAAAGGCAGGCACAGTAGCTATCAGTGTTCCTGCAGCTGAAGAATGTATCTTCCCCTCATCCCCTTCCTTGAAAGCCAGCTATTTTCTGTTTCAGCCTCCCGTTTAAATTAATAACCTGTCAAACCTCTGCATCTGACTTGCCTATTCTGAATTGTCCTGGGGTAAATGTTTAACTGTTGAAGAGAGAAAGTCATTTTTTGGGTTGGTGTAGTCCCCTGAATCAGGTGCTCTGGAGCTGCAGAGGGATGGCAAGGCTCAAGATCTCTTTTCACATTTGGAGGTTACTCTGATCATTTCATATCTAAAGGATAAAGACATTTATTTAGTCAAGGTGTTATTACCTAGCTTGGGCTATCCATGTGCAATAACTAATAGCTCAAACAGAAGCGCGAAGCCTGGCCCGTGGGGAGGAGCAGCCTCAGGCACCAGCACAGGCAGGGCACAACCATCTGGAAAGTGGCTTGGCAGAAAAGGAACTGGGCCTCCTGGTGGGCACCAAGTTAAACATGAGCCAGCCTTATCCCCTGTCTGCAGAGAAAGCAAATGGTATCCTGGGCTGCATTAGGAGCACTGTTGCCAACAGGTTGAGAGGGGTGATCCTGCTCCTATGTGCAGCACTGGAGAGGCCTCAGCTGGAGTCCCAGTCTGGGCTCCCCAGTAAAAGAGAACATGGACATACCAGAGAGAGTCCAGTAAAGGGTGAGGAAGATCAGAGGCAACGGGCACAAACTGAAACATGGGTGGTTCCTTCTGAACATCAAGAAATACATTTGCTCTGTGAGGGTGGGTGACCAAGTGTTGGCACAGGGTGCTCAGAGAGGCTGTGGAGTCTCCATCCTTGGATATACGCAAAAGCCTCTGGGACATGGTTCTGGGCAATGTGGTCTAGGTGGCTCTGCTTGAGCAGAAGAGTTTGACCAGATGAACCCCCTCTGGTTTCTTAATTCACCTGTTTTGTGATTCTGTAATAAGCAGCACTGCTGCTAGGAAAGCTGGAATAATGTAGGTTTTGCTTTTTTCTTTTAATGAGGGGTAGAAAAAGTAGGATTAATATGTAATAATAGTGGTTTATGAGCTGTGCAAATTGGTGATAATTTAGAGAGTTTAAGCAGATTTGTAAGATAGGTGTCAATAGCTATTGTGAAGAGTAATGATGGTTCAGCTTCACAGAAAACCAAGTAACTAATTTGCCTTTGTACCTCTATTATCAGAAAAAATCCTGAAGCAAGAACATGTGCAAGCCCTCCTAAATGACTTATGAATACAAGTATAGGTGCAACACAGGCCTATACTGCCAAATTATTGCATTTCTGTGTTCTGTTGTGTACTTTGCTGTCAGAAGCTGCTGTTTTACTTGTAGTACCTACATCATACTGTTCTGTCCAAGATTAATGGGGGGGGGTACCTGTGACGGTGAAACTTAATTTGTAGCATGACAACAAAAACAGGTTTTTGTTAACTATAGATCTGTAGAAGAATACTTGAGAACAAGAAAATTATCTATGCTTCCAGAAAAGTGCTAATTTTTCCTACTTTAAATATTTTGTTTTATTGAGATTTAGTGAAGTTCCTGGCTTTGTATGTGACTTTGTCGATACTTTAGATCATTTTATGACCTAAATATACCATTTTAATTTATTTTCAACCTAATAATTTCTGTTTTGAAATTTGGATCTTAAGGGATTGGATCAAGGTTGAGGGGGAGAAACTTCTTACCTGTAGCATACACTGCATTAGCAGCAGCAGCAGCTGTATTGCTCCCTGCTTCTCTGTTCTGCAGGTTGGCAGTGCTCAGACTGTAACCTCATGGTAACAAATGTGCTTAGAAATATTGGTAGAGTAATGCAGCATGACAGAATCTATTTATTTGCCTGCTGTACACATGAACGTTGCTTCACAAGCAACCTTTATCATATGTAGTACTTTTGTTTGCTTAACTGGGATATATTGCAGGTATCAGTGTCTTCAGAGGAAGAGCCCTTGGCCTTGAGAATGATAGCTTGAAGAAGGATACTTCATGTGAAGATGTCTGTGTTAGCCCAGAACTTCAGTGTCTTGATGAAGTGTTTGAGGCATGTCTGAAAGAACATTCAGTTGTGTCAGTTCAATCTCTGTTAGCACAGACAGTTGATAGGGAATGGTGCCGTGTTTGATTAGATACTGTATGATCATGCTGCTGTCAGCTCTATTTAGAGGTGTTTTATTAATATGGTTTGGGAATTAATATATTAATTTATACATTAATGTATTAATGAGCTAGCATAGAAAAGAAAGTAAATTGGAACTTCTGCAGGGAGAAGAATATAAATGGATAAAGATTTATCTTATGTAGAATTAAGCTGCTGTCACTAGAAATCACTGAGGCTTTTAGTAGAGATTGTCAATAAGGCTACACCTTCCCCTGCACAACATTTTAGACTGACTTTAAAGAACAAAAGTTGTAACTCCTGACTTCACCAGCTTTTAATATGCCTTGTTCTTGGAAGGACACGACATCTATACTACAGAGTTAGGATCATGTTGGTTTTGATGATCTGCATTTTTGAAAAAGAGGATGTTGTCATTGACTTAATACAATTGCACTTAATACATCTTTTTTTTTTAATTTTATTTTTTAACATGAGTCATTTCAGGCAGGATGAGTGAATATCAAGATCATTGGCTTTCTGTTGGTTATATAAAACTGTTAATTGGGGGCACTGTTGAGAAGAAAGTAAAGGCCAAATTTGGCCTAATGTATTTCAAAATGAGACTATCTGGCTTGCTGCAAAGGAACTGTAGCTGTGTGTAGTTCGATGTTGGGGTTTCTAAAACACTTCAGGCATATCAAGTGGAATTGGACATAAACTAGTATCAGTCCTTTGTATAAATCAGTTAAGCTAATAAAAGTAAAGCAAAATATTTGGATTAATCTTTGTAAGGAGGCTGAAATAATTTTCTGTTGTGTTTTCACCATACTGGGAAACAGAATTAGATATGCTGTGAACGTAAATGTCATACTTGTTTGTCAGAAGAGTATAGTTATTTGCAAAAGCACCCAAATTACTTGTGTGTGTTTCAAACTTTGGCATAGTAAAGAGATTTTCTGAGCTCTAAACTATAAAAGTAATATATACTTGCTCAAAGCCTACTTGTATCTCCTGTATTAACACTCAGTTTCTGATACTCTCTTGCTGGTGTACATATCATCTTAGGTGATTTGTTAGGGACATGGATTGGATGTGTATACATGAGAGCAGTTTTCCAAAAATAATTTGTTTGCAGCACTGTGTGTGTTTTTAAACAATATCCATAATATTTTTGTCCTTTCAATAAGAGTTCCTTAAAAAGATAAGTTGCAGCTATCACTTAAGTATTTGTTTTTCTTCACAGGATGCTTACACAGAACATATTTTTTCTAAGCCATGGCTCTGTATTTATTATTAATAAAAATATCTGTATTTGTGCTGAAATGTTTGATACTCAAAAAAATTGGATTATCTTTATACCAAACTTCCCTGAGCACTTGTCTTTTTGATAAAGGTTTTTTAGAGAGAGTGTTTATTTTCTTGTTTTTTGTAGCAAATTCTGAAATCGAGGTCTCTGTGTCTGCAAGAAATGTGAGAAGGTTGCTTAGTTTCCAGCGATACCTGAGATCTTCCCGTTTTTTCCGTGGTATCACTGTTCCAAATTCTTCAAACATTTTAGATGATGATTATAATGGACAAGCAAAGGTTGGTTGCTTGATTTTTATTTTTGTAAAGTATGTTTTTTAAAATGCTTGCTAGTATATATATAATTATATCACATTCTAAAAGTGCAACCAAATACAAATTTTAAGCATGTTTTTTTATGTATGTGTGTATGTATTTGTGTGTTTTTGTGTGTGTGTATATATATATATGTATGTATCTATTGTTATGAAATCCAGACAAAACTACACGATTTGTAGCAAACTCTTCTACTGCCCACAGTTTTACTTGGATGATTTTTTTGTGTGTGTGTGTTTGTTTGGGTTTTTTGATTTTGTTTGTTTGTTTGTTGGTTTTGGTTTTTTTTGGGATTGGGTTTGTTTGTTTGGGTTTTTTTGTTGGTTTTTTTTTGGTTGGTTGGTTTTGGTGTTTTTTTTTTTTTAATAACTGGTGAATTAAGGATGCCTTGAATAATTGAAGAAAAAAATGAAGAAAGGAAAATGTATCTGAATTTAAGAAATGTAATGGAGCAATTTGGACAACTATTCCCTTTCATTTTTAGGCTAACCTCACTAGTGAACAACTGGAAGAATGACTGCCTAAACTCAATAAAGTGCAGTAAATGGATTTCTCAGGACACGCTTATGCCAAACTGACTTTTTCTTTGGTAGGCAATTCTTCTAGACAAGAAAAGTGATAGCTGTAATACACTTGTGCAGCACTAAAGTAGGGAAAGCAGGTACTGGGAAGAGAGGTGATGCTAAGGGAGCAGCTACCTGCTGTATTTGCAACAGAGGATGGATAGTGCTGGAGGGGACTGAGCAGGCAAAGATTATTCAGGTTATTCAAGATCCCAAAGGCTGTGTCACTGCATCCAGTGCT
This sequence comes from Corvus kubaryi, assembly GCF_017639235.1. Lineage (NCBI taxonomy): Eukaryota > Metazoa > Chordata > Aves > Passeriformes > Corvidae > Corvus > Corvus kubaryi. Next base: position 1,600,111 of record NW_024581127.1, on the reverse strand, counting down.
TTTTTGTCATCTGACACAGAAAAAGAACATACTTATAATACAGTGGATGTATCCATGCTGAATATGATCAGGCTGTGGTGTAGAAGAAATCTGATAACCTGGAGGATGGATCTTTAAAATGTACATCTAATTTAATTGTGAAAGGTGTTGTTAATGCTCTTGTTTCTTCTGATAGCAGAGTTTTAGCAGCTGGTAGAGAAAAGCTAGAATATATAACTGGATCACAAAACAGCTCTACCAATCTAATGAGAATAAGAGAAGGCAGGAATCTGTTACAAAATGTACTGGTAGGAGAAGCAAAGATTGGGACTGCTCAGCTCTGGTGAGGCCTCATGTACCATTTGCTGTTCTTGCGCATCCCTGGTGCAGGAAGAGCAGTTGATGTGGAGCAGCTGTGATGAAGATGGGCTAGTGAAAAGTCAAAAGCCAGGTTCTTAAATTAAAATGCTCATACAATGGCTCAAATATCTAGTGAATCATCTAGATAGTGTTCTATAAGCAGGGGAAAGAGAGAAAGCAAGGCAAAAGACTACACAGACATTAATTCGCTCATCTGAATGTACTGTCATTCTGCCATACTATTTCTGATTTGAACCTAATTGTTTTAAATTGTCTTTTGAGAAATTGCCTAAAGGTCGAAAGGAGAATCTGCAACCAGTTCTGTCAAGGCACTTCTTGTTTGGTTTTTTTCCCTCCAGTCTTTTTATTTGTAAATGTGTGACTTTTTTCAGTTATCAGACAAATTTAATTATTCTTTTACTACTATTTTTTTGTATGTAGAAATTCTAAAGGCTTGATCTGTCTCTGAAATCTTAAATACTCCTCCGAGCTACAGGAAGATAGGTATATACTGATTAAAAAATGACAGCTTTTGTGTTTCTTTTCAGTGTATGCTGGAGAAGGTTGGAAACTGGAATTTTGATATTTTTCTTTTTGATAGACTGACAAATGGTGAGTTTACTTTTAGTATTTCATTTGTGTTTTATCTTCTAGCATAACTTAACTATTGCACTTAAGTTGCAGTATGTGATTGCTTGTTCACTAAAAAGCACAGATTTCATCAGGTAGTACTTTTTGATTTAATAGTCTTTAATCTGAGTCCTAGTTTGCCTGGTCACTCCATTAAAATAATGGTACTGTCAGTACTGATAATAATAATTGATTTGTAGAAGAGGTCCTTCATGTACTTTATAGGTTGCTGTTCTCTCTTAGTAATTTATAGTAGTAATTTGATACAAATTAACAAATAATTTTACGATCTGGACTTTTTTTTTTTTCCAATTATGGGGTGCTGGTAATTTTTAAGTTTGTGTCCAAAAGGTCATTTATATTGAAAAAGTATTTTTCTGATAAATTGAATGTTAGAGAGAATAGTTTCATTTCTTTATAGTGCCATAAGAGGCATGTTGGTGTGAATGCATTATAATTATGACATAGAATACCTGGAGAATTGGGAGTTGAGCAGAGGGAAGCTGCTGTACACATAGCTTGCACAACATAGAAAAATGAAGAGAACATTATGGTGACTTTTGTGTGCCCATTACAAACAGCAGTAGGAACTACAGAAGTAGTTAAAAAAAACCCCTAGGTATTGTTAATTTGTAGGCAGAAAAGAGATCTGTAAACGTGCTGGGAAGGAGGAGGGAGGACTGCTGCAGTGGGTAGGGTGAAGTTTTGCATTATAATCTCAGCAATGGCAGCTGGGTTTTGAACAGAATGGAAGAAGGAGATGAGCAAGTCCAACATCATGGTGACATTTGTGCCAGTGTGGGAAGAGAATGGAGGGCAGATCTCGCAGGTTTTGCAGCAGTCATGTGGAGTAGGTAGCAGAGTTGCAATTAAAGTTGCCAGAAGAAGAAATTAAGTTCAAGGAGGAGAATGTGGCACCAGAAGATCCTTTTCTCTTCTGTTTTATTGAAGGGGTGTTTGGCTTAACCAAATGTAAAAGTAGTAACCTCACAGTTTATATTTAACACAGAAAATGGGTAGAAGAAAAATGAAAATAGCAAGGACTTGTAAAAATAGAATGCTTATATAGCTAATGATAAACTTTACATAACTGAATGAGAAAAAGCTATGTGTACAAGTGAACATGTATGTATAGCTTCTTTTGGATTAGTTTATCAAATGGGAGAAATCTGAAGTTGTCCTTCTTGTAAGAGCCCTTCCTACCTTTTGTTTGTGCTTTTTTCAAATACATTTAAGGTACTACCAGAAGAACATCTCTTGAGGAAGGCTTACGATACCACCATCCATTTTGCATCCTAATTAAATCATTTTAGGAGGACATTTTGATCAGGCAGCCTTGTTCTTTACAGCTTGTAAAGGCAGAATGCTGTATATAAAACCCTGCTGGATGAACTGTCCTGGATGAGTCTCTATGAAAGAATTTCCCTAGTAAATGTTCCAAGAATTGCATATTTCATTGTGAGGAATGTGTACATGAGAATACATTAATTCTAGCCTAGTAATAAGCTTGATTTAGAAGGAATTTTTGTCTTTTTGTACCTCAGTTTCTGTCTGTGCTAGGTTCTGTAATGCTAAATGAAGATTGTCAGCCATGACATTGTTTGCGGACCAAATAACGGACAAGCTATTTCAAATAAACATTGCGGATTATATCTCTGGCTCTTACAGTTTTACTTATTTTACTGGTACAAAAGATTGTAATAAAGCTATGAGTAGGCAAAATATATATTCTAAGCTTGTAATATTACACAGTTTTTGTAGAGTTCTGGGTGAAATAAGAAGTCCAGCAAAATATATGATGAAAATGAGAGATAGCATATTTGCAGTGTGCGCTAATCAATAGTGTTGTCTAGCTTTTCTCTTTGCCTGATTATATTTATATTTTGTATATGTGTTTGGGATATGTTGCATAAATATAATTATAAAATTGATTATCATTATAATGGGTTTGCATGTTGAAATGGGTTGGTTTTTTAATGTTCAGTAACATTTACTTCCTATCAGTTGCCATTGGACAGTTGCTGAATGCATTACAGTTAAGCAAAACCAATGGTGATTACTAGAGACAGCTAATGGAAACTTGTCATGCAGTGAGATTTAAATATTTATCATGAATTGGTGTAGAAAAATTTGCTTGTATAATTTTTGTAACCACTTTGTTTGAAATAATACAATTCTTATGGGAGAATCACTGATTTCATGGCTTCCAATGAATTAGTATTTTCATCTTATTTTTAGGAAACAGTCTAGTCAGCTTAACCTTTCATCTGTTTAATCTACATGGACTAATTGAACACTTCCAGTTAGATACGATGAAACTTCGTAGATTTTTGGGTAAATACGGCTTTTTATTTTGATGAATATTGCTGTTTATCTGCATTTTTATACCTTAACTGAAGTCCTGGTTGTAGTTTAGCAATAAGGTTTGAAGGGTACTGATGCAGTTTACATTGTGCAGTGATTTGAATTATATTAATTGAGATGATCTCTCACAGTTTTTACGAGTACAGAATTTTCTGTGTTAAATCCAAACAAGTATTCTCAAGTTTAATAGTTTCATAGCTGATGCTTTATTCTATTTATTAAACCTATTTAATATCTATTAAACAATCAGGAATATGTGTGACATTTGTATTGGGAAAGGTTAGACAGCTCCTTTCTTTGTTCTGATTTTCAGTTCCGTATTGATCTTTACTTTTTCCAGTGATACAGTTTCCTAACTGTATGGAATGTTTCGACTTGGCCATACTTTCTGGTGCCAATTTGATGTTACCTCTGGCTTGCTCACATTCTCCTACAAGAAAGCACTGTATTGTGGACATAGTTTCTCCCTAGACAGAGTACAAGACAATTTTAGTTGAATGTTTGGATCTGTGTCACTGGAATGCATCTTTGGAAAGAACTGTAAATACAATGTAGAATATTCAAACCAAGTGGTACATTCACTCGACAGAGCTGTCTGCATCCCAATACCATGGACGGGTGCTGTTATGAGACCTCCTTCCTTTGGCTCTTCTGTGACAGTATCTTTAATTTTGTGAAGTAGAACTGAGCAGGAGAAACAAGTTTCTGGTCCCTTTTAGCAGGCTTTCACAGTTTCAGAGAAAACAATTCTGTGGTTACAAAGCTTGTCACTTAACAGGGGAGAAATCACATTTGGAAGGTTTTTCTCCCCTTCCAAATAGGAGAATGTTTTTGTTTTCATAATTTAGTTCTTTCAGCTTAAAAAAATCAGTTTTGTCTTGCATTTCATGTTGTTTTGAAGTGGACTCAATTTTCTCCAATTTCAGAAATGTTAATCAGCTGACCTTAATGACTAATATGTTGGAATGTGAGGGAAATGATCATAGAAATCTGGTTGAGGCTGCTCAAGTTCTAACTGAATGTGGTTTGTCTTTCTCATGTGGTTAGTTGAGATTATGCAAATGATAATACTTGAAAGACTAGTTAGAAATGACAGGGTTAGTTGACTGGTTATCAGAAGATGAGAGTTTTAACTACATATGACTACTCCAAGTTATAATCCACTAAAATGAGATTGGACTTTGAAAAAGGCAAAATCTATTCTAAATTTGAAATTGACAACCTTTCCCTTTTTGTTAATGCCTTCTACTTAATATCAGTAAAAAGCTCTGTCTTAGTCCATCATAAAAATCAAGGAACCTTTCTTCGAAATACAGCTTCTTAGCATGAACACAATTCATTCTTTTCTTTTGCTACCACTTACACTCTAATCCTTAGTAATCTGAAGATCAAATTCCAGAAGACTAGGACAGCTCAAATGGTCCAGTGCCACACAAACTTCACATTATATGAGAATCTACTGGAATATTTTTAAGGAGAGAAATCTGATTTTAGTCCTCTATAGGCTCTCAATATTTTTTCTGTGTATGTGTGTAAATATATACACACACACACAGAGTCTTTCAGTGATTTCCACCAGCTGCTTGGAGATCTGCCTCTTCTTACTATGTCTTTACAGATTCTTACTCTAGACCTGAACAGGGGGAGAGAAGATGCAAAGTACTACCTTCCTGAAAACAGGGTTGTTGTGCTATTCTAGTTCTGGCAAACTGTGATCAAAATGTTGACCTAGGTCTGCTTTAATAAAATAACTAAGTTAGGAAAATTGTAGAGTTCAGGTAGCTGGATCAACCTATGAAGCCACAAAAAAATTAAGAAGCAAGCCAGTTATATATGCATTCATGCACTTGATGTGAGAAATAGGTGGGAGAGAGTATTACTGCAGGTTAATAAAGCCCAAAGACATTTATATTGATTTTCATTATTTTTCATATGAGCTGTCAGCTGCGCATTGAGTACTATTGAGACTACATGGTGGGGACAGTATTTTGACTTTTCATGAACCACAGCTCTTCACAAATAATCACATCAGTATTGCTGTAGCACTACAATCACAATTACATGGATCCTTCGGGCTTGTAAACTGAGTAGAAAAGAGGCTTGTGGGCATGTTTGTTTGGTGGGACTGACAGACTGTAGCCAGACAAGAAAATGTTCTTTTGAGGTTTGCTTGGAAGAACTAATGTGTTGTGTCAGGCAAAACTTCAGAATATAGTTTGATTGCTGTGCTTTAAGTCTTCGTCCCCTCCATCCTTTTTAACATTATAGTTTTTTCATTCCCTATACTTGAGCTAATGTTGATGCCCTTTAAAGAATTCTACCTATAATGTTCAAAGACAGCCAGGAAGATGGAGGAAAGAGGAGGAAAGCAAAGAAGAATAGGGAATATTGAATCTAGGTGTAGTTAGTCAGACCATCAGCTAAATGAGATTCTTTTCTAAATTGCATATGGGCTTAAGTTTGCCTGAGTACAAGTAGGAGAAGATGCCTAAAAATATACAGAGGTGGGTTTTCCACGACCACTTTCCTGAATGGGACAGAAAAGCACTTCATGTAACAGTGCTTAATTCCTCTAAAATCCTCTCTGCTTTCAGCTCATGATATGAAGTAATCCTAATGGTTTGGTAAATAGCATAATTTTCATTTTGTATTCAGTGTTGCCTCACCATTCAGACAGATTGTCAAAGACAGCCTTCCCTGGGAAATTCTCAGTGTCAGAATATCTCAGATTAGATATTGATTTCAAGTTGTTTAATTTTTGCTCTGAGGTGACTTTACATGTAGTTGATTTCCTTTAGCAAACACTGTTTCTTCGCATAAAAATCTTATAGCTGCGTCGTGGTTCAGCTGACTATTTATGGACTGTGACACTTTTATGTGTATGTAACGTGATATTGCATATTTCTGTGCTTAATAGGGGCATATAAAATGGTCCTTGAAAAAATTGCAATTTTATTTAAATTTGGATATTTGTTATTTTCCTGCAGTTATGGTTCAAGAAGATTATCACAGTCAAAATCCTTATCATAATGCAGTTCATGCTGCTGACGTGACTCAGGCCATGCACTGTTACTTAAAAGAGCCCAAGGTAAGGGAGCATTCTCACTTTTACATCACTCATACACACAGAAATATGTGTGTTTATGTGTAAATGCATATGAATGGATTGTGTGCACATATCACAGAACCATTTAGGTGGGAAAAGACCTCTGAGATCGAGTCCAGCCTGTGACCAAACACCACCTTATCTACCAGACCATGGCACTGAGTGCCACATCCAGTCTTTCCTTAAACACCTCCAGGGACGGTGACCCCCACCACCACCCTGGGCAGCCCATTCCAATGTCTAATCACCCTTTCTGTGGAGAAATTCTTCCTAATGTCCAACCTAAACCTCCCCTGACACAGCTTTAGACTGTGTCCTCTATGCCGTCGCTGGTTGCCTGGGTGAAGCAGCCAAACCCCACCTGGCTACAACCTCTTTTCAGGCAGTTGAAAATAAGAGAGCAATAAGGTTATATATCTATGCATATACATACATGCATACATATATGTGTATATGCACATACAGGTTTTATTAAAAGTAAAGAAACCTAAGAACCCAACACGAAACACTTTTGAGCTCTGTCTTGCTCTCCCTGTTGCTGAGGCTGTGGGTTCACACTTAGCAGTATGCTTTTCTTTTTTTCCCCCCTTCTGAGCTGACATTGTCTTTTGTGTGACTTCCTGTTGAACCAGAGCAGGGAATTACAGTTGTAGCTGTTTAACATAGTGCTGAGCCCCAAGACATTTATGTAGAACTGCAGCCTGAGTCAGAGCAGGAAACAATAAACCTGTGTACTTGTCATCTGGGGTGGTGTTTTTTCCTCCAGAAACTACCATTACCCTTACTTTGCTCAATTTTGCTGTTACTGAATAGTTTGCTTCTATGAGAGGCAGTTCCCAGCAATACATCAGGAGTTCTCTTTGACCATTCTTTTTAAGAAAGGGTAGAGTGACAGACCTTAAGGACCTAAACTAACTGAGCTGCTTCCTTACTGCTCAGGCTGCTGTCAGGCTGCTGTAAGTGATGTCTTGGACAATTTAAGGGTGAAGTCCTGTCCTTCTGTATTAAATTGAAAGCTGTAGTGCTCTGTAGCTAATGAGAAATTATCTACCTTGATGCAAATTATCACCAATCTCATATTCCCTTGAATAGCATAGCTCCTTATTCTCTGCTTCTGAGGTAAAAACAAGTAAGTTTTGGCTCAATAAAGCCTTTTTCAGAGTCTCTTTGCCCACTCCTCCCACTCAGTTTCTCAGTGCTGCTCTCAGACCAATTGGTGCTGTGAGCCAGATCAGAGCTGATACATGATGAGCTTTTTTATGGCATTCAGTTTGGAAGCCCTGAGCCTTTTTTATTTAATACTCGTGATGGGAGTTTTGTAATGCCTCAGATACAAGTATAGACTTTGCATTTTTAGTAACATACACAGCTATAGTTCACTGTACTGAACTACAGCTCTGTTGCACCAAAGTACATTATAAACATGTGAGGTGTGATAGATGGCAAATACAACAGGGAACATTAACTTCTGTCCTTGAAGGGTGTTTGCTGCATTTCACCTTTATATGGACAGAACTGTCTTCTCTGTTTTAGTGCAAACTAGACTTTGTTACTGAGTTTAAATTTTCAAACCTCTCAATCACAAGTACGAATAGCTATGAACAGTGAAAATAAGTCCATGTACATGCGTGCTGAGTTAATTGACATGCACATTGAAAATATTTGTGGCAGATTTTCCTCCTTTGGTTCTGTTCCTGGTAGACCTTGAAATACAATTTTGCATAAGAGTAGAAGTACATTCTGAATAGTTCTAAGTCTTCCAGAGCATTAGTTCCTTCCTCTTAGGAGGAGAGGTTTTCATGCTTTTTGAAATACAGTATGAATTTAAAGCAGAATAGACACATACGAATGGACTTGGTAAATGAGAGGAAAAGCTAATTTAAGAATTTTTCTGCTTTTATGGGGTCTGGTTAGGAATAGTGCTTCATTACCAGACACAAAGGATTTTGTGTGCTGGCATTTTTTAAGAGTGTACCTTCCTATTCATAAATAATGCTTAAACCATTGTTGAAATTTTGTAGCTTTTTTGGGGGGGAAATACTGTGAAAAGTCAGTGGAGTGTTCGTTTTACATCTTAGAAATTTTTTCCAAATTTCTATTGGCTGTTAATTACTAAAAACCAAAAATGCAGCACTCATGCATTTTTTCTAAGGCCATATTGCATTACTAACATTTGTTGGTTTTGCCTTGCAGCTTTCCAAATCTTTGACTCCATGGGATGTTCTGCTCAGTTTAATAGCAGCTGCCACACATGATTTGGATCACCCAGGTGTTAACCAACCTTTCCTAATTAAAACAAATCATTATTTAGCGACTTTATATAAGGTGAGGATAAAATCAGCTGTTTTGTTAAAACCGGGTTTTTGAGAGGAGTATAGGAAAGGAGTATAAATTGTGATGTGTTTAGCTAGTGGTAGGATTGAATCCAGACTTTGTTTCCACGTCACTGGGATAAAAAAATGTGCAAATTAACAAAGTATTCAGGATTTGTAAGTTTTAACCTCCTTGGAAAAAACAAAAAAGAAGAGAAGAAAATAAAACACCAACCCTAAAACACAGCCAAATTGACTGGTGCTGCTCTTGGTATATAACTCTTCAGTGTAAGAAAAAGGCATTGATTGATATTTGTTACTCCCTTTTAATTCACAGAATACCTCAGTATTAGAGAACCATCACTGGAGATCAGCAGTGGGCTTGCTGAGAGAATCTGGTTTATTTGCACATATGTCATTAGAAAACAGGTATGTTTATACCAAATAGTATAGATTAGTTTGAGATGCAGGCAATCTGTCACTTAGCTAAGACAGCCCTGCAAAACAAGATAAGTTATTGCATGGCAGTTTTGAGTACAAAATGCAGAGATCTATTTTAAGAATTCCTGGATACTGTGCTGGTAGAGTAGAGCAGTTCATGGTGCAACTTGATATTTGGAAAATAACATTTATTGCGAGCACATTGAAGAAGTGTATTCATGTAGTCAAGCACCTGTTCAGATTAAACTTGGCAGTCTTTTCTTGTTCTGCCACCACAACTGTAGTTTAAAATAGATCATCTTCACCTACTCTTAACAAGAAATAATCTTGAGACAATCAGTTCGTGCAATTTAAGAAAAAAAAGGGAGGGGGAGGAAAAAAGCTAAAAACCATTTTAGTCTTGCTGAAAGCTGCCAATGAAATATCCTGATATTTCTGTGAATGTTGCAAGAACTTTTCAGCAAAAGAAAACAAACAGTTCAGTGAAAATGCTTCTTATAAAGCTTGCATTTGTATAATAATAAATATGATAAAAAGAATGTATATCTAGGGATGACTGTTGTTCTTAATTGCTATCCTTTTGAATGTTTGGTGTCACTAATTTCAGGCAGCTGATGGAGAGCCAGATAGGTGATCTCATTCTTGCTACAGACATCAGTCAACAAAACGAGTACCTGTCCATGTTTCGATCCCATTTGGATAGAGGAGACCTATGTTTAGAGAACGCGAACCATCGTCACTTCATTTTACAGGTGATCTTGCTGGTCATGTTTTTGAAAACAGCACTTTAGTGTAAAAAACTTACTTAAAAATGCTAAATACTACTTCTGCCATACTCCTTTCTCCTCCTTTCAAAATGGAGCAGAACTGTCTTTAAGTCTTTCATTACAAAAAGGTTGTTCCCTCCAATTCCCACACCCAGCACTTCTCCCAAGTGATGGTGTGTTGGTAAGTCTGATAACTTAGAGCTGCTGAAGTGAGGTGTCTCCAAGACAAGGCTTAGCATTTCTAACGACTCCACTGCAGCCTCAGAACTGTGAAATGCTTTGTCAGAACATATTTTGGGGGAGGAAAGCACTGCTGTTGTGAATCATTTTGCAGTTGTGCTAGTGTGCTTTAGCAAACTTAAAAGCCTTGAGAATCTTTTTAGGTTTATAGGCATTTTCTTACTAGGTTCATATTGTGGGCTATAAGCGAAAGTGGACAAACAGATGGAACTTCTGTCTTGTGCAAACCATTGCTAAAAATACAAGCTTGAGAGCTAGAAATGGAAAACACTGCTTGCTTGCTTTGATGTTTCTGAATTTATTTTTGGCTCCTGTACCAGTGAGTATACTAAATATAGTGGTCCTGAAATACTTTGAGTTGACTGAATTTCCATATTACTCAGGGATGATCATGAGATCTCACAGTCCCCTGAGTGTTTTTTAAATATTACAGAACATAACTTTGGAGCACAAATGGTAGGTAGGTTTGTTATTCACAAAACCTAAAATAATCTGCTATCAGGAATTAAGTAATTACAGGCACTTCTGTTGCAGGAAGGTGATCTAACACTGTGTGTTAACTTGTTAGATGGCTTTGAAGTGTGCAGATATTTGTAACCCCTGTCGGACATGGGAGCTGAGCAAGCAGTGGAGTGAAAAAGTAACGGAGGAGTTCTTCCATCAAGGCAAGTAAGAGTAGAAGTATCTGTTAGTATATAATGTATTTCGTGTGGAGAGAGTGCCCATGAGCCCTCATCCATTTATATTTAGGACTAACAGATGTACAGTGCAGTATGGGATTTTTTTACTTCCATGGGTTGTGTTTCCTGCAAAAGGTCAGAGTTACTAAAACGCAGCAGAGAATCTCCTTAGAATCTGAACCTAGAATGGCTGGTGCAATACATCCTTCAGCTGAAAGGGGCTTCAGATTAATACATATGGCCACTTTAAAATTGCCCTAGTGGTTTCAGCAAATTATGGAGTATGTTCATCATGTGTCTTCAAGATTTAAACTTCAGCTGTGAGGCCTGTTGGTAAGCAAGTAAGAGCCAGGGAGATTTTTAGTTACTGTGTGGTTTAGACCACTTATGTAAGCAGTTAATAAAGCTGCTAAGTGACAAATAGAGTGAATTTTCTCCGGTATTATTAAATTGTTTTAATAATAAAATTAAGGCTAGTTTGGCTGACTTGAGACCTGCTAATTTGCAAGTGAATATGGTAAATGGGGAACAGACTGCTTTATTTGGTGCTAATCATGTGAGACTTCATCTTAGATAAAGGTGATGGGGAAGCAGAAACACAAATTGCCTTTAGCAAGAAATTTCTGAAGGCTAAGCTATCCACTTCCATATTGCTGAGGGGGGATTCATTTGTCATTTCTATGACAGTGTAGGAGGTTTTGCAAGAAAGAGGATGTTAATCCTTCAGGAAACCTGTGGTTCTATGGGGTTTCTGCAATTACTGTTTGATGAAAAATACCAAGTATTTAAATACAGTAGTTGTAAGTACTGTTAGTCTGACAGATCTACTTGTTTTTTTGGGAGATAGGAAGAGAAGTAAGTACATTCTGCCAGCTGCAAGGTACTATCCTTGTTAACCAACTTGCACAGCTCACTTCTGTTAGTGTTTGACTTTGTTGGAACTTGATGATTTAATGGTTGCATTATACTTTTGTTTCTTTAGGTGATATCGAAAAAAAATATCACTTGGGTGTGAGTCCACTTTGTGACCGACAGACAGAAACTATTGCCAACATCCAGATTGGTAACTGCAATTCAGTTTGTTTTAGTAGCTTTCTTTCAGGATGCAGTTTGAAAAAAAGCACCTTTTGGACACATTTCCTAGAGGCTGAACATGCTCTGTGTCTGTGTGGCAGCACTTTATTATAAAGAGCAATTTTATTTTAATTTGCTATGTAATATTTCTTGAATTGTTTATGAGTGCTGCTGCACTGACAGTCCTGGAGCCCCTCTGTTTCCTCCCAAAGCAGGTACAGCCTGGGAGACAGCTGTCTTGATTTCTCCCACACTGCTGCCCAGAACTTTCCTCATCTGTATGGTATTCTGGGAAGAGGAGGGTCCCTTCCCCTTGCCATGTGGTCTAGGGCGCCTTTTGCAGCGAGCTTGCCACAACTGGGCATGCTGGCTTTAGCTTTCTGGAATGTCAGCATTCCCTTTAAGTGCAGCCTTTAAGGAGGGGGGTGGGCAGAGATGTGACAGAGAATGGTGGATAGCCATTATATTAATGGTTTTTGCTAACCTGACTTGGATTTAAATAGTAAAATGTCTTTATATAGTTATTTTTAATAAAAGTTGCTTATGTAAGTTAAGTGGGACTCAGTTAAAAGTAAGGAAAAGAATACATTTAACTACAAACACAGTATGAGTTAATGCTTTAGATTGACACAAAAGCTGATGTGTTCCATCAGCTGCACTGTTTTAATTTAGAATGCTAGGAAATCATCTATTTCTTTAATTAAAAGACTCAATTTTGGCCATCTTACCATTGAATTTTTGTTTGGAAATAGACATTACAAATAAATGAACGTGCACACACACCAGCAAGTACATCGACATATTGTTCTGTGGCCTTGTTTAAAAAATGTCTAAAATTTGTCTTTTAAAGTGTTTTTAGTCAACTTAATATTGGGAAAATAATACATTCTTTTTTTCTCCCTATGTAGTGTAGTTCAGACACTCTGTGGGGTAATCAATTATAAAATCTTTCAGAAATTTAGGTTTTCTAAACTGTGTGACTTAATTGCTGATGTTTAGATTTCTCTCCCCCTCCATATTGTTCATATTTGTCTTCATTTGGTCATTGCTGTGAAAGAAAGGTTAATTTGTAATGCAGTGTATTGCTGTTCTTCTGACTGATTAGTAAAATCTTCTACATTGAGAGACTTTTTGTATAAAGATACCCTAAATATTGAAATGAATATTTAACTGCACATTGGAGAATAGTAGTTTGACACGTTTCTTTTTTGCTACTAAATTCTATTTAAAATGTTTGGTTTGAAAAATATTTTCATTTTTCTTTGTATTGTTTTTTTATTTCATCTGCCTCTGTTTGCTTGTTTTTGAAGGTTTTATGACTTACTTAGTGGAACCACTGTTTGGGGAATGGGCCCGCTTTTCCAACACCAGGCTGTCACAGACAATGCTTGGCCACCTGGGACTGAACAAGGCAAGCTGGAAGGGAGTGCAGAGGGAACAGTCTGGCAGCGGTGACGATGTCGACCCCACTTTTGAGGAAATGGACTCAGACATTTTACCTCAGGAACCTCGATTGTCCTGACCTCAATCTCCATGACAAAACTGCCTCTTCCCTCGATATCTGCACGGTCGGATTAAAGGAGACACATGCCAGCCCAAGGTTTTGGTGAAACGGTAAAATGATGCCAGCATTATTTATTTCCAAGTTTTCCTTTGACACAGACCATTTGACCCAGAATTTTTTTAAGCCGCCAGATCTGAACATAGAGCAATATGCACCCGCCTCAGTTGGTTGTCGTTCGGAACCTCGAATATGCAAAGCACAGCAGTGACTGAGCCTTGGAGCAACGGGACGAAAGCTTCATTGTGCCCCATGGCTTTGGTTTTCTCATGATATTTGGAATACAGTCTTCAAATCAAAGACTTGACATGGATTGTTCCACTCCCTTGGAATTTAGCAAGACTTGCATAAATGTGTTCAAAGCATACCTTCCACTCAGTCCCTGTTTTAATACGGAAATGTGAAGTGCCCATCCTTTGCTGCCTCTGGCAAGACTTGATGTTTACAAATGTACTCTGAAACTATCGGTTCTAGACTTAACCTTTGCGCATGGCTGTGAAGGAACCACTAACTTGGGTTTTTTGCTTTTTTAAAGAAAAAGATCAAATCTGAGACTGCAGCTCTTGTTTCTTTGGATGCCAGAAAAGCCTCCCATTTGCCATAATTTTGTTTGTGCACTGGGAACTGAGCATTCATTATAGAGCACAGCCAAGCTTTACTCCAGTGCTATATGGGAATGCAATTTTTTAACGGCGAAAAAACACTTCTGAATCTGGGAAGGGAAGGGGTGGGGGGGAAGCGTCCGAACTGCATTGCGATTCTGCAGTGGGAACATCGCATGTTGTTCTCACTATTGTACACTTGAACTGCACATGCAAGAAAAAAGGTGGAATGTCTAAACACCATAATCAGCTCAGGGTATTTGCCAATCTGAAATAAAGTGGGATGGGAAGCGTGTCCTTCAGAACAAGGGTACAAATGCCCCTTTCGCTGCAGCGTGTGTGTATGTGTGGGTGTGTGAGTATGTCTGGGACGGGGGAGGGCGGGAGGGCTCGGGGAAGGGTTTGAACGGCAACATTTTTTTTTTTTGGTTTTTTTTGGTTTGTTTTTTTTTTAATTTATTCTTTTAGAATGTGACAATTTCATGAACAGCCACACTGGGGAGGAAACTGTAACAAATTGCTACAGATGCCTTAAACTATGCACAAAGCTAAGTGACCAAATTTGTTTTTGATTTGAAAAAAAAAATAATAAAAAAAAAGTGCATTGTTTACGTATTCCTCCCTCTACTGAAACATTACCCACTGATGGGTTTTTGGTGGGAAAAGGAGAAAATGTTTTTTAGGACAAAATTAAAGGACTAATTTTAAACTTAAAACATTCCATTTTTGTAATTTGTTTTACATTGTTTTAAGTACAGTAAGCACAACTGTAATCTAGTTTGAGAAACTGGTGCTTTCTTTTAGTTCATTTGTATTTCCCTGTTATTATTGTAAAAGACTGTTTATTAATTCTGTTTACAGTTTGTTGCAACAGCCATTTTTGGAAGAGAGCTTCAGTGTAAAGCCATTTGTAAAGGCTTTGCCATATTCATTTTAATATGTGCCTGTTGCTGTTAACTTTTAATTAATAAAACAAAATCTTTTCACATAATGCTCCTGTACATTTAAGTTATGACTGAGTCCAGTGTTGTGGAAAGGTAGCTAAGGTTGCAGTCAGCTTCCACTGTAAAACTAAGCCAACTTTTGGATTTGAAAATACTAGTCCTCATATGCCAAAATTTATTGCCTCTTGGAGCTTGGCCTTTTACTGTTTGAAAAGCAAATCCTGACTTACCTGTTTCCCTTCTAAAACTGTTTATTATTCTTTCATGTTCCCTGAAGTAGTATCATTAATCTCAAAGTGGCCATGTTTAAAGAAATAAATTTCTAATGAAACCATTATTTCGAGCCTGTGTGAACTTCCTTCCTTCCTCCACTGTCAGTGCAAGTTCTTGCTGTTGTCTGACTCCAGCAGAGAAGGATCAGGTGGGACAATGAGATCTGGTTGTAATTTGCAGGAACAGAGGAGCCATTTTTAACAGGGTGCCTTTGAAAGGGTGTTCAAAGCTGGGAGAACACAGAGGTAATGACTGTGTGAGTAACTTACTACAGAGACACTGCAGAGAAACTTCCTACAGAGAAACATTTAACTGGGTTAATGGGGGGAAAGTATTGATTCCTCTTGGACCTTTTTGAATGAAACATATTCCAAGCCTGCAGCTATTTTCAAAATGACCACTAAAATCAGTATCTGATGATGTCTTCTGTGACACATTTGTAAAAAATGAACTTGGTTTAAAGAGTATCAACTGCATTTGCTTTGCTACTTGTTATAGGCATGTGTTAATACGTAATTTTAATGAAAATTAAGATTGATGATTTTACAAACAGGTATATAGAGTATTTCAATAGAGTATAAAAAGCTTGTGATTTTTAACACTGTGCAAACTTGCTGTCTTTTGCTCTGACAGGACCAGAGCAGCTTGTCAAAGTGTAAAACAGGAGTAGTTTTGTTCTAAGCACCCTTCCTGGAAAGGGGTGTCTATCTTTTCCTACCAGACTGGATTTAGAAAGACTGGTTCTAATCCCACCTCCTCATGTATGTGGAAGTGTCTGTCATTAGACTTGCATTAAAGAAAGAAAAAAATCATGCATTTTCTTGACCATGCTGCCTGGAAGTGCCTTCTACAAATCTACACTGAACTTTAACATTCCTGCAGCTTCCACATTTCACGTGAGAGCCGAGAGCCCACAGGTGCCAGGCACAGGACCCAGAGCCCCACAGAAACGTGCTGGGGAAGGGGGCCAGGCCCCCCCCAACCGTTCCAGCTGACAGCTCTGTTCCCTGCACTGTTCTGTACACAGACAGACACAAACAGGCCTCAGGTTATGTCCAAGGGCTCTGCCCAGCCTCCATGGATGGCCTTAGTTTGAGCACTTGAGGTGTTTTTCTGTGGGCAGTGGCATTGTGTGTAATTTCAAGTAAAAAGATACACATTAAGATACGGTATAAAACAAGTTATTTGGTGGCAACCTTGTGATTTTGTTTTCTTGCACAGATGACAATTTCTTTTGCAGTAATTTTAGATTCCTGCTAAAGCTCACCATCCCATTTCTGGTGCTGGATGCCCCAGTTCAGATGGGCAGTGTCCTTTAAGAGGTCAAGTGACATCCTGAATTTTACAAGTTAATGATTTAATTGGACTGACAGAGGAACTGAGTGTATCAGGGGATGGAGAGGCTGTTGAACAAGTACCTTCCTGCTATTTCTGTGGTGAGGCATAAACTTCTCACTGGTTCCTGAGAGCCCTTTTTTGTTTGTTTAACCAGCATGCAACTGAGTTAACAGCATGGGGACCCTACTGTTACTCCTGCTGCACAGCAAGGTAAGCAAACCAGCCCTGGAGGAGATGCAAGGAGGTTGTCACTACACTGACTTACAGTCACTGTAACAGAATGTAAACTTAGGTTATTGTGGCTGCTGTCATTTGTAGAGTACCACAAATCAAATATGCCATGTTTTTTTTATCTGCTTTTAATTTTATATAGTGGCAATAGAGCATAAAATACAAAACTTAAAACCAAAGTTAACTTTCACAAAGGTGTTTTAAAGGCACTTAAAAGGACTTAAGGACTGCATGAGCCATCAGTAGGACTGATGGCAGAGCCTTTGGAAGGAAGTTACACTGTGTATGTATTAGCACCATTTCAAGTTCCACACCAGAAAACAAAGCTCCTCCCTGTACACCCTACATTCCAGTTATAAGCAGCAAAGCTTCTCCATCTTCAGTAGCCTCGTCAGCGCCATTCAGCTGTCTGTATTAAATAAGTGCTGCTTTTGCCTTTTCCTAGAAAACAGAAGCTCCCAGAGGCACTTGTACTTGTCCCAGTAGCCAGGATCAGCTTAGAGCACTAAAAATACTCAGGCTCAGCTTTGTCAATGCTCATCCATGGTCAGAGAAAACCATGGCTTTGTTTCAGTGTGCAGCTAAACTGCAGCTCTTGGTTCCTGAACAGCGTTTTTGCCCTTAACTTGTACCTTCATCTTGAGCCTTTCTACACCTGTGCCTGGAGACATGAGCTCAGGTGGCTGGTACAGGTCTGGCAAGAAATAGCAGCTGCATGACGGCCCCAGAAGGGATTCCCCTGGAAAATGGGTTACAGGCAACAGCTTATCCCATCTCTTCCCTGCAACTGGGGCCACGAAGGGTTGTGCAAGCCCCACCTGCCAGAAAGACACCAGGGAGCCAAGACAGCTAGGGAGAAGGTGTCCATGAGCATCTCCTAGAGCAGCAGAGATGAGCCGCTTTTGGCAACTTGCACCCCACAGTACTTTGTACCTTTGTTTTCTTATCTACACCACTTCATGCTAATTAATACATACTCTTATTATTTTATTCTGCTGCTATCTCCTGACTGTTTCAAATTCCTTTGACTACCTATTCACAGAGGCTCCAACAGCATGATTTTACTCTTTATAATGGCCACAGGATGATGCAAGCAGGTTTTACTCTCTTACCCTTGCAAGCTCAGGTGAAACAAACAAAAAACCCTGCACAAAAATGTACTACTATGTAAAATTTAAATGACCTCTGCAGCAGGTTCAAGTTTTCATTTTGTCAGTAAGAAGCAGAGCACCTTCTGGTTTTCTATGAGCTGAAAATCTGCTACAGTTAAGTTTAAAAGAAGGACTTCAACATGAAGATTTCAGTATCAAATTACACATTGCAGTGCAAATTATAGGTAGAGCTCACATAAAACTGATATTAACTTAAGAGTGTATCACCATCATTAGTAACATGTACACAAATTTTTAAGGTGGTCAGTTATGCAAAAACAATGTTGTAGATATAACTTAGTGTTAATAAACTAAACCCATCATATAAATCTGAGTGGAAAGCCAGGCCTGAATACAAAATTAATACCTGAGTATAATGGTCCAATTTATTCCCCTTGATAAATCACATACATACAAACATGTTTAGTGCCTCATTTTCTACATTTCACATTGGGTCTTTCTGTGCTGTAAGAAAGAGACCTCTCAGTACTAGTACTATTTGCAACATAAAATATTTTATACAAAGCAGCTTAACAGTCTTTTGCATAATAATTTTAACACTAAGATTTTTCAATTAAAGTCTTCATTTTTCCTGTGGACTTCAGCATGTGTGGTCCAAACTGGAAAGAAAACCAGAAACGTGTTCAGATTGCTTTCAACAGAACCCTTGTTGAGCTTCTATCTATCCAAGTAGTAAAAGCAGAACTTGGGCAGAAATAATTTCCTTTATCATCCTGCTTCTCTGCATGCAGACATCGCAAAGTAAAGGGAAACTTGTGTTAGGAACAGCTTAAATGGCTCAGAGGAGGGAGCTAGCGACCTGCTGGAGCAGGACTGGAGGCAGTTCACTCTACCACAGTAAATAAGGAGATAGATGCAGTTATCTTTACACATTGACAACCAACTGCTCTAGCAGCAGTTTAACAGTACTTCTGTTCTTTCTCTACCCTGCGCTGCTGTGCAAGTCCTTTTCAAAACTGTCATACAAAGATCCCATCCAAGTCTGATCTAACAAAGTTAGATACTGGTAAGAAGTGACGGACAGATTTTATTAGCTCATTATGGACCAACATTCTATCATTTAACAAAAACCTTCAATTTTCTTAGCTCTTGAATACTTGATGATCCTTAACCTCAAATGAGGGACTGTAAATTTCAAAACTGGAAAGTCATGAAAAAACCCTGTGTGAATAAATACTGCCAATTCCTATTCTTTTCCTTAATGCACCAAAGATGCTGAGGAAATGTGATTAATTCTTGGGAAACATCTAGCCTTTTAGTTAAATAGAACAGCCTGAACATTACAGAAATATACCACTAGAGGCCAAGAGGCAAGTAAGTCAACACTAATTAGCTGAAGTACTCAAAAGTTCTGAGATCTGTGGCGTGGAGGTGTTATTTTCCTTAGAACTTAATTCAGAACATAGCCAGCTTTTGGAGTTTTATGTGCGTTTTTTCAATTGCGCAAATGAAAAAAACCCTCTTTACTCTTCCTCTCTAGTTCCACAGCACGAGGCTTCAAGGACTGCTGACAAATAAAACTGATCTGTACCAGGCTGGTTTTTCAGTATGTGCATATTGCTCATACTTGTATCTTGAATGTTCACTGGTGAAAAACCAATTTCAAATCAATCTGAAATAAACTAGAAGCAATTAATAACTTGTGCCATGTTAAAATTTCATTTTAACATTCTCACACTATAAAGAAACTGCTTTTATATACTCAGCATTTCCAATTATCAGAAGAAACTCCCTATACCAAGGAACCAAGGTCCAGCAGGCATTCTGAACAACTGTTTTCCAAATTCCAAGGAACGTCTGGTATGTTTCAGGATCTTGCTTCAAAGTTTCACCTGCACCAGCTGAATGGTTAAGGTTGGTAGTAACAGGCAAACTCAACTCAGACTGGATTTGATGTGAGTCCTTAGCAATGGTGTTTTCTGATTATCAGATGCTTGTGGCAACAGAAAACATTTTTGGTTTAAAAAAATAACAAAACTGTAACAGGACTTTTTAAAGTTAGGGCCAAGACAGTACACAATCCTAAGACTTGCCACTAAAAACGTGACTGCTGAAAGTCCTGGCACATCAGCAGTACTGCACAGGGTTTTGTGGATAGGGATGCTAACTTGTAGGGATCTATGCATGTTAGCAGAAAGATGTAGCTTGGTTTGCACAACTGTAATTTAGTCCAAGGATGTGTTCAGAATCACAATACTCACCAGCACCACCTCAGTCTGTGTCTTTGTTTCAGCCTTTGGAATCACTTTTTCTGTTTCACCTTGGCTATCATTTCGGTATCGGTAAGCAAATTTCTTTCTGAGAGCTTCTGCTATTAATGTAGCAGGATCTGCAGGCTGAGACACTTTAGATTTTGTACCTTCTGAGGATCTAGAAAAGAAAATGGCATCAGCATCTGTCTCACCCTCAAATAGTTTCAAGTCATAAAAACAAATTATTGCCAATCTCGGTACATTGATGTTTACGTTTATTACCTTTTCACCGCGCGCAGTTTCACACTGTTCATGTCTTTGAGGATTTCTAGCATGTTTGGTACTTCAGGCTTCTTTGGCCCATTTTCCACCACATTCTGGCCAGCGTTCATTTTTTTGTTTTTCCTCTCTTTAATGAGCTCAATCGCAGACTTATTCTGTTGCAGACCTGAGGAAGGGGGTGGTGGCAGAGGAGGAGGAGGTGGTGGCGGCGGTGGAGGTGCAACAGGGACAGCAGCTGAAGCAACTGGACTAGACCCAACTACAAATGAAACATGCATTACACGTCAGTTTATTTGTAACTCCCCTTCACACGTCACAAATGCTCAGGTAGGACAATCACTGTAGGAACTTCAATTGCCTCCCCTCTGCCACCTTTAGATTGTCATGTAACTTCTTCATTCCTAAACCACCTAAGCAGACTCAGCTAAAAAGCCGCATGAAAATTCTTCTTGAAAAGTGAGAAGTGTCCTTTGAAATTCCAGGTGCATTCATGTCTTTACTGCAATGGGATGGACACCACGATATCTTTTAGTTATGTTCTGCCCCTAATGTTACCAGTATTTCCCTTTCTTCTCAGAGGCAGCTACTGAGCTGGAAGTCACAATCTGCCACATGAGCAGTGTTTCTTCCTATCATCACAAACAAGAAATTACCATACAATATTTTAAAATGTATATTTCAGATCTCAAACAGTGCTTAAATTGAAACTTATTCCAGCTGTCCAAGGTTGAGGATTTTTAGGCCAGCTACTCAATCTGTCTCTACTCATAGAGATTCTTACAATAATCTTTAGGCAAAAACTGGTGTTACAAATATAGTATCAGTAATAACCTGACAAATCAATGAAGAAACCTCTGTTTAATTGCACCTTAAAAAAAAAAAGAGAAAAATCAGATCAAACTAGAGTTTTGAGGCTTGGAGTATAAAGTGTGCAAAGACGTTTATAGAAATAAAACAGAGGAGTCTACTCCGTGTACCTGTAGGCAAACACACAGCATCATTACCACGTTCTACCAGAAGAGGGAGGTAAAGATGATAAAATAAAAATCTAATTTCCCAAATAAATAGAGGTAAAGGGAAAAAATTAAAAATAAGTTAGTAGTTATTTCACATGCCCCCACACCCCCATAATTAAAATTCAAGAGTGAAACCAGGTGATCCTTAAAACTGTTTCATAGTTTTGAATATGAGCAGTTCAGGAAAAATAAAGTAACCGCTATCAGTTCACAGCTAAACGAGCATCCGAAAACTCAGAATATGATTTTATACACAAACATAGGCAAAGCTGTACTTGTTAAGTGACCTTAGGAAAGAGTGACAACCAAATGCCTGTCATCTGCAGTTGACAAGGGCCGTCTCCTGCTAATCTCCGAAGACTTGAAACTGAAAGGAGTCAGAGGTGAGGGAAAGAGGAGAAAGAAATTCAGGAAAAGAATTCTTCTGTTTACTACCAGAAACAGTGCACCACTTTTGGTTCCATATGGACAACGTGTCTGGTCCCAGAGATGACTGCAGTAAACAATTAATTGCCTTTTCTGTTACTTGAGATGTATATTACAGATTCCAAAAGCATAATTAGCATCTTGTATGAATACTTAATGATATCAGAGAGCCTATTTCCTTACGGAATGGAAGGACTTCAGTGCTAGTAATTAAGTTACGTTCTTTTAGTTTGGTTTAAGCCATCATGTTTATCATGAGCTTTGCTCTGAAAGCTGTTTAATACTTCTTTACTCATTCACAGATTCAGAACTCTGGCAGATTTACAGACAAACATGAAGCCTTTAAGAACACTAAAAAATACAGAAAATCTGGGAAGTCACTTGTTTTCAAGACCTATTCTGTAACCCTTGGTTAGTGTGCCAAACTAACCAAAACAATATGGAAAAGTGCTTGGTGTTGCAGTATCTCACAAAAAAGAATTAGCACAATATTAATTATAAAAGGGGCACATTCATGAAGTAATTTTTGCTAAGAGAACAGAAAATTTAATACCTGTTGTCAAGTTCTGCTGTTCTTGCAAGGTTACAATTTTGGCTATTTGTGCTCTTAAAGAGGCCAGTTCATTTTCTAGAGCACTGATCTTCTGCAGCGCTTCTTCATTTGCCATCACTGCGCTCCTGGGCACTGGCTCCTCTTCCGGGCTTTGTAAGCGCATTTGTCTGCGTGGGGATGTCCTGGAATGATGTGCTTCACCTGGAAGAGGCTGGGTTGTTTTTGACCAAACTTCTGACCTGTAACAAAAATATCACAAAATATTTTAAAGGTTTTGATACAGACAGAAGCTAAACCAATGTTACCTACAAATCAGGGGTGCAAGTCGAAGACCTGACTTCAAAATGGTCTTTATACAAATCACTTCCATCAAGACCTTAAATAGTTTAAGGTAAATAAGAGGTTCACATCCTGTCTGTTTGCATCATGAGCTGTGTTTCTTCTCTTCCCCCAGAGAGCGTTTTGTAGAATCCTTGGTTTCAGAAAAAAACAGGAATACATTCCTCCTTATCCCAGTCTATTTCTCTGCCTCAAGCCTATAGTATATTTTATTTGAATGAAAATTTAATTTTTCTTCCCTTAAATGCTACCATTTTTCCCCGTGGGCAGCAAATAGCTATTTGCAGTTGATTCCTTTGAAGAAGGAAGAGTTTCTTAGTTCCACGGGATATTTTTTTGTACTGATTGGATTTCCGAAGGGACAATCCCCAATTTTAGCAGCATTGGGAAATACAGAGTACATGAAACAGTTTAGTGATGCAGAGACTGCTTGTCAGTTGATGGGAAAGGGTCTCATACCTAGTTTTCTAACACAGTCATTAGAACTATAGAGAAGAAAGTTTCATGCAGTTCGAAAGAGTTGTGACCTTCCCTCCGCTTCTCACAAGAAAATGTAACTCTGTTGCCTTCCCTTATTATATCCACCAAAGCTCAAGCCATGTTAAACACTGAGGCATTATTGAGCATCTGCTCAAACAAGTCAAATAAGCCCTTACAAAGACACGAGGATTTAAAAACTGTTTATCTCCAGAATCTGAGGAACCTGATTGAGTTAAAGATGTCCCTGCTCATTGCAGGGGGCTTGGACTAGATGGCTTTTTTTCTTCCAATGCAAGCTGTTCTATGATTCTGTTAAGTAGAACTGGTAAGGACTGATGACAAGAGATTATCATAAACTTTAAAACACAAAACATGACCACATACTTAACTCCTCAATCCTCCTTAACATCAATTCCAAAACTTCTCAGGCATGCCAGGATTCCATTGTTTATTTAAACACGAGAGTGAGAACAGGAGCTAGTAGAATGGCTTTTGGAAATGGGTAGAACGGCTCCAGACTAACACAGCCCAAGTGCCCCATCACTCTGGATGCATGGATTAAGCTACTGTGGGTGCTCACCATGTTAGATCTGCAGTTGCGCTAGACCTAAAGCAAGATTTAAAGCTAGAACAAGCCCTGTGCTCTGACCCCCTTAAACCAGGATTACATACACATTTAAGTCTTCCATGACACTGCCAAAAACCATCAGCACAACTTGCAGAAATTTGATCAAGGAGAACTGAATACTATCAAGGATGGTAACATTTGGGTGTTGCTACCTAGATAGGAATAGAGAGCAACTAAAGCTGAGAATAGGATACCTTCTATAGCAGCCACCTTCCTGCTCTCCCTAAGTAAGGTGGAAAGAGCCAGTGGTCACTTCACTCCTTAAAACCTGCCTTCCAGAAACTCTTTAAAGGAGCAGAATAGCTAAATAACAAAGGGTATTTTCTGCTCAGAGCAGTCATACCATTTTAAGGAGACGTCTTGATTGTAATCTAACACTGTGGAAAAATATTGTGCCTGAGTTGTCACTACTGCTCTGATTAGGGGTAGAGGAAAAATGATTTGTCATTTAGTTGCTTCTTCTATAAAACTGTATTAACAGAAAAAAACTATGTCTGCAAGACTGTTTACTGAATTATACAGTGGATAAATATTTAACAGTAACACCTATGTGATCCTGTCGAAACAGAGAATTTCAAATGCCTGGAAAACACCTAATGCATACCAGCTCCACTACTAATACTGTGCACAGACGTAATAAACAGTGCACACTGAAATACTCATATTTGCTAAGTAATTCACTTACTGTGCTCCATCATAAGCTGTTTGCCTTAAGGTCACAATGTATCTGCAGGATTATTTTAGTCCCATCCCACATCCATCTGTCCCCGCTCCCCCCTTCCCATGCAGACATTTCAGCAAATATGCAGTCCTACATCTTTCATAATAGGTTCTTTGAAGCACCAAAGAGCCATTCTCCCTGTTGTCTCCATAAATGTAATTGCTTTACAGTTCAATCCTTAAACAAAATACTTCTGTGCAAACAAAGTGGTATCGGACAGTTAATTTCCTATGTATCAAATAGACTTCAGGAACAGTGTTTCCCAAACAAGTGCTGATTTCTGTGACTCCCCTCTGAGTTGGTGAAATTAATGTGGTGGTGCCAGAATGTGTTATGCAAAGCTTCACTGTAGCAAATCGTGTTGGAGGGCATCTCGGTCATTACTAACCTATTTTATGCTTTCAAATTAAGAACAGTATCCTCCTGTAATCTCTGAAGCCAACAATCTGTGCCCTTCTCTGACACATTAGTTTGTTTGGAAGAAAAACCTCCTCTGCACTACAGAACTGTACTTTTGTTTCTGGACAGTCTGAGCAGCAATCTGAATACGATGGAATAGAGAACTTCATCCCTTCAGCCGACCTGTTTCATGTAGTGACAGTGCTGTGTAGAACCCTTGGTCCAACACAACAGTACCTATTGCCTTCACTCTGGACACAGGTGCTCACATGCTTCCCTGACAGTTTTTGTTATGAAGATTAAAGATGGAACACAAATCACAGTTTTTTCGTTGTACTTAGCAGACTGTGGAGCCTTAACCAGAAAGGTGAAAAACAACGTGCCAATTACTGGATTGCCAGAATGACCATTGCTGCTAATGAGGAAGCTGTACAGTTCACTGCCCCATGGTAATGACAATCGCAGGAGAACTGGAGAATCATGGTTAGCAACTGCGCCATAGCACACCAGACATTTCTGTTGCTTGAAGCTATTGTGTGCAGTTCTTTGCAATACATAAATAAATAAAATCCAGTCTTCCTTGTATAATGCCAACCTCCTGTATGTTTTCCAACCAGTCTTGGTTTCATAATCCTATTAGTCAAACCTCTACTACTTATTTTCCAGACCCTACCTTTGTCTCTTCTCCCAGCATTCAAATGCTCTCTGTTAATAGTAATGCACAGCAGATTCTCACTGAAGAGAAGTGAGGTTTCTTCCTCTCAGTTCGGAAATTCAGAGAGAAGATTTCAGAAACATACCTGAGCCTTGTAGAGACTTCACCTTCTTCTTCAGCAATCCATCCCACATCTGCAAAGGAGGCCACTGCATCTTCTCTGAGTTGAACAGGACTGTTTCCTTCCGTGACATGAGAAGTAAGCTATATTTTAAAGGCAAGATTGAAGGTTTTAGAGTCAATATTCCCAGGTCAAGTCACATTCATGTTACCCAATACTTCTGCTGAGGCTACATGTAACTATTAACACATACATGCACAAAAACATATCTGTAGACTTGAAACACTTATTTCTGTCCTGTGCTCAGTCCAGAACCATTTCACTGACTTCAAACTATTCAATCCATGCTGCTGAACACTTTGCAGAAGTTCATGGCTGACTACATACACTATCACATGATGCTAATGAACATTAAAAATCCAATGCAAATTGTTACGTTAAGGACAAACAAACATCAACATCCTCACACAGTTTTCTATATTAACTCAAATAGTATGTTTTCAAATTATATTCATGACCAGTAGTTAAAAAAGACATTAAGGCTGCCAATACTTCTTGAGTCTTTTGCTCTGATTCAGTATTATTTTTACAGAGAAATTCTGCCAAAGTTTCCTTTTCTCTACAACTTCTGAATTTCTGTACAAGACGTATGTACATCACACAGGGGGAAAAGAAAAGCAAACAAGCAAAGCAACCCCAAAACTAGGCTTTGCTCAATAATCACAAAGACTTTGAGTGAGAGGTAGGATACAATCATACATCATACACTATATGCTAACAATCTTATTTACAACATGCCAAACAAATGGACCATCTTCCAGCATGGTTCTGGCCATTAGCTTTACAGCTGTTTGAAGCCAAAGGTGACCAAGGCTCCACAGACTGGAACCTTTCTTCCATTTCCAGTTAAGTGACCTGAATGATGATCTGAAAAATTGTTTGGACCATCAATACTTGCTCCATAGTCACAACTCAACAAAATGGTTTCAAATCTATTTCGAAATAGATTGGAATGCTGCTTCCCCAGGTCAGACAAGGGCATGTGTTCAGTCACTGGACTCCTGAGCAGCCTGGGCTCAGTGTCTCAGCAGATAAAAGCTACTGAAACAATTTTCAGTAATTTGCTCTGCTCAGTCTTTCACTTTGAGTTAAATATCTCCAGTGCATATATGCCCCCTCTTCTGCTTGTATTCCATAGAATCACAGAACCGTTAAGGTGAGAAAAGCCCTCTAAGATCACCGAGTCCAGCTGTCAACCCAACACTACAAACAAACCCACAGCCAAATCTGCACGAGTCCTTGCAGCTGTTTAAGTGCTGCCTGTGGCCAGCAGTGGCCAAGAAGCTGGGAATACTGACAAAGATGGTGGCAGTAGGTGCCAGTCTGCCAGGAAAGCCAGCATCCAGCCCATTAGCAGGTAGATCAGTTTTCAAGGCAACCCCACACTGTAAGAGCAAACTACTATGAAATGTTAGCATTAATCTGAATTTGGAGCAGACCTATCACAGCAGGACTGCAGTCTGGACAAGGTGAAACCATTTCAGAAGAACATCCACACATATTTCAGTAGTAGTAGCCTCTGATACACAAGTCTCAGGAAAAGAGAAGTTTTGGGCTTGGGGCTGGTTTTTTCCCTGGGTACTGTTGCAAACAGCCTTAGAAATTGAGATTAGTTGTCTTCACCTCACACTCTCACTTGTATGAGAGTCTTTATCACAGCTCCCAGGAGTGTGTATTGGCACCATCAGATCATTTGGAAACAACAGGGTTTTTTCCAGGTAGCATCAGCACAGATGGTAATATGTTTATCACATTAACAGTTGTGCCTAATACCATTACAGTCTGCCTCTCTTTAAAGCAGTCTAGAGAATACTATATTGCATGTTAGGATTTTTGCTGTTTGAGGTTTCTGTGGCATTTTTCTTTTTAAAAGTAAATACAAATTTTCAGGACCACAGCGTTTGTATTAATGTTAATGGCAATTTGAAAAAATCCATACTACATCAGCCACTTCTTGCAGGTGATACAGATTTTTCTGGCAGTAATATCACCATTAAAAGATTGAAGCCAGTGTTAAATAAAGGCACTACACACACTTGAATCAAAAATAATTTTCTAAATCAACAGTAAGGAATATATTTACCACTGCCAGGATTCCTGCATCATGAGATAAATAACTTCTAATCCAAGATTTAGTAGTAAGCCTTCTGTTATATTGTGATACAAGTTTCTTCTTAATTTTAATTCTTATTTATATATAAACAGAATCTGCTTGTTACCCCATATACAGATGTTTCTTTTCTCTATCCCTAAAAACAACAAAGCCTTCCTCAGCAGTGGAATTTGAATTTCAAGTTAATGCAAGATTTTTACTTGAAGGTGAAAAGCCAACAACTATCTCTCAAAACCTTCACCGGCCTGTAAACACCTCTGTGACTACCCTATTCCTCCAGTCAATCCCAGCTGAAGAAAACCTGAACAACTGCCCTGCCAGCACCTAAAATGGAGAACGGAGTCCTGAAAACAGAGGCCCAAGTTCTACTGGATGGCAGGAACTGAATGAATCAGTAGCTGTAGCCTGCTTTTCTTTCTCTGGAAACTGTGTAGTTGCTTCCCCCACTTCCTCCTTCACAGGTTTTTTGCCTATCTTAGCACGCATGTATGCTGCACACGCAGACACACAGACATGCCTGAGGGCTGCAGACCCATCACGGATTTCTGAAGACTACACACACTGCAGCGTTTTGGCACCTCGAGTTGGAAGGGACACATAAAGAATCATCGAGTCCAACTCCCAAAGAAAGAGTCAGCCTCGCCAGTGTTTCCGCCCGGTTTCGAACCGGGGACCTTTCGCGTGTTAGGCGAACGTGATAACCACTACACTACGGAAACGCTGCTCGGCAATGAGGCAGGGCAGGTTCCCTGCTCTTTTGTTTGCTCCAGGAAGTGGGAAGTAGAACAGATATTTTTATACACTTGAGGACAGAATAAAAACCTCTTGTTTCAAATTACTAATAGAGTTATGTATTAAACATTTGGAAATACTTCAAGTAAGACAAACTTGCTATGATTTTTCAAATTAGCCCAGTAAATTTAGATGTTTGTTACATGCACACCAATTTATTAGGAGACTTTTACTGAGTTATCAGGTATCTAGCAGACGAACAGGAGAAGCATGGGACAAAAACAGAGAAGCTGTAGCTGAAGGATGCTATCTTGAGAGACACTACTGGAGGTTTGGTTGAATCTATCTAGGCTATACTGCTAAGTTTAATTTTATTTTCTCCTAAAGACTACAGTAAGTCTAAAAAATATGACATACAAAAGATCTGTAAGAACTATTTGCATTGGTTCATGCCATGTAGAGTACATAACGTACATAAGCTCTGCCACGTCTTACTGAATATGTAAGCAGCATTTCAGCATTTAACAGTTAATTTAAATGTTGACTATAGCAAGATCCACAGAGACAGACACAACAATCAGTAGACCTCAAACATCAAAATGTTTGGTTACTATTCTTTTTTTCAGACTCGCTGAACAAAAGCATGCTAGAAGGTTAAGTATGAACATTACAGAGATATTCTTTCAATGTGTCTCATTCATTTATCACAAGGAAAATGAAGACTGTGGAAAGTCTGCTGCTCTGGGGTTAGAAACACTGATTACAAACATGCACCCTCAGATGATGCAAGTAAGATTTGATCCGTTTTTTTTAAATAGAGTGACTTACAGCAAGGTTCAGTTCATGGTCCTTTCATAATAGAGCTAAAGCTGGCAAGAAAGAAAGAGGAAGAGACAGCTATAGGAAAGCGTCAGCTGCAACAGCACAAAAACGATCGAGATCAGCATTGAACTTCACTATAGACTCTTAATGCTGAGGTAAAGACACAAAAACCAGATGTTAGCATCACACCTAACATGTTCAGCAGTTTATATATTAAAATAGTTTAGAGTCTGCACAAACCAAATAAATTTTAATGTGTTTGAAGGCTCAAATTTTGAAATTCCTATTTCTAATTAAATCAACTCCCACAGCTGTACTTCTATTTTTAGAATCCTTTCCTTTCACCTAATAGAAGGTGAATGTTTATACTTAGTGTACACACAAAGCTGAATTTAACAGGAATAAAAGGCAAATGTTATATTTTTATTAACAGAATTCACACCAAAACCTTATTTATGTATTTATTTATTTATTTGCTTAAACACTAAAAAAAATCAGGAACAGATTTTCCAGATATATCTTACCATTCCTTGCAAGAACATAAACTAGAAATGTCTTCCTTTATGTACCATATTAAGAGAAGTCAGTATTAGGCTAACTATCTGCAAGTGAGCATCATCTTTCCCTGTATGGCCTGTACAGTATAGAAAATCAGACACACAGGAGGACTTCACTACCTTTTAAATCTGAAGCACAGGAAGGCTTATTGCTAGTAAAAAACCTAATTATATACTCAAAAGTTTAAATCCAGCATGTCATTTGTTGTCCTCACCTGCACAAAACCCCACATCCCTTTATTTTTTTTTCAGCAAGCCACTAGAAATGTTGCCCCCGGGTTTCTCAATGTAATTTTTTGAGAGGCAAAACGTTAGCATGGCTTTTACTATCATACCAACAAGGCTTCTATGGTAACTTGAATGATCTGGTTTTGCTACTGTAATTTCAAGTCTAAATATTGTTCATAAATTTCATTTGTGACAAAGAAATAAATTTAAACATTGAAACATCTAGCAGCGTGGAAATTACTTTATCTTAGTGTGGCAGCTGATTCCCTCATTCATCTTTACACTCTCCGCCCTTGCTCAGCCCACGAAACATTCCTTTCTCAGCTTGAATTTCAAACACTAAATTTCTCCAATTCTATACCCACCCCCTACCTCTAACACCAGAGTTGAAGAGATTATGTGTAATAGCTTCCGCTTTCCCATCTGTTCTTGAAAGACTCATTACAGAAAGCACGGATTTTCTCCTCCTTAAGCTTTAACACTTGCTCTTTACCCTACCCTTTCACCTACACAGTGTCAGCCTTGTATTTTAAACAAAAGCTAACAGTGTACTTATGTTATCTTGTTACTAATTTTTTGATTTCTGATAAAGTTGTTTATTTTCCCAAGTATTTTTAACACTGTTCATCTTTAAATGCCTCTTAAGCCTAGCTTATAAGTACTGTTTATAGAAGTAAGTTTCAATCATTTTTCTCTTTTACGAATATATTTTTTTTCAACTTTCTTATTTGGAAAAAATCTGAACTGGAAACAGAAAGAACTTCAGTAGGCTAATTCTCCTATGTCTAGTTTATCATATTCTACTTTTACAAACCCTCTAGTCATGAGCAAATCCCTTCATCAGTATAGCGAAACACAGATTCTAAACTGTTGAGAACACCTACCTGAAAGTGAACTCTCGGACACTGTATAAGAGAGAGGTTAGTACCAATTTTTCTTACAATACTTCGAGATGAACCATAAGGCTTGCTTGACCAAAGCACCTGGACGGGAAGAATAAAGAAGCCAGCTGTTAGGAAACTGATTTTTGTATCATACTGTAATAGTTCTCCCTTATCTTTCACACTATGCTTGTGCTAAATGTATTTAGTCAATCCTTTCATGCTATAGTATGATATAATGTTTACACACTGAATTCTGTCTCAGTGAACTCCTTACATTCTACACACGAACTGGTGCACATACATTATATACCATCATTACAATATAGCTAGGGCTGCTTAAGGTCAAGACAGCCTTTGCATTAAATCTAAATTCAAAGCAATAGATCAAGTAATGCAGAAGACTTCAGGAGCTGAAAAGTATCTTCAAAAACACAATATTCCAATTTTCAAGATAATAAAGAACCTACATTCAGTCAACCACCTCTTTTTACAGGGTTTCAAGAAAAGCCACTCAATCTTTAAAAACCCATAAAGTTATATAATTCTTCATTTCTCAAAATATCTTTTTTCTTTTTTAATTAAGAGCTAAGAACTCTTCTAAAACAGGAATAGTGTCTACCATTCTTAATAGAAATAAGTATTGGCTACAATAAATATAAAAATGTAATTGTGAAATTAAAGAGCAAAGGAAAAGTTAAAAGGACAAAATAAGAGGAAATTTTTGTAAGAAAGGAACTTTGTCCCCTGCCCCAAAAAATAGATTCACCTAGAGAAAACTCCCCACAGCAGCTCAACACACCAGGTTTCATTAGAACTGTTTCTACTGCAATTTAGATCTCCTCTATGTTGTTTCAACAGGGATTCGATTACGCTGGTTTTTTGTTGTATTTAATATTTACCACAGCATTACGAAATTAAATAAAATGGGAGTTTAATCCTAGGAGAAAACCACAAAATGAGCCAGAGCAGAAGGAAAAGCCCCAGAAAGAAGTAGGAAAGATTTCAGCACAGGCAAAGGCAACAAAAACAATGCAAACAAGAAAAGGAATAATGAGAAGACTCTAACACAGGGTACATTGTTAGTAAACAATTAGAACACTGTATGGTAATTTCAAAAACTTGGCCAGTGTTTAATTATGGCTGTAAATATGAATTTACTAGTCAGACCTTAGTTTTTAAAAGATCATAGCTTCAAGCAAACTTGACATCCTGTTAGAAGTTTGCCCAACAAAGAAAACAGAAAAAATCCAGGCTATTCTGGATTGGCAATGGCAATATAGCCTGTATGATGACTGTAGTGGTGCTGTGGGAGTTTCATAACACACAGCTGAATATTTTGATATAGTAAGCAAAGATCACTACTCTTAGATGTTGAAGATTCTATTAAAAAGAAAAGTTTATGTTCCATGGTATTGACCTCCAGATTATTTCACAAACTTCACACAAACATTTTGCCTATTTCTAGTTTCTATCCTTCTTTCCTCTGGTTTTACTGGAATGTAAAAATTTTGACAAAATAAATGTGCACTGCACATATGCTATGCTACATCCTCACATCAGAGCTGCAACTTTGCTATGAATCCACCCAGGTCTATTTTTTTTTTCCATTCTATAAAAAATACATTCTCTTGCTTAATACACTGCTAAATTGAACACAAATTTTTCAATGCAGAGTAGTCTATTGATGCTGCATTTTGGTTGCCTCAACAAAAACCTCACATTTGTGCCTATCACCTTACTGTTTGTTTACATGTCTAAGCAAACAGCAAGTAGATCAGTGGCCTTCAAGAAAAAGTCACAGACAAACAGCACTACAGTAAGACAGTCTCATTATTCACAATTGATTCTGATGTTTAAAGCAAACTGTTGGCAAGAGACTCAAAGTGATGGGGCATTGAAACAAATAATACCAGTCAAAGGAAGGCTTAATTAGTTGCAGAAGTATTTCCACAGCAGCAAGAGAGTCTAGACTACACGCTCTATTACCAACATAAGTGCAATGCATTTTAAACAAGCAGCAAAACTTGTTTAGATATTGCACAGACCACAGACAAGTTGTTGACTAGCACTCAAAAATACTTGGTTTCCAAATGCCCTTGGGGCTCTTCAACAACAGTGGCTTGGTGCACCAAAACTCTGACTGACTCAGTTTTGGTAATACAAGATGTGCCAGGACATTATTTCAGAAAACTGCATGCAAACTGTGCCACAAGGGATGCAAATAAAGTCAGCTCCCCGCTCAGCTGAGCTGAGGTCTCAGCACTGCTCTAACCAAGTCCATAGAACTTCTTGTTGACTTGAAGCACTGGCTGAGCTAGTCTGCAAAATGTTACTTAGTCATACACTTCTACTGCATCAGTGTTTTGGTGTTGTCCAGAACAGCTGACACCTGGAAATGTAACTGCATTATCACAAGCTTGATACAAGTAGAGAATGGGGAGAAACAGATTAAAAAATTGTTCCTCCTCCTATTGAGGCTGAAATTGCTGAATTACCACAGTGTTATAATGCAACATATTCTTGTACTTTGAATTTTCAAAGTTACATGAAATCTCAGCTCAAAATTAAAATAAAATCCTAAAATACAGATTCTTGTTGTCAATTTTAATTTACACTGTAGAAACAATTTGCTCTTCATAGATTCCCAAGACTGATAAAAGGTTCTACCACAATAATACTAATTAAATAGTGCACATAGCTGGTAAGGATTTCCCCATTCTTAAAACATTAAAATATTTCATTTTAATATTTCATTTAATATTTCAAATTACAGGGATTATTGCACTGAGGTTAACATTTGTACTCAAAATAGCTTCCTAAAGGTCCCAGCGACAAGCAGTTGATATGTAGCAGCTCTCTGTCTCTCTCTGCTAAGCATGCAAAGAAAACTCTCTATATAGTCTCCTCCAAGAGGAGAGCTATGCAGGCCTATTCCTCTGTTTACCCAGTAAGAACACAGCTGTATTGCTCTCATGCACTGTAACACCTCCAGAAGAGGTAACTATAGCACAGAAGAGATCAATATAGCACAGTTATAATAATCTCAATTTCATGGGATTTTTTATGTCTCCAAGGTAAGAACAAGAAATAAGATTATTTTTTTAACACTGTTAAAAATGAGATGGAATTCTCCTTCAGCTTCAAAAGACACACGGAAGTGCAGCATGAAAAGCAGTGTTTACAAAATAAACAGTTTATTAGAGCCAAGAGGAACTGCATAGTACTTTTAACACATTTATTACTCAATATTTCAGTATCCAAGTCATAAACTTGATGACTTTTCAGCAATGCAGAATCATCCCAGTATTGAGTATCCTTCAAGTGCTCTGCTAGATAAGCACAAACTAAAATACATGAAGTGCTTTCTATACCTTGTTTTCTGAAAACATAAAGGAAGTTTGAAACACTTACTGATTCCATGTTCAATCCAATTTGTTCAAAAGCCATCCTAATTAAGCGCTTCAGCCAGCAAATCATCTGGACTGGAAAAGGCCTTTCCAGAATTGGATTTAAGCCTTCCAAACCTACAAGGCTGCCAAGGTTCCATAGTAGATCTGAAATGAGACACATAAGAATTTTAAATACATGTTGTGGAACATGTACAGAAGTAAACTGCTACATTCCTAACAAAACAAGCTTTAGATACAAGACATATTAGATGACAACTATACCTCATGCTGCAAAGCAAAGGCATTCAGAGGGAATGTACTTAATACAGGTAACAAAGACTCTTTAGTAGTGTCATTTTTATAGAATCACAGGATGGTTTGAGTTGGAAGGGACCTGAAAAATCATCCAGTTCCAACTTTATTTCCATGGGCAGGGACACCTTCCATAGACCAGGCTGCAGAGGGCCCCATCCAGCCTGGCCATGAAAACTCCCAGGAATGGGGCATCTGCAATTTTTTTGGGCAACCTGTTTCAGTACATCAGCACCCTCATGGTGGTACGTACCTAATCCAAACCTATCCTCTCTCAGTTTAAAGCCATTGCCCTTTGTCCTGTCACCACATGCCCTTGTAAAAAGTCCCTCTCCAGCTCTCTTGTAGACTCCTTCAGGTACTGGAAAGAAATCCAAGCCGTTGTAAAGTTAACAATTAAAAAGTTGGGGAAAAGACTGCTCACTTGAGCTTGGACAGACGATGGCATTCAACAACTCTAAGTGAGCATCAAGCCCTATGGAATGCCTGCAGATGGGGATTAGCACTAAGATTGAAGTGCCATACTCATATCTAAAACTCCTTTCTAACAGACTGCTGAAAGCTGATCACCTCTCTTGATTCACATTCTCTGACAGCTTTGTTGTTCCTTCCTTTTTCCTACAACCAAGGAGAGAAAGGAAACATGGAAAAATGACTAATGGAGGAAAATGACAGGAAAAACTGTAGGTGTAGGACATAAAAATATTCAAGCAGTTTACAAAATTAGACAGATTTCAAATTTAGTCTGTTTATATACCCTTCCATTCACTTAAATCACGATGGTTTTGTTGCTCCTCTAGTGAAAACAGTGTAGTTTTTCTTTAACTGTGTTCTACACCAGTGGTAACGTGGACACCGCTGAGAAGTGTATGCCAGCAAAACCAGGAAAGGAAGTCACAGATTTAGGTTTACGTTTGTTTTGTGTATTAGGCTGGAAACAACACTCTGTTGATCCACCCTGAGGAATGTATTTGTAGTATGAACAAGAGTGTTGCCGAAGCCAGTCTATATACAGACAGGGACAACTAAAGCAATGTAGCAGCAAGGAACTGGCACTCAGGAAGTTTCAAAGCCAGGAGATGGAAAAGCTATGCTGTTTGGAAGTGCCTACAAGCCCTACAGTTAAACCATCATTGTTTCCATTACAAACTTTTTTCAACAGTTTACAGTTCCTTAGTAATAACATACTTCTTGCAGAGACTTGGCAGAAACAGTACAATTCTACAGTTATCTTTTTTTAGACAGGCTTTAAAAAAAAAGTTGGTATTAGTTTCTCATCATCACAGGATTTTCTTTTGTTTGTGACTAAACTCGGAAGAAACTATTAATCTACACTACGAGATCACAATGGAAACTGCAACTGTTTTAAGAAAAACAACAGGGAAGAATAATGGGGTAGCTATCAAACAGCCATGAATACAAGCAACAGTCATTCATAATAAAGAAATAAGTCATGGACTTCTTTATGGAATGATGGAGAAGGCTATTAGGGAAGCATTACCATCTATTTGATCTATTATTCCTTTAGGCATCTGTTATTCTTCCCTTACACAACCTATTATACAGACTGTATGGATCTTGGATCTCATTGCACCTGCTGTGTTCTTAAAACAGGAAGAACACAAACCTTCTACATGCCCCACATTGGATTTGGCATCATATCTGTCACCGCAGACCTGCAGTGACATAAAAGAGAGAGGAATGCTCCTTTAAAAGGGGAAACCTGTTCCAAAGGTGTGATTACATGTGATACACTCCACCTCATTCCAAAGTCCAGACTTGTTCAACAAGCAGTGTGGAAATCAAAGGAAGAAAAATGAAAGCTGTATCAAGACAAATTCAAACAAAAGAGAAAAAAACCTAGAGTACTGCTGAGCAACTGCAAAGACAGGGCTGGCTGAGAAAGGCAAGTGATAGGACTAAAAGGAATGACTGTATCCTGATACATTGGTCTTTCAGCCAGCTCCTAAGTTTGAAAGTAGTCAGTCATGTTTTCCTTCAGGCAGAGAAGAAAATGTATGATTTTGTTTCTGATCAACTGAGAGGCCTGAGTCTTCAAAAACAGAGACAATTTGGACAGAAGTGAAAAGTGAATGTTAGAACTTCCTCTGAGAAAATCAGAGTAGGTCCAGAAAACTTCCATGAATTCAAGAAACTTAAAGGCAAACAGGTAAAAGAACAATACAAAAACTCAGAAGATAACCAATTAAAGGCACAAAACCAGATGTAGAAAAAAAGTAGCATAATACAAGGATGACAGAATAGTATAGATATGAAGTAGTAAGCTAAAAAAGGCAAGGTACAAAACAGGTTCCATCTTACAGGCATAAAAAAGTCCTGCACATATTAGCAGTAAGAGACATGATAGACAACCATGATGTAACAGGAGAGGAAAGAAAGCAATGAGTGATATGGATAATCTGTATGTATTCAGTGTTTTCACCTGACAATGGTAGATAAGACAGACAGGTGTTAGAATGAATTACAGTCAATGCTGAAAAGTTATAAGCATCCAGGACAACAATATCTAGTGAATTTCACCTTGCAAAGTTCAGAACTTGTCAAGGCAATTTCTGAAATACTGGTAATTCATTTCAGAGACTTTTTAAATGGGATTCAAAAGACCCAAGAATAAAAGAAGGAGGATGATGATACAAAGCATTAGGAATAGTCCAAAACATTTATCCTGCCCTAAAACATTAAGGTAATCTTTTATAATTCCAGGTTCCAAGACTTTGATGGCTGAACATAAAAGAGAATTCATTCAACAAAACAACTACTTCAGTAAAATTAATATTTATAGTTCACTTTGTAAGTAATTGTTTCCTCTGCAGCATAAATACTTAAAGTACCTGAGACTGGGGTCATCACCGCCTTGCTCTTGTCAATGACCTGTCTGCTTTTGCAGCAGAAATGGCTGAAATCAATCTGTAAGAGTGCAGAGTACCACTCTGTTCCGGGATTAGTTTCCTTAGTTTGTGGCACTACGGAAAACCACCATGTTTGAACAACCTCCAGCTAACCTGTTATCTAAAACGCAAATGCTTCTAAGCATATCAGATTGATATTTTTATATGATCATAAACTTTACAGAATTATCTCCAGGCAAACTTCACACTTATTTCTTTCAGACTACATTGCACTATACCTTTCTTCACAGAACTCAGCTATTTCACAACTGGTTTATGTGCCAAGAACAGACAGGGTTCATTCCAAAAGAAACTGCTGGACAGCAAGAATGAAAGCATTAGCAAATTCTTCTCTCATGCTCCATATACATGCCAGTTTCAGAAGCAGGAGTTAAATGTTTATTGCTTTTAGTAAACAGAATAATACCTCTTCTAAAATATTGATCTTTGTGGTATTTATCCTCTGTCTTCTCGGTGCTACCTACAGTAAATATAGTTTAATTCCCCAAACATTTCCACAGCTCTATTTATACAATGAAGAGCCCTCAGTTATAGTAATATTGCCATAAAAAATGGTCCTTCTGCTCTGCCTCAGCAAAACTATTACAAGGATAAGCAGCAGTCATAGACAAGATTACCAAGATGTCCAAAGAGCAGTAACATAACAAATTACATTTCACTGCATAAAGCATGAAGGGATTGGAATTTCACAGGTTCATTTCAATGAAACCCAAAAATTAGCAATGCTGAAGAACTTTCTTACTGATATGGAAATATAGAGGAATCCTTGGTTTAGAAATGAGGAGATCTACGTTTCCAAGCCCCCTTGAGCTTGTTTGCCCCTACTTTTCCCAACCACTTTTGCAGGCTCCATCCAATACTCTCCTATCAAATATCAAGTCTACAAAGCTGAGAGATAACATTACTTATAAATGACAAAAAGTTCATTAAATAAATATAAAAGCTTTGGAGTCTGTACACATAAGGCATAATATGCAGTAAATATGAACAGGAGCCCTTTGCCAGGCTTTCTAGTGAGTCCTACACATGAAAGATTAAAAGAAAGAGAAATCAAATGCAACTGCTTTCAAATTGAAATTCCTCTGTGTGTTTTTTCCAGTGTTGTATTTATCCAAGTCCTTTTCAAAGCATGAATTCTTGATCTTTAAAGGAAATTTGATATTCATAGTTTTCTTACTGAAGTAGGTTTCTCTCATTCACTTAAGACCCATACAAACATAAAAGAGAACGACTTAATGGGATTGATGGAGCAGATTAACCTTAACAAAGAATAAATAAAGGCACGAAATCTGAAAAATGAAAGGTTCAGTCTCTAAATTAAAAAAGCGTGGCATTAAGAAGTATAACATTTTCTAAGAAGCACTGAGTTCAAAGGAATACCAACCACATTAAAAAATCAAAAACAAAAAGACCAGGCTCCTCCTTCTTTTAGCAAGAAGTAGGGCAAGCATATCTCCTCAGTCTTTTAGACTGACACATGACCCAAGTTCATCTAATAAAATTACATCCACAAGGAAACATTATTAAAAAAGTAATAAAGGAAGATAAAGCCAAAAAAACCTATTATCACAACAGCCAAATGGGCAGGAAGAATATTCTGATGGAGGACCAGACTCTGTTCCAAACTGACACAGACCAGCTGTAAGTAAAGTAAGTATGCATTTGGCAGAGTCACATAGCCAGCAACAGAGGTCTGTTTTTTGGTGTGGAAGCACCCCAGTACTTACAGAAAGACCTGTTCGGAAAGATGTGAAGAGAGATAAAAGTCAGTGAATACTACAGGGACAATCTAAGCTAGTACTGGTATAAAATTTAAAGCAGGAATTGAAAATCATACATACTTGCAACAGAAGTTGCTAATGCTTTCTTAAAAATATAGCTCCATCATATTTATCGGAACATGCAAAACCCTATTAATCCGATTTCATTCATGTTATCCTATCTTGCCAACTAAGGGCAGAGAAAATAAAAACCCCATGTTTCAGCACTAGTTTAATCAAAAGCCTTTGCTCAGCAATGATTATACCTGCACAGTGCACTATGATACCAACTGAGAGGTAAGTGAAACCCTTCAACACCTATAAACCACAAGGTATTATATGATACAGACACAACCAAACACCTACACTTCGCTGCCAGACAGACAGACCTCTCCACCAGCTGCTGTGAATGCCCGTCTTTCTGCTACAGCTTTGAGAGACAACAGCAGCTAAGTCTCATTAACAAAAGGGTGTGTTTGTCTGAAAAAGCATTTAAAACGTCCAATATTCCCCCCAGATATCTCTCCGTAAAAATGTCGAGTTCCTACACACAGCAATCGTATTTTAGGTCGCGACCCCTACGAAGCACATTATTTGGATTCAGCAACAACTAACCAGAACTTCTAGAGCTGATGCGCAGATAACTCAGCTGCTTCATTTTTATCACCTAGGTAAAAGTCAGCGGGGATCAGAAGACATAATTCCTATTCATTTAATCTTTGTAAATCTTGCCTTCACAAGAGCTGCAGAGCGCTCTCAGGACAGCACGTTAATATTAATGAAGTACTACTGACGCTGCCAGGCAGAGATCAATGCACGATTGATTTCAGCATTCAAACTCTACTCACCCTCAATATCTGGAATTTCAACAGCTCGTTAAACAAAATGAAAACACGCACCTAGTAAGTTATTTATTTATGATCACTACAGAAGAACCTGAGCACGGCAGCAGGATCACTAAAGGTGCACAAACGTAAGCTTACAGAGAAATAAAAGCACCATGCTCCTTAAAGCCCATTTTTCCTCTTATACGCCAACTCTGTATTTTAAAGCCTCCTTTAAAAACTTCTCTCAAACTCCTCCATATTACCTCCAGATGATCTTTTATTTACACTATTTCCCATGACCTGTCACCCTCCCATCGCAGCAGTTCGCCTCCAGGAACAACAGCTTCGGCTCAGCACCCCGAGGCGCTTCCACAGCCCTGCCCGGCACCTGCCCTGCCCGGACAGGCCCGGGAAAGGAGACGGCCCTGCCAGGGGAGAGCGGGGCCGCCCCGAGCGGCCTGTACCTGCTTTCAGCCAAGCTTCTCCTCGCGCATCGCCCCCCGCCCGCGATCGGTCGCACCAAGAGAAGCTGCCCAGACGGAAAGGGCTGCCCAGGGGGAAGGGGAGCACCGCGGGCCGCCGCCCTCGCCTCGCCTCGCCTCGCCTCGCCTCACCCACAGCCACGGCCGCCGCGCCGCCTCACCCCCTGCTCGGGCGGCCGCTCGCGACCCTGCTCCGACAGCCAATCCGCGGCCGGCTCGGCGCCGCCCGGGCCAATCGCAGGCGCGGCGGCGGGCGCGGGAGGCGGGACATGGCGCGCGCTGCGGGGGGGAGGCGCTACCCGGCAGGCGCCGAGCCGGCAGCGGGCGGGGGAGCCGCCCCGCCCCCTCGCGTGGTCACGTGACCTGTGCCCTCCAATAGGGGCGGGACCCCGGGGCGCTGCCGGGGGTAGGGAGTTCCGGTCCCGGTGCCGCGGACACGTGGGGGTCGGTCTCATGGGCCAGGCAGCTAGCGAGCAGGGACACAGCCTCAAGCTGTGCCAGGGGAGGTTCAGGTTGAACATCAGGAGGCATTTGTTCACAAAAAGGGTGATGAAACGTTGGAATGGGCTGCCCAGGGAGGTGGTGGAGTCACCATCCTTGGAGGTGTTTAAGAAAGACTGGATGTGGCACTCACTGCCGTGGTCTAGTTGACAAGGTGGTGTTCGGTCACAGGCTGGACTCCATGATCTCAGCGGTCGTTTCCAGCCCCACTGATTCCGTGATTCTGAGGCGGTGGGGAACGGCAGCGGCCCTCCTTTTTCACTGCCGAGCCAGCGCTGCCGTGTCCGCCTGGAGCAGCGCCCGAGCGGTGGCTGGGGGGCTGTTCCTAGGATCTGCAGTCCCAGCGGTGGCTGCTGGCGCTGCCCGGCGGCTGCTGGCGGCCTGCGGCTCCCTGGGGTGCGACTGTCGGCTGCGGCACCGCCGGTGGCTCCTTGGGTGGTGTCGGCTGTATCCCATTAAAACGTTGTGGAAAGGACGGCCAGGACTGCTGCGGGAACCGGGTGGGAAGTCGGGATCGCTGTGGGGCAGAGGGGGCTGCGGGAAAGAGGGGAACTCGGGGAGAGTTTCTTCGTGCTGAATTGATTTCAGGTTTACTTAGCGGGTGTTTTTAGCTTTAGAAACTTCACTGAAAACTTTACTCAAGCATTTCAAAATAGGGTGCGAGGGTGACGTGGAGGAAGCGGGAAACCTTTGTGACTTGGAGGGTATGGGGACCCAAACCGTTCTAAAGGATCAAGATGTTGAACCTGGTGCTGTTAGAGGTTTTTTTCAGCCTTAAAAATGCCTTGGTCCTATATTAAACCAAATTTAATTGTCGGTGTCTCATGGAGTGGGGAATACCCACTTCGGGTTCCAAACGAGGGGATAGGCACTCTCTGTCCATGCAGCATCAGGTGTGGTTCACACTATAGTGTTTTACAGTACACGCCACACTTTATTTCAGCAGTAAATTCAATTTCTGGCGGTAACCGTCTTTGGAGAAAAAAAAAAAAATCCAAACCAAATGGAGCTGCGCGGGGCGATCTGTTTCTGGACTACAGCCCTCGGACTACACCTCCCAGCCTGTACCGCGCCCCCCCCGGGAACAAAGCACTCCGCGGTTGGCGGAGAGTCTCGCTCGGCAGGCGCCAATCGCGCTGCGCGGTGTTGCGCGGTGCCGGGTCAGAGCGGGCTCCGGTGGGTGGTGCGGCCGCGCTCGTCCTGGTGCTCCCCCCGCGGCTCCCCCCGCCGCTCTCCGCAGGCCGCGCTGCCCCGCGGGACATGGGGGCGCGGGGCTGAGCTGCTAGCCCGCCCGGGGACGGCTTCTGCGACGGTACGGCTCTGCCGGGGAGGGGAACAGGCCGCGCCGGGAAGGGCCGTGAAGAGGCGGCGTGTGCGGCCCGAGATCTCCTCTGCTTTCCACATACATCCCGGAGCTCGCGTTGCCCGGTGGCTGCGGGGCTGAGTCTCCGCCGACCACGGGGCCTGGAAGCTGAGTCCCGGGGCCTGGTCCCAGCCGGGCTGAGGCCTCGGCCGCCTGGGGAGGGTTGGTAGCGGGGCTGTGGAGGTTCCTTTCCAGGGCCGCCCCGACGAGGGCACAGAGCGGAGGGGGAGAGCGGCAGAGAGCTAGAGCTGCGGTGCCTGGGTCAGGCTGTGATCTCAAAGCTACGAAGAGGAGACAGGAGCAGGCACCTGTCTCGCTGCTCTGCCGGACTCCTGTATGCTAGATAACTTACTGTAAATTTTTAGACCACCTTATGTTTTTAATTAAAAAACTCCGGGAGGAGGGCAGGGGCGCGAGTTTTGATGGAAGTCGTTGTTGCAGGTCATGGAGAGGGGTGAGGATTTCAGGGGTCCCTGGAGCTGAGGTTTAGGAGAGATGGAGAAGAGTCTGGGGATAACACAGAATCACGTCATGGTTTGAGTTGGAAGGGGCCTTAAAGAACATCTGGTTCCAGCCCCTCTCCTCTGGTCAGGGCCACCTTCCACTGGACCAGGTTGCTCAGAGCTCCATCCAACCTGGCCTTGAACACTTCTAGGAATGGGGCATCCATAGCTTCTCTGGGCAACCTGTTCCAGTGCATCACCACCCTTACAGCAATTTCTTCCAATATCTAATCCAAACCTACCCCCTTTCAGGTTAAAGGTATTACCCCATGTCCTGTCACTATATGCCTTTGTAAAATGTCCCTCTCCATCTTTTTTGCAGCTCCTTTCAGATGAGCGTGGCCTAATGGAATAGGAGAGGGTAGAACAACTTGATTTTGTGGGGGGTGGTTTCAGAGGATTAGAAGGAAAAGGCAAAATGTGATCAGGATGGAGAGAGTGTAGGAATGATACGGTGCTTGGGACACAGACCTAGAAGTCAGAGACTGATTAGCATCAGTTCCACACCTGACTTGATTTTTAAGTTTTGAATAAGTTCCTTTGTGTACTATGGAAAATAGTTGATAACACTCAACAGAGTTGCTTTGGGTTTGTTTGTTTGGTGGCTTTGTTTGCTGAGGTTTGTGGGTTTTCTGTGGTTTTTTTTGGTTTGTTTAGAGTTTTTGCCTTTGGCAACACAAACTTATATTGGTTGAGCTGCTGTATCTCCCAGTTGATATCTTTTTGATTTCTGATAGTCAACAAAAACAGTCTGGCCAATAATCTTTGGCCTTGTACTTTTCATTCTAGCACTCTCTTTCCTGAAGTAGGAAGCGTTGACTTAGAGGTTAACAGCATTTTCTCTGTGAAAATGTCAGAAATTATCATAATCCAAATGCATGTTTCTGGTTCATTGTTTTTGACAATTTGTGTTCCTCAGAGGCCGACCTTCAGTGAGGAAAAATTATGTAATGTTGGCAAATGATGTTAAAAGAATGTGATCACTTAAAAAATTTATTTGGGGGAAAATGAGTGATTTAACAAATTAACAATATGCATTCACTCGCACTTTTGTGCCTTAAATCACTTGGCTGAGTTGGTACTGGCAACAACCAGGACTACAGTTAGCATTTAGTAGTTTCAGAGGCACAAAGAAGCTATTTTTTTTGCACCAAGATTTTAGCATTTCCTCTGAGCAAACCTATGCTTTTGTTGCCTGTTAAGTAGTTATTATTAAACAACTCTGAAATCTGATATTCTCAAGCTGACACGTGTGTCCTTTGAAATTGATCTGGTGGCTTGGACTTCGACTGGAGCAAGGCGTGACCTGCTTGCCCTCTTTTTATCGAGGGATACTCGTGAAAAGGAGGAAAAACAACTCAAACCCAACCTCTGAAGCCCTTTCTGCCTTTGAATGTATGGCTTTACACTAGTTGTTTGATATATAGATGAAGAAAAAAGCTTAATGTTTGCTGTTCTTGATGCACTGTTAATATTTTGTTGACTTTTGTGGTTCATTTTTCTGTAAAATTTTTTGAT
This sequence comes from Corvus kubaryi, assembly GCF_017639235.1. Taxonomy (NCBI): domain Eukaryota; kingdom Metazoa; phylum Chordata; class Aves; order Passeriformes; family Corvidae; genus Corvus; species Corvus kubaryi. The sequence goes on along the minus strand of NW_024581127.1, from coordinate 1,555,244 downwards.
TGCCAAAGCTACTCTGAAAATACTTTGATTTTACACGTTTACACAGAGGGATGTTTATAGACTTCTAGGGTGCCTTGTGGGAAAACTCGATTTGTTAAAAAATTTGTCACTAGTGTAACGAAAAAAAACCAACACACAATACTCCCATGAAGATTGACTGGTCTGAAATGACATATAGAAAACAAATAAAAATCCTAATAGCCAAATATACCTGTTGTCTGCATAGGAAGTTTAGATTTCCAGTTTATAAATTTCAAGACCCACATCCTTACCAATTCCATCCACCTTCCATGAATTCTAGTCCTTGGGTTTTTTATATCATTTTGTTTAGAACAAATCAGTGCCTTTGTGCTTTTTCTTGCCTATGTTTTAATTGATGATAAATGTTATGGTAGTAGTAATAAATTTTTTTTCAGCAGGTATTTTGTATGAATGGTGCAGAAAAGATGAATTCTGCTATGAGTGAGGAGCCTGATGCACTATCTGTGGTTAACCAACTCCGAGATCTAGCAGCTGATCCATTGAACAGACGGGCCATTGTTCAGGATCAAGGATGCCTGCCAGGTCTTATTCTGTTTTTGGACCATCCCAACCCTCCAGTTGTTCATTCAGCTTTACTAGTAAGTATTCTGGAGATAAATTTCTGTGTTGGTAGGGCATTTTTAAACTTTGTTAAATAAGTTGTTTAAAGAAGCAGTTTACAAACAAAGCTGTTTAAACAAGTAAAAATGTGAAAAATGATGCCTGGTTTTATGTTGTGTTGATAGTCATTACATGTGTTTTTTTAAAAACCATGTATTTGAAAAATGACACATTGTTCCAGGGGATTTTTTAAAGATATTAATTTACTTTGCATTTTTTCCCTAATATAGCTATTTCACTTTTTGTGTGGAGGGAGGTAAGGACCCCTAAATCTCTTTCTTAAGATGAGGTCATAGAGCTCGGTAAATATGGATAGTGATTTGATACTCATAAAAACAAAATCCAATCATAGGATAACTTAGGTTAGAAACAACCTCCCGAGGTGATGTAGTCCAATCCCATGCCCAAAATTAGGTGCACTCATATCACAGTTCATGGTTGATTGTGTCCACTTGATCTTAAAAGCACCTTGAAGGATGGAGATTCCATAACCTCTCTGGCACGCTGTTCCTGTGTTTGTGGTATTAAAAACAAACAAAACCCTCTCAAAACCAAAAGAACCAACCAACCCAAAATCCATCAATATCTAACAGAACTTGTTTCAGCTTTTGCCCATTTCTTCTCATTCTAAATCATAAATGCTGAAGTCCTGATTTCTTATCCTCAATTGTAGTATTAACTTAAAAAATGTATTTCTTGCTTAGAAATGGGAGAAATGAAAGTCAGAATTTAGTAATTTCAGGAGTTGAATTAGACTTCAAAGATTTTAAGTTGCTGAAATTTATGTGGTGCTCTTTTTTTTCAATTATGTCATTATTGAATTGTAAAGAATGTGAAAGAACAAAGAGCTCTGGCTTTTACATGAAAGTTATACATTATTCTTTATATCACTGGGACCTCTCTGTACCATAGTTCTTTTTTTTTCATTTGTGTTGCTTTCATAGTGGATGTTGGTGGACTTCTTGAAATGACTTTAGTGACTGATTTCTTCTGGGTTAGGGGAAGGAGGTCCCATAAGCCAGGAAACCTGTGTCTTGCTAATTTTATTTTAGGTTAGCCTTGCCATAGCATTTGGCAGACTATAATTTTCTTCAGTGGGAGAACTTAAGAGTTGAGTTTATTGTTCTTGGGAGTGTGTTGCATTGGTTTTCTTCCCAGTGTAGTTTCCTTAGGCTGTGATCTTAACAGAAGGTCTTGTCTGGATGTCCCACTGTCTTTTTCCTTCCTTTATTATGTTGGACTTCGTATTCTCACTGCCTGCATGAGATTCAGAAATCAGTCTCTCATCATGTTACAAAAATTAGTTCTACATAAAAGGACTGTCTTTGTCAAGAGTGATGAGGACTAATTCAGTTTGCAGTGTGGTTCCACAGCCCCTGATAGTACTCAAGTTGTGTTGAAAGGAAATCTCCTTGGGTGAGGATGGGAGGCAGATGGGTTGTTCCGTGTAGTGATAACCTAACAGTTAAGAATGGATTAAGAATCAGCAGTTAGAGGAGACCAGGATGTGGCTGCAATGAGAAATTGATCAGTTTACTGTAAAAACATGTTCTAGTCTGCTACTCAGACTCCTTGTGTTCATGAGTTCTTGAACTGCTTAGGTTCTGAAGGTGTAAATATCTTTGCTGACAACTTTTTAGACTTCCTGTTTTGTATTTTTCCATTCTGAAAAGTCTTTTTGTTTTTGTAGTCATCCTGTTGGTCAAAAAGTGCTTCCATTTGAATGGGGATCATTAAACGTAATGATCTTCCATTAAATGTGTACCTAATAAAGGAGTGTGCTGCACTGACTTTAAATTTCTTCTCGTACTACTCAGTGGTTCCTGTATTTGAAATTGTAATGATCTATATGAATCGTAATAGTTCCATATTTAAATTTTTTGATGTGTCGTAGAACTTCTCAGGGAGGGTGTTTTTCTCCCCATGTGCAGTTTCAGCTCAGTCATTTTTTTGTATCTGATGAAGAAGTGATATATATTTTAGATATATTTCTAGTTTTCTCTAGTCTTGATTTCAGGAATTCTTTATGATACTCTTCAAATGCTAAAAGTTTTGAATGATTTAAATTAAAAAAATTAGAAGTAATGCAGGCAATACTACTTTTTTTTCCCCCTCTTGAATTTGGACTAAAATTTTATAGAATAGAACCCTGACGTTAAGGAACTACTTCAATATTTCACATAAAACCCATCAAAGATATCTTTTTATTAAGATTGGCAACAGTGTATTTTATATTAAAGTATGAAGGTAGTCCTCTTGATTATGATGATCTTACTTGTGAGCCTTAAAGCTAACATAGATAAGTGTTTAGCTGAACAGAAGCTAAGCCAAAGTTCATAAAAATAACCTTTCCTATGCTTTCTGTATACTGGATTTAATAGGTGTAAATTATCTCACTTTACTGAAGGTTCAGACCTTTGTATCTCCCATGAGAGGCAGGAGGAATGGGAACTTCCTGCTGTTGAAAAGTTGGGTCAGTTAAGTTGATCTCATGACTTTAGTCTTATTTTGGTGAAAGTTTCATTTGTGTGGTAAGAGTATGTAACTGATGGAGACTGCCTGAGTTGTGATTCAAAAAATTAGCTGTTAAGAGAATAGGTTTTTCTTTATCCAGCTGAGTTGCACTCTTACTAAATTGCCAGAACAGAGAGTAATAAAAATGAGAAACTTGTTACACCGGCAAGGATACATTTCGTAGCATGCAGGTTAGTTGAGGGCTATCATTCAGGTATTTCCTCATCTTTGAAAAGTCGGATAATAAATGGATTTAGAACATTTATAAGCTGCAACTGTTGATACTGGCCCACATCAGGAAATAACAAAAATCACATCTAAAGTTCTTATCATGCCAGACAGCAGCCAGAGTTTCTTGAAAGGCAATAAAACAGTCTTGTTAATTTTACCTAAAATGTGCTGAAGATGACTTGGAAAAAACAAACCCCGAAGATTAGTCCTCTATTTCTGAAGGGATTAAGGAGCATGTTATTTTTAAAGCAGTTACGGAGCAGTGTAACTACTACATGACTGTACTAAACCTTGTGTCACAAACCCCATTTTATAAATCATTGCATTTGTGTGTTGCAGGATTTTTCAAGTGCAGTTCTTGTACTTACATCAGTAAAACACCTTTGGAGTCTCCTATGCAAACTTTCTCAGCACAAACAAAATGTCTCATGAAAAGGAGGACTGACATTTTGATTGGAAGAATGTTATGTTAGGAGGATCGTATGAATATACAGTTACTGACTGGGGTCAACAGTGTAAAATTGTGCAAGGAATCTACCTTGAAAGTCAAGTAAACAAAACTTTGGGCAACAAATAAGTATAAATTCCCAATTTAGGTCACAGTAAGCTAAGAAGCTTGCTGCTGCTTGTATTCTTATTTCTGCGTGGAATGGTGAAATTGCAGTTAGTCTTCAAAAGCTTATATATGTGCTAGACCTCTTTCTGTGGACAGTAGGAACTTGGTGGTGGTGAGGTTTGTAGTACTGGAGAAGTCCACAGAATTGATGGAAATCATTCTGGAAGCAACATGTATAAAAATTACTTTAGATCTCAGGTCACATAAATGTTTATTGGAAGGGACTTCTGGAAGTCGTTCACTTCAGTCTCCTGTTTGAATTGGGACTGTCACCAGCACTCAGTCAGGTCAGCTGTAGCTTTGTCTCATTCATTCTGCAGTTCTACTAGGTCATCTGTTCCAGTGTTGTACTACCTTCAGAGGAAAAAAGCTTTTTGTAATACCTGATTTGAACACAAGCTACAGTTTGTGGCTGCTCCCCTTTGTCTGCTGCTGTAGAGGAAAGTTGGGCTTTACCATCTTTGTAAAGGCTTCTTGCATAGCTGTAGACAGCTGTTAGATTGTCCCTTAGGCTCTCAGCTGGTAAAAGCAAACCCAGTCTCTCAACCTTTTCTCATAGCTTAGATATTCTGTGCTTTCTGTGTATTTGTAAGAATAAAATAATTTTTTGATGTTCATAGTAGGTGATAATTCTTTCTCTTCCTACTAGAACTGCCTCTGTGACTGTTTTGCAGATGTGCAATGAATGATAACGTACTGGATGTATTGCTGATCTGCTGTGGTTCTCTTTCTTTTAGGCTCTCCGATATTTGGCTGAGTGCCGTGTCAACAGAGAAAAGATGAAAAGTGAATTGGGTATGATGCTCAGCTTACAGAATGTAATACAAAAGTAAGTTTACAATGGGCTGTTGGATCCAAACAGTGTAAACATATCATTGTGATACAAAGTAAAATTTTGACTGAATTTGTATGCTGAGTTTCTAATATTTCCTTGTTGCAATCATGTGGCTGCAAGCAATTAATGATTTTTATTTTATACTATTTCAAAGTAGTCAGACCGTAGCCTACAAGAAATATTAAAGCCTACAAGAAATATTAAGGCCTGCAAGAAACATTAATTTGTAGGTCATTTGCCAAACAACAACTTTACTTTGCCTTGTTACAAGATAACTAATTTTGTTCCTTTCCTTTAGGTTCTCTTACAATCGTTCTCATCATTGTGTAAGGTTGCCTTGCAGTAGTGCATTTAAAGAAATTGCTCGGCATCTGCTACATTTATTTTTTGAATCCCACCTTTGGGTGGGGAATTTGTTTCAATGTAGTTTTAGAAGTATCTGTAGTTCTGTGTTGAGAAAACATCTTGCAGATGGAGTAGAAATTAATGAGGTTTGTAGTGGTCTCTGATATCTTTGTACAATGTGTCAAATGGGCTACGTGTCTTAAAATTTGTGGTTGTTGGATTTTGTCAGGATTTCTAACTGTTGAGTCTTGAATACTGGAAGATGTCTGTGTACATGCACACTGGAGATGATGCACATGTGCACTTAATCAATAGAAATTGATGGGATGAACTAAGGTGAATCACTATTAAAAAAAAAAAACCAAACAGCCTCCTTCAAAGATTAGTCTGTCATAGCAAAAATTAACTTGCCATCAAACTGTCTGAAGGTGATTATTTTACACACAGTTTGTTAGTGCTCTGTTGGAGCTCTGGACTTTGCAGATGTGAGGAGCTGTTCCATGGGGGAGGAGAAAAGTCATGTTGTTGCATTGAGATGTCTCAGATGAATGTTTAAAACAAATATTTAGAAAAGGGTAAAACACAAGTGAAATTGTGTATTAAATATTCAAGTAGAAAGGTTTTGAATTTTTTAGTATGTTAGTTGAACCTCTGTCACTTGTGCTGTAGATTTACAAGTTTCTTTTAGAAAAAACCCAAGGCCAAACTTTGCTAGTTCCTTCATCCCACAGCCCTGCCAGTTCCTGGCAGTGTGTCTTATCATCATGGAATATTTAGGGGTTGGAATGGAGCTTAAGGATCATCTAGTCCCTACCCACTAGACCAGGTGGCTCAAGGCCTTATCCAGCCTGACTTTGAACACTCCCAGGATTGGGGCACCCATGACCTCCCTGGGCAACCTGTTCCTGTGCCTAACCACCCTCACATAAAGAATTTCTCCCTAATATCTAACCTCTTTCAATTTGAACCCACTGCTCCTTGTCCTATCGCTACAGCTCCTGATGAAGAGTCCCTCTCTGGCTTCCCTGTGGGCCCCTTCAGATACCAAAGGGTTTGCATTGAGGCCTCCATGCAACCTTCTCTTCTCCAGGCTGAACAGCCCCAACTCCCTCAGCCTGGCTGTGTAAGGGAGGTGCTCCAGTCCTCTTACCGACTTTGTGGCCCTCCTCTGGACTTGCACCAACATTTCTGTGTTCTTCTTGTGTTGGGGGCACTGGAACTGTGCTCAGCAGTTCAGGTGGGGTCTCACAAGAGCAGAGTAGAGGGGGAGAGTCACCGCCTTTGACCTGCTGGCCCTGCTCCTTTTGATGCAGCCCATGATCAGGATTATTATTGGATATTACAGGATTGTTGTATTTCCCTCTGTCTGACACTACTTGCCTGTACATGTGAACCTGAAGGAGGGGAAATTATGGTCTGTGCTCAAGTTCTGTGTGATCTAGGAAATATTACTACTGTTTACCTTTAAGTACTTCATTAACTGTGCTGAAGCTAAAGATGATTATGTATTGGCATGGAATTCAGCACTATGCCTGAATATCATCTTGTGGTTCACCAGTTACGCAAAACACAAGGATTTAAAACATGTCTTAAAAAGAAAAAGGAATGAAATTACTAAAATTCAGAAGAGGTGTCAATTTTTTAAAAATAATGAAATAATTACAACCTTTAAAATGATAGGTGTTCTAATGTGATGTAGGGGGAGAAAAATGGAATTAAGTTTTAAAATGTTCACCTTTTCTAAGGACAGGCATAATTAAGTGAAATATACAGAAGTCTTTGCTTGCTGCTTTTATAATAACAGTAAGACCTGAAACACTTAGGTAATTACAGAAGCATGTATTTCAAAAGAACTCACTTTTAGTATAGATAACATGTCTATTTAGAGTGCAGAGAGATCCTGAAGAAGTTGTTGAGAGGGGACTGGTAGTTCGTTATCAGTCTCTGTAGCTTGCAAATATTACTTGGGAAACATTAAAGAATTTTATGAAAATCTCTTCAACAAGGTTTTTTTGTAGGTTTCAATTTCAAGGGCCAAAAGAGTGAAGTTCAGATATGTGCAGAAAATGAGAGATAAGTCAATGAAAACTGGAAATCTTGTAGGTGTTTCTTTTTTTTCTTTTTCTAGAAAGCTCTTTGGCAACAATAAGAACATACGTTTGATTTGTATGCTTGTAACATTTGGAAAGTGTGATATCATGAAAATTTAAATACATAGCATCTTCAACCACAAGACTTTGTCATGTGCTTGTCAGGATTTTAGGTTTTAATGTTGACAGGAAATGCTGAAGTTAAGTTTTGTACTGCCTGCATAAATATGGAGAAAGATGGTAGAAAAGTGCTGAGAAGATAAGTGTAGACTTTTTTTTAATCACAAAACCCAATGGTTTTGGACTGTGGGTTTTTTTGTTAGAAAGTCTGTAGGGCAGAAAACAAGGTCTCCTAGTGTCTTTGATTTGCTTTACAAAATGCAGATTCTAGCTTTTAATTGATTTCAGTTTACCAGAAGATATTGTAGTCTGTTGAACTGAAACGAAGTGTTTATAGATGCTTTGGTCTAAATGACTTCATGCTCTCTGTTCCTGTGTACTTTCCAGAATCTGTGTATTTAGCTCATTGCTCTACCTAAAATACTTTTTTATTATTTTCAGGATTTAATTTGGGATTAATTTTGTTTTTGGTAATGTGTTACAAAAATGCGAACAAATCATACAAAAAAGATAGGAACTTCTGTCAGACTTCTGCTTTTCCAGTTACTGTTTCTTTCTTTCAAGCGAGACAGAACCCAGCACCTTCTGGACCAGAAGTTGTAGTCACTGGCTTTTTGCTCCTGACAGATGAGGCACATCCTGTCATCTGAGTAGTTCTTTTTCACCAAGAATTTTTCAACTCTCATTGTCCACTTCATTTTCTTACTTAACTAAGTAACATTGAGTGGCTTTCCCTGTTCAGTACTGATTTGTAACAAATGATATTCTGCCACTGATAAAGCTGCGGTATGTCTTCTGAAGCAATGAATGGAGCACAGGCAAATCACAAACTGGATATTTGTCATATTTCAAATGTAAGTTTATGTTCAGCAGTGCTGAACTGATACTGTGCTAGGAAGTTGAAGTTTTTTAGAATTCCATTTCTCTTTTGCTTTCAGTTATGCAAATCCTGAAATTTGAGGGCTTTTCTCATCATGTGTATTTTTATAAGCCTTGGAGGTCTCTCTGTTAGACACCTCAAGTTCACATATGGAATTTCTTCTCATAACATATGTGCAGCTAACAAGTGTAACACATCTTTAAATGGTTAATGCCATCAACTGGAAAGTAGTTGGAATTGGTTTTCTACTGAGGACTTCTTGTAGTAGTACACGGGAGCCTCAGGCACAAGCCCCAACCCTTTTGTTGCAAGTAATACACAACCAATGGAAAAAGAATATACCACTTACTAAAACTCAGTATCATGATGGTAAAGTACTGTTTCCTTCATGAAGACTACTGAGGATGAGAGTTGAAATTGAGTGCCACCTGTCTATCCAATCATAGAATCATAGAATGGTCTGGGTTGGTAGGGACCTTACAGAGCATCTACTTCCAGCCCCACTACTCTGGGCAGGGACACCTTCCACTAGACCAGGTTGCTCAGAGCACTTCAAGGGATGGGGCGTCCGCAGCTTCTATAGGCAACCTGCTCCAGTGGCTCACCACCCTCACAGTAAAGAATTTCTCCTGTGCTAGGGACCTCAACGATAAGCAGTAAATTGCACTGTATCCTGAAGAATGGGTAGGAAATATTTGAGACATCTGAGTTTGACAGTTCTTTGAGGTACTTTCATGTCTCCTTCCATGGCTTATTGGTACTCTAGTATTATCTGATTAACTTTTTGGTATTTTGCTTATTATAAGTGTCAAAGCTCAGTTACGAAAATCATTTTGCTGCTCAAAACTGATGTCTGGCTGACTCCTTAGTTGATACTACACTTAAGGAATAAAGGATAGATTTCAGGTTCACTGTGACTGATTTTCAAGGTGTATGAACACTAGATTTTTGCTAACAGAAGAGTAACAAATTTTAAATGTAGATCCTGGAAGTTAGAGGTTCTTGGGAGAAGTATGGAATGTCAGTTCTGAGGAGTACGGAATAAAAATTGGAAGGCAGTGAGATGTTTTTATATTTAGGATTTTTTTTTTTTCTGACTGAACTTGATTTGGAACACATGACTTTCTAAGCTTCTTCATGTGAAAGGCTTTATATACCTTCACATTTTCTAGGACATATGAAAAGCTGTTTCAACTTTCATGAAATACTTCAAAACATTTTTCAAGTATAAAAATTTCTGGTTCCCTGTTCTTTACTTGCTGCTTTTTTCTTTAGCAAGGAAGATTTTTTTTTTCTTATGTTCATCTACATCTACTTATTTTTAAGCAAAACTTGATGCATTTTTCCATGTTATAAGCTAGGAGTAAGCAACTATGCTGGAGAGATATCAGACCTTTAAAATCTCTACCTGCAGGTTTCTAAACTTCTCTGTTTTTTTAATGGCTGATACTACAAAGATGTTACACTCCCTTGTCATGTGTATGTGGAGAAGTGTTTGCATAAATAGGTAAAAAAGAGAGGAGAGATTGAAGCTCTTTGGATACTGGTGTTTCGTTGTATTCCAGGAGTCATCAGCAGAAAAAACTGGTTTAGTTGCTGGCTTTATGAATTGTATAGAAAACTTAATGGGTCCATATGGACTTTCTAAAATGTTATTAGCAGCTTCTAGAATTAAAATTAATTAGGATTTATTGCCTACAAGGAAATACACTAATTTGTGTTCAGAGTGAAAGTGTCTTTTGATGGACAATAAAGGTCAAAGTTCATAATTTTTCATAATCTTTATGAGCAGCATAATGGTACTGTTTCAATGTAACTAGTATGTATTTAAAAAAAACACTGATGAAGAGTCAATATACTAAATAGCTCTTATTATGGAACGGCAAATTACTGAGAGTAAAATTCCAATTACTTAGCTAAAAGAGCTTTTCAAGATAGCCTTCCTTTGCCAGGTTGTCAGATTTAACAAGCTGAACTAAATCCAGTGCATTAATCAGCTCTTCCAATTTATTACTTGCCTAAGAAGATTAGGGCAATTAATATGTGTTTAATTAGAGTCCATTGCAGATCTGGTAAAATACATGCAGTCTATAATTGCTGACTTCTTACTCAATTCTAATTTTTGGTAGTCTTAATTACCTGCACTTTTTGAATATTTAATTATTTGTCGAAACCAGCAAAGTTTAAATTTATGATGTCTGACAAAAAAAAAAAAAAGGCAAAAGCCAAGTATTTCAGATAGTATTTGTTGAAATTAAAATAGGGATATAGCATCACAATAGTTTTATCTTTTTTTTTGTTGTGTGGCATACTATTTTTTCTTCTTTGTGAGAGGATGAATGGTTGGGGAAAGACAGGGCAAAGGCCATATATTAATTAGCAAGAAGGCAAGCTATGTATTTCAAGGGATATCTGATGATTAAAGGCATGTTGCCATATAACTAGCTTCAAGATAATACTTTGTGAGAAATTACATCTAAAACACTCTGTAAACATCTTACATTTAATGCATTTATATTATTAATTGCAATACTTAAATTCTGATCTGCAAAGGAGAAGGAAACAGCTTTTTATAGACTATAGAGATTTTATTTTTCTCTACCTGAATCACTTAGTAATGCTGCTTTTGTAATCCTGGCATGGTTTTTTAGCACGTCAGAATTGAGAAACAGTTGAGATTGGGTAATGGGAAGCATGATTCTGTTGCATGATTGTTTTTGAACTCTACAGTACTTATGATTCTGCACTGAGAAGTGTTTTTGGAGAAAAATATGATTATCCTAGGTCTTAGATTTTCATGTGAGCAGTAGGTTTCAAAAACTTTGGTTTTAGGTATTATTTCCAAATTGTAGTGTATCACCTGGAGGAAGAGTAGTACAAACATATCTGTCTGTTCCATGTTAACTTTCCCGGCCTTTGCTTTCCTGTTATTTTTCCTGAGAAAATGACACCCTTGGTTGCTGGTGTATCTGTGGGCTGTGGGGATCCAGTGTATTTATTGCTGAAGCAGTGTGCTTGTTAATAATAGAAGGTCACAGCAGGGAGACGCCTGCAGGCTGTTCTATTCAGCATTGTTAAGCAAAGTAGCTTAATATGCCCCTCTCTCCTAGATACCCCGAGTTTCTTCAAAGAATGTTTTTATTGTATGTTTTCTAAATGTTACAGGTATTGGAAATAGATTGTTTCTTGAAGTTATTTTTGAGAAAGCCTCCTCTGCCCCCTTCCCCCCCAAACAAAACAATGAAATATTACGAAATGTAGGAGACACCTGTATGTCCTCTTTAAATACACCACATTATTTATTCTAAATAACTGAAAGCTCCTTTTGTCTGTCAAAGGCTTTCTGGTACTTGAAGGAGGTTATCTGGGGGAGAGGGTTTAATGTAGTGAGCTACCTCAGTTAGTTAGGCATGTTCTCAGTACAAGTTCCTTCTCTTTTTCTTTATGGATCATGGCAAACCAACAGAAGTTCAGACTTTGGTTCAGCAGTCTTTGGTTCCTCTAGTGTATTTCAGTGTTAGTAACCATATATAGGAAGTTATGATCTCAACACAGAGGTGCAGGCACAGGGACAAATGATAACAAATAAAACACAAAAAGCATTAGTTAAAATCCTAGTGTTATAATATTGCTGTTAACCTAGACTTTAGTCATGATGTAATAGGCATTCTGGGAGAATCTTATGGCTGCTGTGAGGTAAGAAAATAAGGTTTGAAGTCTTGGAAAGATGGATGTCATTTGTAATACTAGTCAGACCGGATCATTGGCAATTCAAATGTAACTAGTAATTTACATGTTGAAGTACTACTGTGAGTTTATATTTTGGGTAACAGAAATTAGCAGTCATGTAAATACTGTTCTAAAGGTTTGTTATGAGAGGTACAATTTAGGTTAAGCTCACTGTTTGTGTGTGTAAAATTGATCGCAAAAAAATACAAAAGCATGATCCAATGGAAGGGTCTGCTCTGTGCCCTACAACAGGGACTTTTTGATGCTAGTGGGGTTTTTTTTGGGTTTTTGTTTATCTCAGGACCTCTCTAGTCCAAGAGACATTACACAGTCATTATTTCTACTTGCATGTAACTTGCTTAGTGAGTTCTATATGATCAGTACTGTTTCTATACTCAACAGTTTAGGTGTTTGTTAATCTCTGGTTTTGGATTTTCTGTGTTTGTGCTATTGTGCTATTATTTTTTTCATTCTGTCGTGTGTGTAATTCCTCCTACAATATTTTTGACTGCAGTCAGAAATACAGTTTAGTTTTGCTCTTTGTTCTCCAAGCTACTGCTTTTACCTCACAATGTTCCACTTGGTGTCTGGCATTTCTGTCAGGACTGTTGGTTGTGCAGCTTTACATTGCCTGATGTCTGTCTCAGTTTAATCCAGGTACTGTGCTTCCATTGACTTTTCAGAGTCACAGTTCAGTACATAGTGGTTCAATAGACCAGCTTTTACTGTGCTACGTCAGAGCATTCACACACTCCATGAAACAGTAGAACTTTTGTTATTGGTTTCTGTGCAGCACTTGCAGTTAATGCAAAACTTTCTCTGACACGACAGTGCTTGCATTTCAACAGTTTCTTTTGCCTCTTTTCTTTTATATAAATGTTTCATTTCATTGGCATTTTGAGAATTTCATGTTAACTAATTGCCAAATAGTGAAGTAACAAAGTAAGTCGTTATTAATGCACTGTTTTTATGTAGTGTAAGATTTAAGGAGTACCTGCAAGTTCTTCAAAATCATAGCCTTTGGCTAGTTTACAATTACTGGCTTAAGAATGTGATAATACTAATTTCAAGCAATGAAAGTAGTTACCTATCCGCTGAGGTGCGTAAGTTCTACAGTGGTGATTTATGTACAATTACCAAATCATAGGTTCCTAAACCTGGAAAAGAAGTTTTAGTACCTGTTACTGAGTAAACAGGCATTATTCTGATGTTTTTCTGACAGAGGGAGGGCCACAGTCATAATTGCTTCGAGTGCTTTCTGTTGAAATGGGGAAAAAATCAGTTGGGAAGTTAAAAATGAGCTAGTTGCTTTTCACTGTAGGCAAGAAATACTGTGATGGGTATTGCAGAATTAAAAAAGCAGAGAACTTTGAAATACTGAGAGAAGGTTATAAAGTATAAAGTAACTTTAATAAAACCACATCTGTTTAAAAGCCTTTTGTACTCAATGTCTTAGCCAGTTTCTTCTTTATTTAGAAATTGGCTGAAACAGGGAGTTAAATATTTTAGAATGTCATTTAAGCTTAAGATGTTTTTACTTCCTATTTTTTTTGCAGACTCTATATTAAAACAAATAGGGAACTCTGAGAAATGTTGATTATAAAAAATATGAAGTGGTTTACAGAGTGAGAGACAATGTTATGATACATTAAAAAATAATAGAATCGGAGTTGGTATTTAAATAACTGCAGACTGTAGGATAGGAAACAAATACTATAATGCTGAACTTAGTGCCTCAAGATCTGCGTGACATGGTGTGCCAAAAGGCAACTTCTTTTCTTTTTGTGGTGCAGCTCTGTACCTATGTGGAAAGGTAGAGATTTAAGTGGATTGGCAGAAGAGTCAGCATTAGTAATGGCAACACAGGATGCCTTTAATGCTTGATAAACCTTGTCATCGCTGGTGTTGAAAGCATTTCAGGAATACAGTGACCTTCTCTGGTTACTATTGAGTTTACAGGAAAAAGTGCTGAGGTAGGTTCTTCAATATGCTGGCTTTTACTGGTGCGTACTAAAATTAAGAGCTAAGAAGGCTTAAGATGCTTTGAAATCAAAGTAACAAACTGTGTGATGAAGTATTGCATACTAGTGCAGGTGTGGATTGACAGTATTGTAGGCTGGAGTCATTTACTTATGAAGAGGAAGTTGATACATACTTAACACTGTGAGATTTCTCATCTTCCCCTGCCAGTGTCAAATACCTACACTTGGTTTACAGTGACCTTGTCCACAGGTGGTATTTGTCCCTGGTTTTTGACCTTCACAGTAAGCATCCCCAAAAAATTGCAGATTATTTTTCTAATAAACCATAAGTGGATTACCCTTTCATTACTCTTTTTTTTTTTTTAGTGCTGCTTGATCAATAAATGTGGTACGGTGCTGGTGTGTGATTAGAACTTACATAGTTTCACGTGGGTATTACAGGCAATAAATGCTACAAAGGGAAATGCCTGTAAAGATACTAATGATGAAACAGCTTTCATTAGTAGTTTCTAGATTCAGCTGTTATTTCAGAAGACAGTGAATTTTATTCTGGAACAATTAATGTAAAAGCATGTTATTCTCAATTACATGTATTTCTATCCAGGAATATGTTTTGATACTTTGTTGTTTTGCAGTACCTGCTGCAATACCTTTCGGCAGGAGTTCTATGGTATTTTATAGCAGAAAGTCCTATCTAATAACTTGAAACAAATTAAAATTGTTAGCACATGCTGTATTTATACAGTACATCATCAAATTCCCACAACATTTTTTTAAAACCTTGTTGTATGCTTCAGCCTGTTTTACATGGGGACTGCAGTCCCTTTGTCTAGAAGTGAAGCTGCTAATACTAGCTTGCTTAAAAAAAAATAGATCTTTGCTAATAAGTAAGTAGTTTAAGAGTAGGAAAACAAGATGTTTCAATAGTTACCTCCTTTGAGTCTCTGCTGAATTGATATTAACTATATTAGCAAATTAATCAAATACAAAGCTTAGACATAGATATGCCTACATGGATTAAATCTGCATTTTTTTTCTCTGGGACAGATTGCTGCTGTAGTTTAATTCTTATTATTCATGCAGGCTTTGTTTAGGGAAGCCTGTATCTGTAAGCTTTCCAACCCTTGTTTTTTTTTTTCTTTTTTTTTAACTTTCTCCAGTAAATTTCAGGGAATTTCCTTTTAAAAACTAAAATAAATGATGGGATTTTTAAGATATAAATGGATTTTCCAGGTAATTATAAACTATAATAATCTATTATTATATTATATATTTAGTGCTGTTAGCATGCTGATAACACAAGAAAGTGGTATTAGGCTTCCTTCAAGATGTTTCTAAAATGATTCTGTGCTGAGCCTGATTTCAGCACTACCAATACTTCTACCTGGTCACTATAGCATCATTGCATCACTATAGCATCATTGCATCACTATAGCATCAAGAATTGGCTTTTTAATGCCAACATTTTATATCTTTCATTGTAAAGGACCAGAGACAGTTGTTTCCCTTAAGATTTTTTTTTTTTTTTTAACCCTGATGGAATTTGTTGAAAGCATATAATAAACATGATTTCTGCCATCCATGAAATTATTACTGTTCATAAGCAGGCAAGATGTTGGAATTAGCAACTGTGAAATTCAACATGGAGTTTGTCTGTTAGGTGGACTCTTGTCTAGCAAATGCTACTATGGAGCCTTTTGAGTTTAGTTGAGTTAACAGGCCCTGCTTTGCTTTTTTTTTTTTTTTTTTTAATGTAGAGTATGTCCATATGGTAGATACCAAGCTGTGGGAGATCAAAAGTTGATTTTCCATTTAGTGTATAAATAGCATGAGTTAAACAAAATTGGATGAATAGCTGGGTTAAGCATATGGCATATGTTCAACTCTGTTATCCCATTCTTGAAAGTTCATTCTCTTCTTGTGATCAGAGGACAATAGAATGAGTCAGGAAAGTGTTCTAATTACAGGTAATTAATCAATTTGCTAAATGTTTAAATTTTATCACAGTCGCTATTTTACAGCAGTTAATGGGATTGTACTGTGATTTTACTCTTATTTACAACTCATTTAATATTTAAGCTTTTTTGTTTGTTTTCAACAGTCTTCAGAACATCCCAGCATTTACGTGGGGTATCTGTACAATTTCAGGGTCAGTAGGTATATGATGTAAATTGAGCTGGAAGTCACATTGGGAAATCCAATCCTCACTCCTAATTTCAGGGGGGTATGTCTTGTTAAGTACAAAATAAACGTTAAGACATCAGGTTTCCTTGTTCATTGCAAGCTATTTAGTTTAGTGTCTCCTGGTCAAATTTCACAGCTAGTTGCATGAGTAGAGTCTGGAAGGCTTGCCAAGTGGCAGGTATCTTGCAGTTCTGGAGAGCATTCTAGGAAAATCTGTGAGACCTTGCCTTGTTTCCATGGTGCAGCAGCCTTGGAGCACATGGTTGATACCACTGGAATGCAGTCACATAACACAACTGTACTCAGGCTGTGCACAGGTTCATTGAGCAGTCCACCTGCTTGGTTTTGGGGTTTGGAGATCCATAGTGCTGCTGCTTCTTTTGTCACTTAAGGCTTGCCCAGTCCTACAGGCTCTCTTGTTTTTCCTGTTCTACACCTACAAATTGTTTTTCTTTTTAATGTTACTATGCTTAACGTATTGTTATTGACCAACATAAGGATCCTGCAGTCTGTATTCTTCAGGATTTTAACTTTTTTCTTTTCAGAAGGCAGGTGGTAATCATTTTGTCAGCTGCTCTATAATATTGTCTGGTCTTTGCTGTGTTTTGGGTCTGGAGGGAACTGAGGTGTTGCATGGTAATAGCACCATACTGGGACTCTGAGAAGGTGTGCACTGAAGTAATGCTGTTCTTCAAGTTGTTTTCAAATAACATGCCTGTTGCCTGGAACGAGTCAGGAGAGCAGTCACATGCTTGTGAGTGAGCCCACTGTATCACAGGATGCACTAAAAGCTTACAAGAAAGAGCAGCATTCTTGGAGATAAGAAAGAATCTTGCCCTGGCACTGGAGCAGAACAGGCAGAAAAGCAGCTAGATCAGATAACTGTCTTGAAACAGATTGCTTTTTCTCTAATACCATGCTCTTTCTTTAGGCTTGTCATTCATGCTCAAAGTTTTCATCAAAACCATGTCAATCACTGTGTCTCACTTCCAAAATCAAGGATTAGTGATTTTGCACCCTCCCTATTGCAGAACTCTTTGCAGCTTACTGCTCCCTTTAGTTGCTGGAGACAATTTCTGTCTTTAAGTATAGGAAGAATGGATTCCAAAAGAAATTGTTTACCTGGAAACAAATACATCAGTGGTCTTAATGCATAGTGATCCGAGTATATGTTGATTAGCCATTTGGTACCCATAACTAAATGATAAATCTCTACCGTGTATATACTTTAAACATTCTGATATGCATGCACTTGGCCAACAATGGTAGAATAGAATGATAGAATTCCATGGATTGAAATGAATTCTTACTTGTGCTTTTTGTGTCATATGGGCTACTATGTTCATTGCAGTGAATGAAGTTTACTACGGAAATAAAGTGTTGGTTGAAAATATCACTACTTAGGATCCTAGGGAAAAATATTATCTCTGCCTTATAGGGACAGTACTTGCATGTATGAAGAGGATTGGGATCAAATGAAAAAACCTATCATCACATAGAAGCAGATATTCTCTAACATTTTGGAAAGGTGCTTGCGTCACTCTGTAAATGGAGTATCTCAAACTAGTATTTTGAAGGAAAAATTATGCATTCAGTCCTTAATTATGTTCACTGATTTAGGATTCTTCTGTAAGTTAGGTCAGAGAATTGTTTTTACGTTTAATTTATGAGTAGGTTATTTAGGATGGCATTCAGCCGAGGTCTTGCCAAATATTGGAGCCTTAACTTGGATAATGAAGACATTTTTCTTCTTCAAACTCTTCGTATTTGTTAGACTTGAATTGTGTAGTGGATTCTTTTTAAAGATCTGTGCTTTAAGGTACTACTTTCCATTTCTATGTAAAATCCTTGAGATGTCAATACAGGAAATTTTACCTGAGCTAACTTTAAAACGTCAAGATCTGTTTCCTTAGTTTTGTGTTAAGAGTTTATCTTTCCTTCACCACTGTTAGCTACTTTTTTATTTTGCTTTTACAGACCTGCTCTTTTCTTTGTGTTGGTGTCCCAAGTATTAGTGAGCAAGGGCACAGTGATGAACCATACAGTGCACATCCACCTTTTCTGTTTGGCTGTACCACAGCCTGTGTCCATGATTTGTAAGGCTATATGTCATGCCCTTATGCTTACTTATGGGGCCAGGCCAACTGAAAATATATATGGTGCAGACACTTCCCTGCGTGAAAGTGGTGTTATGTAAGCGATGTACTGCAAATATACCATTCTCATGTATCGTTTTCCTTGCTTAGATCTTGACAGAGTTCTGGGGCGTGAGTTCTATCATAGAGTCTAGGTTGCCCTCTTTTCACAGAGGTTTCTCAGTTTAGAGAAATGAGCTGTAGCTCTTCTCCATGTATCCTGAGAATTGTAAAATATCCTGAGTTGGAAAGGATCCAGAAGGACCATTGGGTCCAGCTCTGGCCCTGCACAGGACAGCCCCACAGGTCAGCCTTGAGTTGTAAGTGATGCCCGATTCTAAACCTAGGAGTTGGGAATGGTCTCTCTGTCTGTCTGGTTCTCTTGCTCGTGGGTAACCCTGGAGAAAAAAGGTCTGTCGGTACAAGGCTGAGATTGGTCCGTAGATTACAAAGTGAGTACTCTTGAGCTACATTGGATTCAGATAAGAGAGTAACAATGTAAACTGCTGCGTGAGTTTATATACACTGATTTTTTGATCTATGTTGTGAAGTTACTTGAGATGAAAATATTTCTTTAGTTTGCCTGTGTGATCTCATCTTTGGCTTTATACTATATTTACCAAATACAGTTATTGCTCTAAGTAGAATTATAAAGAAATTATATGTTTTGAGTGAGAAAACTGGGAGCAGTGTTCTCCTAAAATCAATGTCATGTTTGAACCAATGAACTATTGGATTTTTAAGTTTTGTATTAAAAATTACTAAATTGTTATTATAAGGTGTAATAATCTCAATAGTTTTTCTGTGATGACTGTGTGTAATAAGATCTTGCTATAAGTTAAAGTGGAACAGGTTGCCTAGGGAAGCTGTGGATGTACCATCCCTGAAGGTGTTTAAGGGCAGGCTGGATGCAGCTCTGAGCAAGCTGGTCTAGTTAAAGATGTCGCTGCCCATGGCAGGGGATTGGAACTAGATGGTCTTCAGGGTCCTCTTCCAACCTTAGCCGTTCAAGGGTGATCCTATGAATGTGAAAACATCTGAAATACCAACTGACGAGTTCTAATGACTTTGAGAACAATGCCTTCCTTTTTGCATCTAGTCTTGCCTTTAGTTCATGATGCCTTAAGATAAAACAATTTAGGACTGAGCAGTGAACTGTCAATCTAAATATGAAAGCAGGAAATTTCTGAAATCAGTATTTCTAATTATCAGATGCATTAGAGTTATGTAATCTGTCATGCAGAACTCTTCGGAAAACAATGTGTAAAGAAAATAGTTGGCAGGAAAATTAAATAAATTTTTGTTTTACTTACGTAAAAGCCTATCTTCTAAAATATTCTTAACCTGAAAAAGTAAAGATCCACAAGTAGGTAAAAATGGATGTGCTCCATGCATATTGCTGTTTGAATTTACTTAATGACTTCTCAATATGTGTTCACAGACTCACAGGGTGATTGAGGTTGGAAAGGACCTCTGCAGGTCATCTGATCCAGCTCCTGTCTACTCAGGCATAGACACCTAAACCACATTGCCCAGAACCATGTCCAGGCAGCATTTGAGTGTCTCCAAGGATGGAGACTCGACAACCTGTGTGGACAGCTTCTGCCAGTGCTCGGTCACCTTCACAGTGGAAAAGTGTTTTCTGATTTTTCAGTTTGTGGCCATTGCCTCTGGTCCTGGCACTGGGCTCCACTGAAAACAGCCTGGTTTTGTCCTCTTTGCCCCCTCTTCAGGTATTTTTATACATTGATAAGCTCCCCCTGAGCCTTCTCTAGACTCAACAGTCCCAGGTCTGTCTCTCTCTTCTCTCATTAGCCCTGTAATCATATTCCTGACCCTTTGCTGGACTCTGCAGGATGCAGAGTCTTATGTATGGAGGAGCTCAGACCTGGACACAGCACTCCAGGCGAGGCCTCACCAGCGCTGGTGAAAGGGGCAGGACCACCTCCCTCTACCTGCTGGCAGCACTCCTGCTAATGCAGCCCAGAATAACCAGTGGCCTTCTTTGCTGCAAGGGCACATTGATGGCTGATGCTGATCTTCGTGACCAGCAGGTTCTTTGCAAAGCTGCTTTCCAGCTGGTTGTTCTGGGATTGCACCTGATCTGCTTGGTGCCTGGGGCTGTTCCTCTCTGGGTGTGAGACTTTGCACTTGCCCTTGTTAAACTTAATGAGATGCCTGTCAGCCCATTTCTCCAGCCTGTTGAGGTCTCTCTGGCACAGCTGTCTGATGTATCTGTCACTCCTTCCTGTTTTGTGTCATCTGCAGACTTGTTAAGTAAGGGTCCATTGTGCCCCAGATCTTTAATGAGGATACTGAACAGAATGGGATCTGGTGTTGACCCCTGATGTACACTGCTAGATACTGACCTCCAGCTAGATTTCATGGCCTCAATCACCACCTTCTGGGCCTGGCCATCTAGCCAGTTTTCAGTCCACATCACAGTCTGGTCAGCCAGTCCATCCTTTATCAGCTTCTCTGTGGGGATTGTATACTGTCAACAGACAGTACCCATTTGCTCTCCCATCCCAGTGAAGACAGTCATTTCATTGTAGAAGGCTCCTGGGGTGCTCAGGCGCAACTTTTCTCTTTTTGAATCCATACTTGCCCTTCCTGTGCACCTTCAGATTTGTTCCATCACCTTCCCAGGGGTTCAGAGTTTATCAGAGCTTTGACATTTAATGAATGAACAATTAACTTTGTCATCTTACTGTGGGTAGTGGACAAACTGAGCAAGTACATCCAAAAGCAGAATTACTACAGAAGTGAAAGTTTTGGAATTAAATGACATACATCTCCTTTTGATAGAGTCTGGGATGTAATTGAGGCTTGGGTAAAGAAAATCCCCTCTTTTATTTGGAAAACTCTTGTGTCAAGGTGTTAAACTGAGTAGAAACATGGGAATGAAATGCTGTTGTAGTGTTTGTTACATGTTTGGCTAATGTGTCTTTAGAGCACAATGGGTGCCGCTAAGGAAAGGCATGTAATAGTTCCTGTGTTAGTGCACAGGGTCTGCTCTACTTTGAGCAGGGTTACAGTTGCATGTTTCCTCTGATGTAGGAGTTTGTATGTAATGTACATGTATGTACACATCTTTATTTTAAAAAAGATGCAGAAAATACTATATCTTAAAAAAGGGTGAGATTATCTTCTACATGCTCACCCTTCCATGTATATATTTATAAACTTATTTATGTCTTACCCTTCTCTAAGAGGGGAAAACCC
This sequence comes from Corvus kubaryi, assembly GCF_017639235.1. NCBI lineage: Eukaryota > Metazoa > Chordata > Aves > Passeriformes > Corvidae > Corvus > Corvus kubaryi. The sequence continues at coordinate 1,533,716 of NW_024581127.1, read as the reverse complement.
ACTATACTAGTCTTTCCCAGTCTTTGTGCTTCTTCTAAAGAAAGAAACCAAGTCTTTGTTACCTTTGCATCAGATGAAGCTATGCTAGGAAGGTTGTCATGCCCTTCTATTATCATTTATGTTGCTGTGTGTGTACTTAAGTCACATGCTAGTTGTACAGCCGTGATGCAGTACACTGCTTACACATTCTTTCCAAGCATCCGTACTCTGCCCACATCACACACACCTTTGGAGTCATAGCCATTAGTTCTCACGTCCTTTAAGGTTAGCTGAAACTTAAAATGTCTTGCTGTGCTAATAAAACCTCTGCAGCACTTGGACCATGTTTAAAAAGTTATTTTTAATTGTGTAGAAAATGAGAACTGTTTCTTGTATCCTCTTCTGACAGATACAGCACATGTCACTTGGATTCTGTGTTCATATTGCTCATACAGCCAGCCTTGGGTGAATATGATGGAAGGACAGGCAGCAATCTAGGATGACAGGAATTCAGGAAGACAGTGAAAACTAAAGGGTTGGGTTTCTGACAGGCATCTTCTGAATCTTGCTGAAGTAATGTAAGATGTTACTGCCTCTGAAAGAGATGGTAACCAACTCCTGCCAACTGTTGCTCTGCTCTAAGTAGATGCTACCATTTCCGTAGCAGGATAGCAGAACACTAGTCATAGAATCACAGAACAGCCCAGGTTGGAAGGGACCTCAAAAGATCATCTGGTTCAACCTTTCCTGGGAAGGGGGGCCTAGATGAGACTATCTTGTGCCCTGTCCAACTGTATCTTGAAAACCTTCAGCAATGGGGGCTGTACCATGTGCCTTGGTGAGATTGTTCCAGTGATTGATTGTTCTCAAACAAGCTCTAGCTGCACAGTGACTTTATAGAATGTACCTGCACCTTCAGTGGTGACTAAAGTGCTCTACTGGAGTGGGAGAGAGAGCAAGAGTTCCCTTGTGCTGGCTCTGGTGGTGGCAGGAGACTGGGTCAGACAGCTGTGGGCAGTGTTGTCTGAAACTGCTGACACACAGGTGCTGGGAGGGCTGGTGTCAGTGCCCTCAGAACTCTTCTCCTAAAGTTTTTTCATTTTAGGCAACGAAACCACAGCCTGTGAGTTAAAGTAGTTTTTTAAAAAAAACTTATACTGTTCTGTGGTTTAATTTTATGTGCAGTTTCATTGTATTTGTTTTTAATAGCAATATAGGATATAAAGAAACAGACTCAGCATTGAACATTACCTTGGTTTTGCAATAAAGAGGGTGTATTATACTTGTTTCCAGATAGGTACTTTTTTTCCTTAAAGATCATAAAATCATAGAATAGTTTGGGTTGGGAGGGACCTTCAAATGTCCTCTAGTCCAAACCCCCTGCAATGAGCAGGGATATCTGTGACTGAATTGTCCAATTTGACATTGAGTGGTTCCAGGGATAGGGCATCTACTGTTTCTATGGGTGATCTGTGCCAGTGTTTAACCCCCCTTATCATAAAAAATTTCCTTTCATCTAGTCTGATATTAAGTTACAAAGGTTTCTATTATTTTTACAACTGTTGCAGAAATTGCTTTAATGAAAGAATAACAGGTTGCCAAGAACTTGTATTCACTCATTTTACCAGTACACTTAAAATTGTAGAAGGTTTTGTCGGGAATTTTGAGCATCTTTGTTTAACTGAGTTGCTGAAAGTATAGTATTTTGTTTCTGCAGAATAAAACTGATTTATACCTTTGCTTGGGATTGTTTTGCAATCCGATATTTCTATGTGGCAGCCATTGTCCTTGCCCCTGTAGTGTAGTGTCTGAGTTTCTGGCTGCTTTTTATTACACAGTCAGTTGCTTATTACAGATTCTCTTTATATAAAGATTAAAGTCTTGCATTTGGGGTTTTTTTTAAAGGTAATAGGGGTAACTGAGTGGTATATAGTAGTAATCCTCTGTTTGGAAAAATACAGGAAATTATCTGAGTATCTTGTTTGAGTGTGTGTGTGCATATGTGTGTATGCACATAAAATTTACCAGTATAGACTTGTTTTAGGAAGATCTTGGAATAACTGTGTCAAATAAGACCCAATTTACTTTTGTGTTTTAAAGTCAACAGGTTGTTTCAGTAGTACAGTTAATAGCAGGTCATTAGTTTTGCAAGAACTGTGCCAACTGTAATGTTGGGAGAATAAAACATATTTTAGAATCACTGTTGATTTTTTGCTTTTAGGCACTTGAATATTTTATATTTGCTGACATAGTGACAGCTTTAAATTCTCTTTCTTTTGTGTAGGTGTGTGTATATATGCATATATATATATACATATCTATTATGGCAAACATTAAGGATGCTTTATTTCTCATTTGTCTTTCTGACTTTTTTTTAATCTGTGATGCAATAGTACAGTTGTTTTCAAGCAAAACCCATTAACCAACAGCATAGTGGGTGCTGTAGGTGGAATAGTGACATTTTCAATAGTTTGCTTAGTGAGTTGTATTTAAACTTACCAAAAAATAAAACTTCTCTATTGTAAATCACTTTATATGGACAGGATTGTTGTTGTTGAAAGAAACTGGCAAAACTAATAGTCTCTTGATAAGATGTCACTTTAGCAAAAGCTGATTTATTACTACCTCAAGGCATCCACTTGCATGGCTTTATCATCAGTTCTATTACTTTATCTAATAAATTATGGAAGGATGATGTTGAAATCTTTGTGATTTCCCAGCACTTGTTTCTGTGGATTAACATAAGTGATTTTTCAGTATAGGAAAGCAGAACATAAGCATGTATTTAAAACTGAACATATGTTGGAATGCTTTTCCCTTTTTAGGTCTTGATTATTTGCTTATTACCACTTTTTTCTTTTTTTTTTCTTTTTCTCTTTTTTTTTTTTTCCTTTGAATGTTGTTAACCTACTGAATTATCACACGAACTGACATCTTCCTTTCCAAATGGGTGCTGTTCAAAACAAGGTGCGGAGAAGAAAAAAAAAAAAGGCTAGCTGAGACCACCACAAGCTGAGGACTCCTAACATGCTTGCTTTAGAGTTCTCTCTTGTCCATATGGTAGGATGGAAAATGTGTTTAATGTCTGGTAATTAAGGAAGTCAAATGGAAAAAAAATAAATCTAAAGGTACTTGTTACTTACTTAGTGTTGCTAAACAAAGCATCAAAGCTGTCATTCATCATTTTAAGATTAATTGCAAGTTGATGCAGTAATAATTTTGTTTCTACACAAAGCTTTAAATCACTGGCAAAATTAGAACAGGGCTGAATTTGGACAACAGATTTATGTTAGTACCTTATTAAAATTAGTTTTAATTAATCATAAGAATTTAATGTATGTTGAGTCTATTATCTACTTTTTTTTCTATCTAAAAAAATGCTATCATATAATTCATGCCATAAATTCTAGTTTAATCAGGAATAACCTTTGGATTCTTTAAGAAAATTTGCGTTTCTGCTGTGCTGCTGATGCTCAGTAACTTTGGAGAAGAAAACATTTGGAAAGATGCCAGTTCTACAGAGAAATTATTTTTATTGTGTAGCAAGGAAAGTGGGAAACAAAACATGTCACAAGGCAATTGGAGAAGTTTCATTATAAAAAAAAAAAAGCTCAACACAAAGTAACCCTGGAGCACTGACCCTCTACTACCGTGTTTGGTTTGTACTTGTCAAACTGGTATAAACTGTTCATGTTGTTTGAGAACAGACTTGTCTGTAATGATCATGGAATCAACAAATCGACATAAAAATTGGAGTCGGGAAAAGAAAATAGTTTTACCCAATTTCTTCTCTCCCCACTTAACATTTTTGCCATGTTTTTACTGTACCACATGGAGTGTTCCAGTTGCAAGGATGTAATCAATAGCTCTTTGGAGTAGTAATGTGAAAACAAATACTTGGAAGTCTTAGTCCCTTTTGTTCTTTAAGGACCACTACACCAGGAGAGACTAAACTTCTGGCTTCTGAAGTCTATGATGTCCTTCAGTCTTCCAACATGTCAGACATGGACAGTGTGAATGAGATGAATTATCGTCGGCGGAAAGCACAGTTTTTCCTCGGCAGCACAAATAAGCGTGCCAAGACGGTGGTTTTGCATATAGATGGCCTTGATGATTCGGTAAGGAAACCTTCAGAGTTTGTGTAAATAAAGCATGCTGTACTGAGGTGTATTTTGACCACAGAAACCCAGTCAAGCTACTTGTGTGGCATCATCAATTGTCAGCCATTTCTGTGAATTGTATTTTGAATCATGAAATATGTATAAAATCTTGCATAAATTGAGCTTACTTAGAATACCTAAAGATGATGTTTTAAGGCAGTTTTCTTGATGGTTTTTTAATTACTCTAAAAACACTATTCTGTTTCTACCTCTCCTAATTTTCTTTCCTTTTTCAAGAAAGAATAGAATGAACAATGTGCCTTCAGCATTTTTCACTTAAGGATATCTTGTGATCGTATAAGTGTGTTTATCTAAAAAAAGTTTCCTTTTAGTTATGAGAGATTTAAGACACTAGGGATTTTTTTTATTATTCTTAATTTAGAAGTGCTGTATGTTCTTTGAGTTGGTTTTCCTGCATCTTTTCATTGTCTGTGAGATCTTTTCTACTGTAGTGACCAGAATGGCATTTGAATTAATGAGGTCTCACTGAGTCTTTATGTAATGTCAGAATACTTCTACAGATTTATCTACCATACTCCTGTAGATAACACCCCAGGGCCATGTTTGCCTTTTTACGGCTGCCAAACAGCATGTAGGCTGTTTAAGCATGTTATCCACAAGTGCCCTCCGGACTCTGTATCTTTCAGTTTTGTACCCATTTTAAATGATCAAACCTGATCCTTTGCTTTGTTGCTTTACATTCTGCCAAGTAAGCATGTCCACAGGCCCAGTTTACCAACAGCATACCCACTGTTGTGTTTTCATAAGACCATAGTTAATTCCTTTAGAAATAACATGCTGCTCTAGCTCACTTTATACAAATATTTTTTACAGTTTTGTCCTTCCAGCACTTGCTCTATCTAGAAAGGCAGTGCTTTGTCAACACCACTGGCTTTTCTACTCTGTGAAATTTTTAAAATTCAGTCCAATAGGTTGTTGTTTTTAAGCTTGTAGTTGGTGTGTTTGTTCACAGGTATCTCCAAGCAAGAAATTTCATCCACTTCTACTTCGTGAGTTTAGATATTTTGCCTGTAGTCCAATTCTATCTTAAAAGTGTGCCTTTGTTTTCTTCAACAAGTGGAACTTAGCAATATTTGTGGAGTTTTCTCTCTGCAATGCTGAGGTAAAGGTATTGTGAAAAAGCATAGAGTATTTAGATATTCATCTCTAGAGAGCAAAACTGCAGGTAGATAACAGCAGCATGTTTTCCTAGCTCATTGTTACAGGAGAATCTGGCTGTGCAGAGACTGAGATAGCTGATGTACGTAGCTCTGTATTTCATCAGATGATTAAAGAAATGTTAGTGATACTGGAGGTGCTCACCAGAAGTTAAACATGCCTGTAATGCTGTTTTAAATGTTGTGATAAATTGGGACTGGGAGGGTGATAAAGCTTGTGAGCAACAAAAGCCATTTAGTTTCATTTAATAGTTTATTCCTGACTTAAGTAGCAGAGAATATTAGATTGCATATATGAGTTTGAAAAGGTGTGGAGTGTAAGCACAGATCTTTAGACACGATGTTCTCAGTGATTTACATTTGTAAATGGAAGCTGTTAGGAATGGTTGCAGATCCTACAAATGCTTGTGGATTTCAAAACCTCAAATAGTAGATACTGATTGTTTTAGGAAGAGAGGGGAAAGGTTGGTTGTTGTTTAATGTGGTGTTGGGTGTTTTAATTTTAAGATCTAATTACCAAATTTGGTGATAAAGGTAAAAAACAAGGCAATAATGCAGGAGTTTGTGGCATGCCTCTCAGTCAGTTTTCTAGTCTGTACATTTTAGTAGTATTTTTGAGGGGCATGGTAATCAGGGTTTGGTGTGCAAGGAAATAACCTAAATCTTGCCTATGCCCATGCTTCAGGAGTACCATGCAGAAAGACGTTTAGTTGTGTATTGCTGGGGTTTGTGGCTACCTGCCAGTCAAATGTCTTTTGCAAAGTATGTCTGTGCAGCAAAGCTGGTGGCTGCTGAGCTGCCAGCTTTTTAAGGAGTTTATGTGGACCTTAATAAGCTTCGTCTTCTAAGAAATGATTTACCAGTTATCTGATCACTGAAAGCCTCATTTCGAATTAAACTGAGGTGTCTGTGATTCACCTGGGATCTTAAGAGTAAAAAGCTGAATTCTGTCACAGACTTACTATACACCCATGTATAAATTTATTTCTTTAGGCTAAGAAGCTATGAATGTGTTGCTTCATGTGTCCAGAATTAGGTTTCAACTTTCACTTGTGTAAGGCAGCCTATCATCTTTGCATCAATTATATATACTTTGTATAGTAAAGGTAGCCTATCTGACAAAGCTATTTTTTGTAAAATGCAAAAATGTTAACAATTTCAATACATAAACTTACACAAATGAATTGTTTCAATATATATGCTAAACTGCTAAAAAAAACCCCCTAACTGCTTCAGTTGGTTCTTCCACAGATTAAACAAATTTATTTTGCTTGTTGTGCATACAGTGAATACTCACCAGTGATTATTTGGTAACTGTCGCGGGTTCGGTTTGTAACCGGGCGGAAACACCAATTTAGTGTAGTGGTTTGGTCCAAAATACTCATTACTGTTTATCTGCTGTGAGATAAGAATTAGGAGAAATGCAAAACAGGCACTAAACTTGAAAGAATATAAAGAAGTTTATTAACAGACCTAAAAGAAGGAAAAAAAATCATACCACCTTCAGAACTCTCCTCCTCCCCCCACCTTCCTCCCTTCTCCCACTGACAATGTTCAAAGACAACCCTTAAGATGTTCAGTCTGTTTACCACTTCCATAATAACCTTGTTCAGTCCATTTAGAAAGAGAAGTCTCTTCTTGCTCATGCTATGAAAACATTATCACAACGAGACAGCCGCCCACTTCCAAATATCGTTCAGTCCATTTAGGAAGAGGAGTCTCTCTGCCTGCGTGTGAGTCCTTTCCCCCGACTTGCAGCTTTTCCCGCAACTGCTTTCGAGGGTCCACTCTTGAAGTTTTTTGGGGTATAATTTTAAGGTTGAGCCGTTCAGAAACAAAAACAGAGGCCCTTCTCCTTCCCTGGGAGCAAAGGGTCTTCCTCATCTTCATCGTTAGGACTATCTCTGGGAGCATCTCTAGGGACTGAGGTTTTCTCCTTTCCCATTTGGAGCAAAAGTCCTCATCTGGTTCATCTCTACGGACTGAGGTTTTCTCCTTTCCCGTTTGGAGCAAAAGTCCTCATCTGGTTTATCTCTCCCTGTCCAAACTTCTCATGAAATTACAGCTGCGTCAGCATCTGCCTATCTCAGCGCAGGTGCTTTTGCTCACGAGTTGAACACTCCACCCCCCATATCTTCATGAAATTACAACAGGATACTCTGATATATCATAGCTTCACAACAGACTTTCAGCTTTAAGCATCTCCTCTCTCTCTTCCCTCAGGTTTTCAGCTCTTCACAGCAGTAAAAGGGTTAATCTCACCTCGGCCTTGCAGCTTTGCAGCTGGAATGTTGAATTTTTCTTATCGAAGTGGAGAGGGGGGAGAGCCGAGCCGCTCCGGCTGCCCACGGCAAGGCAGTGGGGGGGGGTTCCACGGCTGGAACAGGTCCATGGCTCCAGGATGGCCGTGGCCCGGCCCGGCCTGGCCCAAGCAGGGCCTGGCCGGGCCCACTGGGCCCTGCTCGGGCCCTGCAGCCACCTGTCCCAGCGCCGGAAACGAGAGAGAGCTTGGAGGGGGAGTTTGCCTATTCTTAAATGTGGATCACAGAGGTGATCACAACTTTAAGTGGCTTAGAGAATTGTCCATATTCAAACTGGCCAGCTGATAGGTTCTATCAGTTCCCAGAGGAAACTGTAAGCACCCCTTAGCAAGGACGTCCCTTCCGGGACTATGCTTGCTAACCTATGACAGTAACTAATGTAAATATGCTTTGAAATAACTAATTACTTAAAACTTTACAGGAAAAAAAGTTAAGTATATCATTGTTTTAAACCTATGTGAAGGCTGTCAGTTTATTTCTGATACAGTCCATCTCTTTTTATCCCCTTCTGAGCTAGCAGAAGTATACTTTAATTCTTTTTGTTACAATCATCTTGTGCAAATGTTAAAAGGAAAAAATAGAACATTCTAAGGTAATGTAGCAGATACAGCTACTACGGGTCAATGTAATGTTACAGCACAGTAGATGATGTCACTTGCTTTATACATAACGTTCTGTGGGTTATCAACCAAATATTTTCCTTTTAAAATAAGAATTAAGTGTATGCTGTGCCATGATGTCTGTGAGCTGCCACAGATGAAGCAGCTGAAAGATACAACAGCTGCTTTGATGCATTCAGTCAGTATGGAGCCAAGGTGTCTGATAAATAGCAACTTAAACACTACCTACTCATCAATGAGCACTTCAGTCAATCAGAACTTAACCAGAGGGAACTGTTTAGCTGATCGCACGGAGAAAAACATTCTTTGCTTTTCAGCACTTTTCTCTAATTATTTACAGTTGATTCCATCCTTCTTTGACTTCTTAAGTGTAAGCAATTTTTTTTTTTTTGTGGCAAGAGAATCTAATATTTGTGCTCTAAAATGTAAGTCTTAGTTTTTCTGTTACTCAACCACACTTTTGTAACCATGTGCTTGGAGACATCCAGGAACACCTTAATAATTAATTGTGAGCATTTTCACATGATATGTTTTTTAGTTGTGGGACTTCTGTTTGTTTTTCAGTCTCGAAGGAATCTTTGTGAAGAAGCCTTGTTGAAAATTAAAGGTGTTATTAGTTTTACCTTTCAAATGGCTGTTCAAAGGTGCGTGGTCCGAATTCGCTCAGATTTAAAAGCAGAGGTAAGTGCTTGGTAACCCTCCAGATCCTCACGTTATTGCATTCTGTTGCACTGAGCTCTTGCTTTTTTTTTGTGTACTTGCAGGCACTGGCAACGGCAATAGCATCAACCAAAGTTATGAAGGCACAGCAAGTTGTGAAAAGTGAAAGTGGTGAGGAGGTAAGATCTGTATGTTCCTAAATACCAATTGTTACAGCTCAGCTGTATCTTTAGTATCAGCACCTCTCTGCCCATAACATCTGATGGTAGGCAAAATTTTTTAAGCATGAGTGCTACACATCCAGTACAGGGGGAATCAAGGGTATCCTATGTCAGGATATGAATCCACAGAACAGTTATGCAGAAATTATTGTTCAGAAGAAGGACAAAAGTGCTGTAATTGATTAGCTCCGTAGTGATATGAAAAAGGTCATAATGAACGTGGTGGGTTTTCTTGGTTGGAGTTGCTGATGTGCTTTTGTTTCACAGCTACACTAAAAGGTAGTCTGTATTTATTTGATACTTTCTCTTCCCTGTTAAGCAAAAGCTTTTCTTGTGTATCTTCTAAGCATAGTAGGGTCCATTTATGTTCTTGCTCTATAGGGCAATGGGGAGGAGTCTCACAATGTGCATGCCTGTCACCCTGAACATGTATCTATTATAACTTTGATTCATTCTTTTAAGTTACAAGATTTGACATAATTTTAATCTGTTGTGTTTTACCAGATGCTAGTTCCATTCCAAGATACTCCAGTGGAAGTAGAGCAGAACACAGATCTACCTGAGTATTTGCCAGAAGATGAGAGCCCTACTAAGGAACAGGACAAAGCAGTGTCTCGTGTTGGGTCACACCCAGAAGGTGCAGCAAGCTGGCTCAGCACAGCAGCAAACTTTCTATCAAGATCTTTCTACTGGTGACTTGTATTTGGTGTTAAAAGACTGTGTGAATGAACCAACAAGGGGGCCAGTTTTCCATTGGTGTGGTGAACTGCCAGGTGCAATTTGCAATAAATCATCACGAAAATTTTAGATTAAGCAAATGTATGCTGCATTTTACATTTTATTGGACATTTGGCCTGATAGGGCAGGGGTCAAAGGACAGAGGCCTCCAATCAAATTGTTCTTTCATTAGTTTTTCATGTAGATTTTATTGCTTCACTTTTTAAAAATGGGTCCACTGTTATATACCAAATGTGTATGCTATACATATAGAGCTTTAAGTTAAGTTTGACTTCACGTGAAACACATGCTAGGGAGAATCCATTCAACTCAAGTCTCAGGGCCTCTGTGAAAGAAAATTCTTAATAGCTCCAGTTGTACATTAAATGGAATGCCCTTTTCATTTCTACATCCCTTTGGACTAACATTATTTTGTTCAAATTCTAGATTTTGACTCCAGAGAAAAATACAGTCTGCCTCTTTTTTTGCCTTTGTTTTTACCAGCTGTGTTCACAGCATGAACACGAGGATCCCCTTTTGCTGTTAAACTAGAATCACTACAGACTTGAAATGTGTAACCTTTTTATGTATATTGATTTTTTTTCCCAGCCTGCCCTTAACTATTGGAGTGCTTAAGATAAGAAAAAAGGGACTGAATAAACACAAATATGTATACATACGTTGTACAGTAAATAAACTAGAACATATTTGTAATGATGGGTGTGACTGACATATATATATATATATATATATATATATATATATATATATATATCAGTGTGTGTATATATATATATATACACACACACAAATGTGTAACTAATAAATACCACTGACTGCTGTTCAGGCTAGCTGGGAAGACTAGCAGAAGAAGCTGTGGTCTAATGTAGTGATGACCCATTGCAGCTCTGCCCGCAGAAAATAGAGGAATGTAGACTATATTTGATTAAGAAATGGTGTTTACTGTTAGGAAGTATTTAATGGTAACTAAAACTTTAAACTTGAAGTATAAAGCAGGACAGAATGCCTCTTTTGCCACAGTGCCACACTTACAAATTTTGACTTTAACTCTTTGTTTTCCCCTAACAATTCTTATCTGCAATTACTGTTTCCTCCTAATGTCTTTCATGAGACTCCCATGAAAGTACATCAGCTTGGCTTAAAAACATATGCAGACAATTGGCTTTGCCCTGTAACTTACAGACAGTATAAGTTTAAAGATGTCTTAGTAATTCCTGTGAGCAGAAGTGATAATAAGAGCAAAACTTCTGTAGATAGAGAATAACATATATCTGAGCTCACTGTGTGTGAGAGGATTCAATGCACAGTGCTTGAAAACTGCAGTGCCCCTGTTTTGTTGCACCAGAGAAATACAGCTGAGAACTTTGAAACATGTTATAAATGTCATTATACAGTGCTTTTTTGTGGTAATGTATTTGCTATAATATGAATCATATTTACCACTTGGAGACTCAGAAAAGAAAATTAATGCATCAAAGTTATTCTCCTGTGCCTATGCACAAGGAATAAATAAAAAACCCCACAGGCTGTCATAATACTACAGAAATGCTGAGGATACGATAATGTAAAATAATAATGCAGGTCAGAGTTCACCCACCCAGGTTGTCATTCTAGGGAAAAAAAAAAGAAACAGAATCCTGTTGGCAGACTAGATATCTCATGTTTTTTAATATATCTAGTTTATTTTTGATTCAGGTTTACACGCACAGATTGAAAATACAGGCTTTTCAGGGCATGTATTGCTTTAAGTATGTAATACTACGCATATTGCTGTCTAGAATGTTACAGTACCAAATGTGTTTGAAAAGTCCTCTGTTCTATAGCCATGAATGCAGAGTTTTGTTTTTCTGCATTAACATCTGTTTGCATTTGCATTACTGCACATCTATTTGCTAAAAGACTACACCTTTTGGATATTAATGGTTCAATACCAGTAGGTATTACAGTTTGTTTGTGCATTCAGTCTGTAGGTGTGCTTTTATGACAGTATTGCAGCTCTTGTAGAACAGTTTAAGGCATCTGTAAAAGTTTTTGAAATACACTGTAAAATAATAAAGGATAATATAACTAAACAAAACATGACTGGCGCCTACTGTCTAAAGAAAACCTGGTACCTTCTTAAAAGTTCTGACATTCTTTTAAGCTATTTGTGGTTTTAGAAGTGTATTTATTCATCTTTAATTTAACAGAGAGGAATGCAGATGTCCAATCATAGTGAGTCCTTTGCTGTATATCTCAGCAGGGCTTTTGTATTTGTGTAGAACATGCTTACATTTCAAACAAAGTTTTTGTAAAAAGTGGGTAAGCAGAAGATATTTGAGGATATTATCTCAAATTCATTCTTAGGGGGCTTTTTTGGACATTAGCTTTTTTTTTTTTAATAACTGATGCTATATAGGTCATATTTCATTAGGGAAATTAAGAAGAATCAACACTTCTGGAGAAATTTGAGAAAAACTAGGGGTGGGGGGTAACTCATAGCACACTCATTAATTTTATGCTTGTGCTTTTTCAGAGGTCAGATGAAGAGTAAGAAAACCTATTTGCTCCGAGCTAAGGACATGGCCAAAAAAAAAAAATTACTACAAAATTAGAGCCTTCTAAAAAGGAGCTGAACTGGGAGACCCAGCACTGGTATTGCATTGCAAAGTTGCAAAACTCAGTTGCCTAGGAAGTCACGGCTTACATCATGGTGGAAGCTCCTGAATTGTCCTAGGGTTATGGCTGTGTACAGCATAATGGAGTAATCACTACCATGTTTCCTCATAATAACAGTAAATGCTGATGGGATAGGTAGAGGCAAAATTGAGGCTCATAGCTGTGCCTCTGTGAGCAGCTGTCAAAGCACTGTAAGCATTCTGCAGTACAGTGAAACACATTATACTCTGGCTTTCCCACTCCACATCACCTATGGCTTATCCTGTACAAAAATAGCTGATGTGGCTGAGTTTTGCCACAGGCTGTGTAAACTGGTGAGGGGAGTACTGTGTGGGGCTAATTTGGAAGAAAACACTGAGTACCTAGGCAGATGCAAACTGGCAGGTGTGAAGTACTCCTGTAACTGCCTGCAACGTAAAATAAAATGTGGGTGCGCCTTTTTGCCTGTGACAACGTTCTAGCTGTCAACTACCAGAGTTTAAAAACACACCTAATAAAAATTAGCAGCAGCATTCCTTGCTGTATTCCTTTAGCAGAAGGCTATAGTCTTTCCTGTTTCTTTGTCTGTACCTAATTATTCTGAGTTCCTAAAATGTTAAAAACCCTGTCGGTTAAAATTAAGGGTCGAAAATGGATAGAGATGAGAATAACCTCTCAACCCATCTCTGATGCTGATTGTAATACTTTGGGAAAAGTTGAAAGCACATGATCTGGCAAAAGGGAGTGAGTGGAGGGGTTACTGGAGACTTCTTCAGTGAGATACAGCATCTGATTAGGCCCAGGGGTGACTGCCTGTTGAGATTTCTGCTCAAAAGCCTAGTATAAAGCTGTTAGAAAAAGAAATTGTCCTATTTGTAGTTTACACAGTGCAGGCAATGGTCTTTGTTTAGCCTGCGTTGCGGATTTTGAATAGGGTTGAAAAAAGCTGATTTAAATTTGCAGCACTTTGCATATGTATATGCACACGGAGAGCAAGGTCTATCTCTGTAAGCTGATGCATGTGCCACATCAGAATTACATTATTTTAAAGTTTCTTCATGTTACTGTTCATTTATGTGCATGTTGCACTACGCTTGTTAGTGACTACAAGAGTTAGAGCTTCCTTCATGGAATAAATTAAGATCCCTTAAAGCAGTTAAAGTCTCAAGATACAAACACATCTCAGAGGAGATGCACACTGTTAACAGATTTTTGTGCCAGTTGTCATGGTAGAAGTTGTTTATTATGTTAGGATCTGAAGGCTGCTATCTGGATCAAGTTCCCAGCAGCTCTCTCTCTCGTGGCTACCAAGCTACAGAACTTGGTGGCTGAATAATTCTGCAGTGTTTAATACTTGCCCAGTGGCTACAGTTCAGGTTGATTAGTCAGCGCTGCTTGTGCTAGTCTGACCACTGTTTCCAAGGAGCTGAGTAAAATCACAAGCAGAACCAAACTTCTTATGTCAAAAGCACTTCTGTGCCAGCAGTGCATGGCAATATGTCTGACTGGCATAACAAAGGTCTTTTAACTAGCAGATACAAAAATCTGAATACCACAAACCTGCCATATGACAGGATTGTGCTTTCATTTCCCTATCAGAGCACCGAGTTAAGTTTAAATACTGAAAGTAAGGGGGTACTGTTTGAGGTAATATTTTGCTGTTTCAGACCTCTTCTCTTTGAGGTCCTTCAGGGACATGGCATGCTAACCCACCAGTGCAGGGAACTGCTGTATCAGCTTCTCCATGGGAACTGCCCCTCCGGATGTTTGCTGGTGAAAGGGGAGGGCGAAATCCCACATCAGCCCATGGCGAGCTAGCAGGGAGCAGCTGGCACACTGTTCACACCTAAGATCCCACAGACACGTGAACATACTTTAACACAAGGTCTAAAAAAAGGGTTTTTCTACTGGCCTCATTTTACAGACTGCATAACTGGGTCTGTTTACCTAAATTGCTCAGGAATCCTGGGAAATGCAAAATTTTGTGAGCTGTCTCTGATTCTTAGTTCATGCTTCACTTCATAAATAAACTGAAACACCTTCCATTTTAAGAGGGACCTTTGCACTGTCAACTTCTCTGGGCTGGAGTAGGAAAGTCAAACCTGTCACAAGCAACTTTCCTTATTGAGCTATACATTGGCTGCATCACGATGTTAAAAGGCATGGTCAAAAGCCAATTTGCACCTCAAAATAGTCCTTACTGATTTGTTGAAGTTCTAGGTAGCAAAAACCTTTTGGTAAGAAATACCCTTTTGAATTGTTTAGAAAAAAAATTGGCTATCTTTGCATATGCTACATTTCAAAAGCTTTGCACAACATGATCTATTTCAGCAGTGCTGCCTGCATAAGGTGCCCAAGGCATCTGCTGCTGTCACCGGAGTTAAACACCACCCTGACCATGGTATTTGTGTTCTTTCCAGCAGTTAATGTTATTAGTGGGTTTCGGTCTTTAACATTGCTCTAAGGAGGTGTGGTCTCCTTTCTAGACTCCCTGTATACACAATATTATATATCTTATAAATAGTATGTTTCTTTTTAATTACTTGTCAAGAGCATGTTTTGGTTAAACTCCCTTCCTGCCCCTGTGTGTAGCACAGGTGGAAAGTGATGGCACACCAACTTTTGTGTCCCTTTTGTGGTGTGATCTTTTGGCCATGCTTCCCTCACTGGGCAAGTATCTGTGGTGCATTGTTTTGTATTTAACTTTAAAGGGTAGGTAGATGATCCAGCACAGGCAATCCTGGTTTTGGGAAGGCTGGGAGGGAGTGGAAGGAAGCTGGAAGGCAATTCACAGAGGAGGAGGCTTTCCATCTGCAAAAGGCTGCTCCTCTTGGCCAGAGGAACAGCTGTAATTTAGCATTACATGAGACTGCCTAAAGCTGAGGATTTAATTTGTGTTACTGCAAGATTAATGTTTTTTTCTGAATAAAAACTTATACTGCCGCATAGATTTTTGATTGTAAATCCCTATATTATTCCTATGGAAGTCCCACCCTTAATATTGACAATGCCATTCAGGTTCACAATCTGGGTATAAAACTAGAAGCTTATACATTGTCCTTGGGTTTCATGGCTTTACCTCCTTTGCTACAAATATGTGCTGTAATGTTTTAGCAAATAACCATTATTGTTTATACACTGTAATTCAGTGGGATGTAGTAAATGGCATATTTTAAGGAGTCTATTTCTTTGCATATAAAATACCTGTAAAGCTTACTGAAGGTGAAGAGTGGCTACTACTTAGCTCTCAAATGTTGGCTACATTACTGAAACAATGAAGATATATCACCCACTATAATAGGGAAATAGCAACCATTTAACATAGGTGACCATTAACTCTGTCATTTAGGTTGCTGAAGCAATCTTATTGTTACAGTCAATGTAGCTGGTTTTGTTTCTCCATATGTGTAGATGTTCTGGTGTATAAAATGCATTGCTGTTTGTAACAGTAAATTACACGTGCTCGAAGGATACTCCTGCTGTGTAAATGAAGTTTTATCTGAACCTTTCAACAGACTAAGCAAATATAAAATAAATAATGACTGGTCTTTGAAACCTTTTTTCACTGTAATAGCTTCAACAATGAAAATTCTCTGTGCCATTCTGCAAAATTTTATTCTAAGAAAAAAAGTAAATCATTTTTTTGTGTATAAGCTTTTGCTGTGAAAACAGCTTCTTGAAACATAATTTCATGGTGCGTATTATCAAATAGGGGTTTGTTACCCTCTTCAAAGCTAGGAACCTGTAAATGAAAGCTGGCTAGTTCTTCACCTGGGATGTCTCAGAAGTCATGCCCTCTTGAATATTATGTTTGTAGTTCATATTTGTGTGACAGGCTAAAGAGGTTAAGAATGTCATATTGTGCTGTTTTCCTTTTTCTTCAGCCTTGCACACACACCACCCCCAGTGTAATTAACCTGATGCAGGTAAAGCTAAATAGTCTGTTGCAATTAGGTAAATCAAGGGTCCATTACTTATGAAAAGGAAATGGTAGTTACTTGAGTAAAGCACCAAAAGTAGCTTTCGAATTTTAAAAAATTGTAATGTGTCTGAATTTTAAAAAATGCTTTTTTGAGACACTGTTCATAATATAAAAGGAAATACATAGGGAAGCATGATGCAGACCTTTTTGTAGAATGGATGGACATCTGCTTAACTACAGTGACAGCTACACCTGACTATTATTTGTGAAGATGCTGAGTGTGTAAAAGTTTCCTGCATTATTTAAATTAATTGAGTAGGAAGAAGAGAAGGAAAAAACCTAATGCCACAAAATGAAGAGAAAGCTTAAAGCCCAGCCCAGCCCTCCCTGGTTCTTTTCTGTCCCTTGTCCCAGCACCATCACCACCAGACTGCAGCAGGGTCTGTAAACCGAGATGTAGGGAGGAGCAGACCCTTTGCTCATGTGAGACTGGCACTAAGTGGAAAAAGTTGTCATTCTCATTAGCTCTGTGGTACTTCAATATTCCAGTAATTGTAGCTCATAAAGTCCAAAATTCTGAAAATGAGCCTCTGTCTTTAGAAACCCCTCTGACCAGCCAAAACATTAGCACTCTAGCACCAGTGCTTCTTCTGCAAGGTCAATGTTATGCTATTTTGGCTAAACAACAGTACAGTTGTCTGTGTGTGTGGCTTGTTGGGCAGTCAGCCACCACAGGGGAAGAGAGACAGGGTGGTCTTTATATAAATTCTCCTTTTGGAGAGCTGTAAGGATACTTAAGTCTAGCCTTCACCTGTGTGCTGTGTGCCCACTTCAAAAGAGATGTGTATTTAAATGCCATTCCTTCCTTCAGGATAGGAACACCCAAACCCAAAATGCCTCACTGAATCCTGAGCCAGCTCTCAGCTGCTGAGTGATGGGTTTAGGATCATCTAAATGGATGATAACAGGTACCCAGCAAACTTCCAATATCTGGTCCCAGTGACTACAGCCCATCTCAAGTACCCACCTACTCCTAGATTGAAACGGCAGCTGGCATCGGCTACTCAACCAATCCAATTTACTTTCAATCACACCATTACTACAACCTCCCTCCTCCATCTGTGTAAACATATGTCTTTGTTAAACACCACCATTTGTCCAGGATAAAAATTGTCAATGCTGACAAAAATGCCCCCACATAATGCTGTTGTGATTGCAATGTTGTCCTTAAGCTGATTTTAAAGAAGTCTGTGAACTGATCAACATCTTCCCTTGCTATTTGTGGGAAACTTTCTTTGATAGGAATAAATAATGTAAAAATGTTTTTATTTCATCCATGGGAAATGTGGTCTCACTTTTCTAAGACACAGCTCTTATAAGCCACTTGTTAATCACCAGTAGCAGTTTGCAGTGCCACCCCAAAGCAATAGCTGTTCCATGAATAGACTTTTCTAATAATAGTGTCTTGGCAGGAACATATTTCCTTCATACTTTTCTGAGGCTGGACCCTGGCAGGCAAAAGTTACAAATCTGAAGAAAGTTACTGGTGATTGCTCCTTGCACCAGCTTTTAAGAAATGACCAGTACTGGCCTCCATAAAGGAGTTTTCCCTTTTTCCTATAGTAGAGTGCAGTACAACTAGGACTGTCCTACAGTGTTAACTGAATTGCAGCATAACCAAGAGCCTCCACTCTCTAAACCCGAGAATTATGAAATAATATCAAGTGGATGAAGGTATCTAGTTACATGAAGAAAGTTCCTGTATCAGACATCGAAAGGCAAAACTAAGAACCAAATCTACCCCCTGCCAAGGGGAGAGCTGTTCAGCAAACTGGACAGCCACCAAAATTGTGCAGTGCTTCCTGCTGGGCCATCCTGCAAAATGCTGGTTTGATCAACATGAAACAGGGAAATTGATTTGGGTTCTGCGACCTGAGCTTCTTGCTCTTCAGGACCTTGACTCCAAACACTTAAAATTAACAGTTCCCTTCATAGAAAAAAATAAATCCAAGGATGTTTGGACTTCCAGTCTTGGGGCAGCATCTATCAGCACAGAGTGGGAGATCCTTAAGCAAGTAAGTATTTTTCTTTTGTACAAACCTGCTTCTTTTAGTGCACACTTTGTTCCTTGCTTTTGCTCTTATTACAATACTCCTGTTGTCATCATTGTAGTCTTTCATCCATTCATTCCTTATAATACTAAATATGGAAACGTAGATCCCACAAGAAACTGGATTTAAATTCCCTGAGGATTCAAAGCAAATAATTGTGTTTCTTGCTTGTTTTCACCTGCTGTTTGGGAATGCTAGAGTGCAGTTCCAAGTTTTTTCCCATCATCTCTGCAGCTGTGAGGATTAGGGATGCTTTTTTTTTTAATGAAAATTGTGACTTTGTAGAACTCTTTTCCTTACAAATTAGGGTTTTGCATCAGAAAAACAAAACAAACTAAAACGTTAAAACAGTTTTCCACCCTTCTTACTTTGCTAATTCCTCACTGGCCTCAGCTTCATTCCACTGTTTCATGCAACCTTTTCCTGTTTCCCTGGCTTGGTGGTTTTGAAGCATTCTGTCTCCTGGATTGTGTTTTGCTTTATTTTCTTTTGCCTGCTTTGCTTGCCATAACTCTGCATCTCACTTTTCAACCAGGCAAAGCAGGATAACAGCACAGAGAGTTTCTGCTCCTTTTGGATTTGGTAAAGTGAAGTATTTGAACCAAGTCAGAGAGACTTGACTGAGCAGCACTAGGATGTAAGGGCCAAGATACAAGGGGGCTGTTAGTAAATCTCACCCCACACATATTATGAAACCACAGAAATTGTCTCTGAGATGTGAAGATTATGAAGAGAAGTTGTATCACCTCCCCTCCTAGATGATTCTTGTATAAATGAAAATGTGGGATACCAGGAAACTCCTTTATTCTCAGTTTGAAATATTGGTCTGTCCTCCTGCCAGGATCCTGGGTGGCTGCTAGTGCAACCCACTAGTGCTGGCAGGACAGACTCCTGCACTTCTACTACCACCAGTTTGGGTATTCTTGGTAGTTGCTGGTCTGGCCTTATTCCCCAAGCTGCTACTTAGTGATTGATGACTGTGTAAATGTTATGGAGCTTCTGAAGAGGGACTTTTAAAGGGCAGTTCTGATGCAAAAGGAAAACTCTCCCCACCTCCTCCTCTGCCAGCCTCTGGACCCACAGTGCTGGCTTGGCTGATGCTCCATCTCCATCTCATTGACCATGCTAAACCTCCTGTGTGAAGGGGCAGTGGGAAGGAGGGACTGACTGACTCCCCATCTAAACAGATGCTTGCAGCAACACCTAAGGCTAATTCAGCCTCTGGAGTCCTAAAGTCATAAAAGGGCTGCATGGCCATGCTGGTCTCCCGCTGCGTGGGTAGAGACTCTAGGAAGAAACTCCACTTGCATTGTATCTCAGGTGTTTGCATCCCTTTTGGCTGCTGCCTGTGCCCATTCCCGTTATGGTTTGCCTGGACCTGTGTCAAACACCAGAGTTGTATCCCGGGCCTCAGAAATGCCAGTGAGAGTTGTTTCCCTTGGCTGGCTGTTGGTACTGCCAGCTCTGAGAAGATGTTCTGTAGTCCTGTTGAAACCCCTTCTGCACATTAAGCAAGAAGGAAAGCTAAGAAGTCACAGAATCACAGGTTGGAACAGACCTCTGAGATCACTGAGTCCAACCTGTGACTGAACACCACCTTGACAACTAGACCATGGCAAAGTGCCACATCCAGTCTTTCCTTAAACACCTCCAGGGATGGTGACTCCGCCACTTCCCTGGGCAGCCCATTGCAATGTCTAATCACCCTTTCTGTGAAGAAATTCTTCCTGATGTCTGGCCAGAAGGTCCCCTAGTGCAGCTTAAGACTGTGACCTCTCATGCTCTCTCTAGCTGCCTGCGAGAAGAGGCCGAACCCCACCTTGCCACAGCCTCCTCTCAGGGAGTTGTAGAGAGTGATAACGTCACCCCTGAACCTCCTTTCTCCAGGCTAAACACCCCCAGCTCCCTCAGCCGCTCCTCATCATCTGTGCTCCAGACCCTTCACCGGCTCCGCTTCCCTTCTCTGGACCCGCCCCAGCTCCCCAGTGTCCTTCCCGAGCCGCGGGTTCCCGTCACTCGGGCACCTGTTGCGGCGCTGCGGCGGCGCCGGGCGGTGTCGGGCGGTGTCGGGCGCGGCGGGTGCGCGGCGGGGCGGCAGCACTAGATGGCAGCATGGACGTGCCGATGGCCGGGAGGCGGCCGGGAGCCACGGAGGGAGCGAGGGAGGGAGGGAACGAGCGAGAGAGAGAGAGAGAGGGGAGCCCGCCGGGGGATGCTGGCACCGCAGCCCCCGGCGCCTTCCCGGCTGGGGTGCGAGGCTGTAGATGCCTCCCCATCTTTGACTCTTTTTGGTTTTTTGTTTCTTTTAAAATGCATTCTTACACTTTTCTGCCAAACTTTGCGTGGTTTTCATAGATGGAGCATTACGTTTTCTTTGTTCTCATATGGATCTCACGCTTACATTTCTTCAATTTTTTATCTTGTTGGGGTGGGGTTTTTTTGTTGGTTTGTTGTTGTTGTTTTTTGTTTGTTTGTTTGTTTTTAGAAAAACTCCTGGAAGTGAGTTTTTGTCTCTAACTAAAGACCACTGTTTATTTTTTGCAATTAATTTATTCATAACTGCATATAAAGCGCTGAAGACAATCTTAATGACCCATGAAATGGAATGGATAGTGGGTTTTGTATATCTGTATGTAAAAATCTGCAGATTTATGCTCTGTGTGCCACCTGCTTGAGTGACAGAAGTCCTGAACTGATCTACCTGACAGCAGTGCAAACACAGGATAACTTAATCTTAGTTTTATCCTGAATGTAACAGAAATCAGAATTCAGCCCAGGTTCTTTGCAAATAAGTGTCCCCTTCTAGGTCATGCTTTGGTTCCAGAGCAAGGGGCATTTCTTTTGTTTCAATCTCCAGACTCATGTTTGAGCCAGGCCCCAGGTATTGCCCAGGAGTTTGTAGGTTTAGTTTGTGTGAACAGTCACAGAGGCTGGTGGTCGGCTCTCAGACCTGCCCAGCACATGGCTAAGGCTGCTGTAACAGGTTTTCACCCAGTGCCCCATCACTGTCCTTGGTTCTGTCTTTAAAATACAGGAATGTGAGCAGTGCCTCTCTTCTGCATCTATTCTGGTGTTTCTCATGGTGATACCTGAGGAAAGAACATCCATCTAAATGAAGAATTGGTGAGAAGCACAAAAAAGTGTTTCCTGGAAGTGGCTAAGGTTTTGACTCTTTATTTTTCTTTTGGACTATGCTGTGCCTCATTCATCATTGGAAGCAGGGATGGCAGCCTGGCTCCTCCCTTCCTAGGGAGAGCTGATTCCCCTGCCGGGATGGTGCTGGCACCACGAGTGCCTGCTGGCTGCTGTGGCTGTGGGGTTGGTCCGTGGGTATGTGGAAGGTTGAGCGGGGCAAAGGAGAGGTCTGTGCTGGTATATGTAAAGTTAGGCACAGGTTAATGCAGCCAAGATTTGAACTCCAAATTTCTTCTTTAGAAAGTGATGCCCTTCCACACTGTTTGGCTTAGCTTCTAAAAAACAGAGGAATTAACCGTGGAATTAGAGAAAACCAGTGCCACTGTTATTGAGACAATCAATACAGAAGTGGCACAAAAAGGTATTTTAATTTAGAACCTAGAAGATCTTTTTCACAATGCCCTGTATGCACTTTATTCCAAAGGACAGCAAGCAGAAACATTTTTTCCTGTTGTAGGCCCTATTTAAAATGGGTTAGTGGAAGATCAGTTGCCTTGGTGGATACGGATGCATGTATGTGTAGGAGAGAGAAATGCTGTGCGTATTAGTTCAAAGGGCTCTTCTTGTTAGCTGAGTGCTTGTGACCAGACAACAGTCTGTTTATAGACGTCCTCTATAAACTGCCACACACAGTGCATATTCATTACCATACCCTATGTTTTATATAAAAGTTAAATTTCATAAAATTTCTGCAGGTGTAAAGGCTCTGATATTCTAGCAGTGTGTAATACACAGGACACATGACCACGGTTATTTCCCTCATGGGACCTTTCCAATAGAAGTCAGCTTGGTCTGTGGTCACAGCTACTGACCAAGAAGACCTGCCCACAGAAATTTCAGGAACAGGTTTGTGTTATGGTCCTAGCTTACCTTGTATCAGGCCCTGGTTCTAAGTGCAACTGAAGATGTTTGTGTAAAGTCTATTTATCTTTGTGGCGTGATTAAATTCCCTTCTCATGCCTCTAGGATACTTCTCTGAAAAGAGGCTGACATTTGAGTAGAATGGACTGCTCAAAACCAGGAGTCCCATCGCTGAAACAAAAAATTGGGATAGAGTAATGCCATTTAAAAGTGGATGATGATACCAATATTCCATAGAGAGAGAAGCAATAAATGAAACTTGTGGGTGTTACTGACTGTGCTACCAAATATTTTCATACCAATTAAAATGTAGTGCCACTAGAGATGTTTTCTTCATAATATGAGACAGAAGTACAAATACTGACTCAGAAAATGACAGTGGGGAAATGAGCTTGTGCCACAGCAGATGTATAACAAGAGAGAGGCACGTATAGCAGGGTGATTCTGAAAAAAAAAGGCACAGGATTGCTTGTTAGGGAAATGACAGAATTTGAGGTTTCTGTTGTGGGGACAGAAAAGAGAACTTCTCTTCACAGTCAGTCAGAAATGAGAATTTACTCCTGGCCTCTAGAAATGTTCCAAGTGGCAAGGACTCATGGCAAGCCTAGATGGTTGTGATCCTGTGACTTAGGCTGAGTGCAAAACTTAAGGTTTTTTTTAATCTTTTCATAGTAAGTCGAACATAGTTGTTATATGAAAACCTCCCAATTTACTGTGGAGTATTTTGTCCAAAATAAGATTTGCACTTTGAAGCTCAAGACTTGGAAAGCCTCCTGTGACTTTTTTTCACACAGTATGGACATAATCAAAAGGAAATTTGAGGGGTCTGAATTCAGTTTGGCTTCAGCTGGACATGTTTCCAAGGTGCACTCATAGAGGGAAAAATATATTCATGTCAGCCTCTATATTGTCCTCTTCACAGCATATATTCAACAGTTCAGTGCACAAAGACTGTTAGTTCTTTGGTTTTGCCTACTGCTGTCTTACCAGTAAGATGAAGAAGCAACAGTGGGAGCTGGAAACAGGAACAAGCTATTGAACAGAGGCATTTAGTGAATCCAGAAGCAAAATGAGCATGCTTTCATTAATATTTTAGCAAAACTGGATTCTTTCCCCAATTAAAATAATGCTGTAAAATATCACAGATCCACATCTGCTGGATCTTCATTAGTTTAAGTGTTACAGTTAGATTTCATGGAATTTTAGCAGCAACACTTAAAACTGAAGTATAGGGGATGCTTTTTCTACAAATACCTTTGTGCAATAGAAACTTGTGCCCATTTCCGGATGGTCTTTGTGATACTACTTTAGGATTAACTCTCATCGCCTCTTCTATCTCCAGGTAGAAAAGTTCTCTGTTGTGGGCAGTAATTTTTGTTTGGTGATGCCAGGGCTATATTCCCTGCTGTACCTGTGTGACTTAGGGAAGTCATCCAATGTTTCACCCTTCAGCCCTAACCTGGGCAAATGAAGGCATCAGGTTTTCCCCCTGGGTGGTTAATGACAGTGTTCTGGACTGGATGTAGCTGCAGAGGGAGCTGGATGCTCTGTGCCATCTCAACTCAGGTACACGCACCAAAAAGGGAAACTTTATTGGAGGGCAAAGCTCCTTGCGGCAGTGATCC
Organism: Corvus kubaryi; assembly: GCF_017639235.1. NCBI lineage: Eukaryota > Metazoa > Chordata > Aves > Passeriformes > Corvidae > Corvus > Corvus kubaryi. The sequence continues at coordinate 1,509,488 of NW_024581127.1, read as the reverse complement.
CGTTGAGACCACACATACCAAAATGAACACATACTTGTACAGCTATGCAGAATCTGTATCAATTCTTCAGATGTGCGTCTGAGGACTTATTAAAGGTTAATCTACAACTTTTTTTTTGTTTCTTCTTCAAATCCCTGCTAATTGGATCAGATCAGTCTTAATCTTCTTTCCAATTGACCCTTGAGATGATTAGACACACTAGATACTTCTAGAGACTAATCTTTTTAAGAGACTGCAAGCTAGCAACCTGCATAGGAAATATCCCTTGCTTTATAACTCTAAATGGCTATTTAGTGTTTAACAGGGACAAGCAAATGATGATCTTGGCACTGAGGAACACGAATTCCACTGGTGTGACTGTGTACCCTTCATGTTGTGAGCAGAGGAAAAGGAGGATGATCACACAGCTCTTCAGTCAGACATGTAATGGCCTCTCCTGCCTTTTTTATCACTCATGTCTTCCTAGCACCAAAAGTTCCAGAAACAGGGTTTTAAAGGAAGTTTTGTCAGCTAAGGTAAAACCATTGGGCTGAGATCTGGAGATCCAGACCAAATCAGGGTGTCATGGGAAGTCAGGGAGAAAGGGAGACAAATAGCTACCACTGGGTTGCTGAAGGAGGCATAGTCAGTGGGTCAGGATACCTCAAATAGTATTAAAGATGATAGGATGATGTGATGTATCTGTCAAATCCCAGCATTATTAAGTTCAGGAATGCTTGGTTAACTTAATATACAGTCAGCTGCAACTTGGGGAAAGGGGGGGGGGGGTGTCAATGCTCTCTAGACATGCTTAATTTCACAATCAGGATCAACTGTTTTGTCATGGTTTCCTCTTACTGAGAATAGCTTGTGAGGTTCAAGGATGTTACTTATGGAGTATAGAAATAAATGAAAAATGGAAAATGAAATGGAAAAGAACATCAAGCATTGCCAAGAAGAGGACCAAGAAGTTCAGACTTATGGAGCTGTACAGTAGTGGTATATAAAGAAATGTCAGAAAGGAGAAAAGGTGGCAGAGTAATGCATTTCTGTTCTGTGCACCACAGTCTGACTGCATATCTGCAACCACTAATATATAGAAACACCTTAAAATAATGTGGGATCAAAAGAAACTTAAACCAACCTTTACACCTGGGAGACGAGGAGGTACCTGAAATGGAGGATGGGATATTACCATACAATTATTAGTCCTTTTGCTAACTTTGTGCCTGGATGAAAGAGATTCTCAGAATACTAGAGTCTCATTAACTGCTTGCTGATAAGCTGCCTGACTGCCTGCTTCTCATTCGGCTGGGAGACAATTCGTTTCCCACTGCTTGGCTTGAAATGCTGAACAGTTGAGCTTATTAATTTTTATCAATATACCACCAGTGGCCTGAAGACCCTTTCTCTCAATTCCTTCTCTTTTTAGAGTCTTGACAAATGCTGCTGCTCTGGCTTGCACAGCCATACATCTCAGGGTCAGAGGTCTTGGGCTCACAATAGGGACAGGATTTTAAGAAACACAGAAAGCAACACTGGGCTGTCAGTAGGTGGTGTGCCAGCATGGAGTTGAGTAAGGCATAACACAAGTAAAACCCTTTAGGTAAAGTACAGAGTAAAAGTGATTCTGCCTATGAGACTATGGAGACTCTTCATTACCCTTTGCACAAGCAGAAATAGAACCAATATCCAGGCTGACAAGCTAGACCATGGAAGTAAGTTGTATGCACGTGCATGTGTGGTTCCTAGTGCAGTAATCCGGACCTGATCTGTACAGTAAAGGCTTTCATGCAGCACACAGATCTCATAGCCATGCCTCTAATAGGTGGAGTGTTGGACCACTTGGTTGAAGAGTCCTGTGTATGTGTCATAATCACATAAGTTAAATTCAGCTTGCTGCTTGTAGAGCTGTCAGCCTGAATGCTCTTGAAATTAAGCTTTCACAGTTTGCCATCTGGGTCCTGTATGAAGGCAAAAATGTTTCCCATCTCTAGTACCATGTATTAAGAGACAAAAATTGAAGTTTTCTATACACCTGCCAAGCCCACATCTTGGTACCAATTATGGTTGAGAGTTTTCTTGGAAAAACATCCATATTACAAAAATGAATCTTTTTGATAGTGTACTGAATGCATTTAGTTTAGAAGTTTATGTTATGCGTGACTGAAATTGCACACTTGCCTTCATAACCATAGTCAAGTCTTGATCTCTTTAGTCAGTTCTCATTCAGGCAAGAATCCCACTTGCCTAAGTGGTCTGAAGTGGCTGGTACCTGTCTTAGTGCTGGTGAGACCACATCTGGAGTGCTGTGTCCAGTTCTGGGCTCCTCAGTACAAGAGAAACATGGAGCTTCTGGAGAAGGTCCAGTGAAGGGCTATGAAGGTGAATAAGGGTCTGGAGCATCTCTCTTACGAGGAAAGGCTGAGGGAGCTGGGCCTGTTCAGCCTCAGGAAGAGACGACTGAGAGGGGGACCTCATCAGTGTACACAAGTGTCTTAATGGGGGATGTCAAGAGGCTGGATCCAGGCTCTTCCAGGTGATGCCAAGGAATGGAACAAGGAGCAACAGACAGAAACTGATGCACAGGAAGTTCCACTGGAATATGGGGAACCTCTTTACTGTGTGGGTGACTGTGCACTGGGACAGATTGCCCAGAAATGTTGTGGAGTCTCCCTCACTGCACATATTCAAGAGCCATCTGGATACTATCCTGTGCCATGTGCTCTGGGATGACCCTGCTGAAGCAGGGAGGTTGGACCAGGTGACCCACTGTGGTCCCTTCCAACCTGACCCATTTTGTGGTTCTGTGATTCAATATTTAACCCTCTAATATTAGAACACATTTGTTGCTGAGATTTAATTCAGAATGACTTGGCCCATAGTGGTGATTTTAAATGACCTTAAGAATAATGAAAGGTGATTTTTATGAGTTTTTGACAGGAGTGGCTTGCATCAGTTAAAATAATAGCATTTTTAAAGACATGAGGTGAGTGGCAAGAGTTTTGTTCAAATTGTAAGTGTTCTGCATAAGTCTCCATTTCCATCTACAGGAGCACTAAAGAATAATCCTGTGTTTGTTTCATTCTGTGACCAACTCTAACTTTTTGAGATAAGGTCTCTTCACAGCCCTAAGGTATGAAGAGGAAGGAGGTGGCTGAAATTGAGCATGGCGTAGCACCATGCAATCCTTTTGAAAACTATGTGCCTAGGTGAAAGAAATTCTCAGAATATTAGTGTGTCATTAACATGACCACAAAAGGTAGCTAGATAGGAGTGTGAATAAAGTCATTGGAGAGCACTGGTGTAATACATTTCTGTTTCTAAGTTAGTAACACAGATTTAGCCCTGAAGGATGAGGTGAAGTGTGTGTCTTGCTTTACTCCAAGCTATCCTAGTCCCTCCTTGCAGACCTTGCAAGCTGGAAGTCCCCCAGCCTTGGCATAGATAGATGGGAATCAGATAAACGGATGGATGGTTAAAGACACGCTGAATTCCTGATTTTGGTTATGGCTGTGATGCTTATGTAGAAGTTACTTTTCTGGGTGCCAGTACACAGCACTGACACTTCTCTCTTTCTCTAACAGTGGTGCCATGTCCCCTGCAGGACATAAGAGTCCTTCTAAAGGCTCATATGCCTCTGTTTCAAGTAAGCATCTAAAGATACTGAAACCATGGTGGCTGTTGGGGTGTTTTTCACTTTATGATGGTGTATAGGAGATGTTTTGATAATTCTGCAAGGGACTTCTCATTTTTAGTTAGTGAGTTTGTTTCTTTTATTGTAGGGTTTTTTTGTTTGTTTGTTTAGTTTTTAAAATTAAATCTCGATATTGTGTACCTGAACCATAGCCCTAATAATATAATTGGTAATATCAGCAATTGTAGTTTCATGAGAGGAGCTACAGCTCTAGAGGTCTCTAACACATCAGTGATGGTTCTTGCAGATATATTTGCATCTGGGGGAGCTGCATGAGTGTTTAGTTGCACATTTGTGTCTTTGCTGGTGACAGCATATTAATAAGCACTTGTCTGTTTATTAACAGAATCCTGTTTTAAATCTAAAAGGGAGAAAAAGCAACCAAGGCTTGTGTGCTTAAACTTTCTGTGCTTAGCAACATATAATCGGAAAGAGGAATCCTTGTGAATGAGTCCTTAATTTAAAAATAAGGCAACATCGTTGCATAATTATATTTTTAATTATTTGACTAATTATTGACTAATTGACTATAATATGTGAAGACAGTGTTAACAAATCATGGCTTTGGGAAATGTTTACTTTCAGGATCAGTATAACACGTATTTGCACAAACAGTAATGCCAAATTGAAACATCTAGACTGTCTCAAAGCTGGATGTGGTTGGTGAAAATAGGATGTGAATCTCAGTTGGTTTCTTTAATTCTTTCTTCTGCAGCAAATTCTTAAAATCAAAGCATAAAGATTGGGAGAAATAACAATTTTGATTTTCAAATGAGTATATGTTTTTGAGAAATTATTAAGGTATTTTTTCCACACCCATTTCTGTATTTTTTCTAGGATCCCTTGTGTAGATAATATAAAACACTGTGACATTATTCTCTATCTCTTTTCTCTGGTGGATATTTCACTGGGGTTATTATCACAACTATTTTGCTACATTCAATGAAATTAACATTGATTCCATTTGTTGAATTCATATGGAGACTGCAACTGCACTCTGCCTTATTACCAAATAAGTGCAGTTTGCCCTTCAATAATTCTCTAAACTCTCAAATGCCTGGGGAATAATACGCTGGAGTGTTACTGAACTGTGACTGAAGCACCATTTGTGCGAAGTGTGACAGTGCACGAATGATATTCCACAATAAAAGTTCAAATGACATTAATCTTTCACAGAGGTTCATTGACTGGGAAGATGCCTCAAATACAAAATAAAGACGCTATGGCTCCACTTCACATTATTTCTGAGCGGTTCCTCTGTATCTGTCCTTTGCAAATGTGTACATCAATTATTCAGTTATGTACTTAAACATAACCAATGAGAAATTTAAAAAATATAATAAATTATATTACTTGTGCAACTGCATTAATGAAAACTTTACATTTACATCTGCTGGAGAGAAATCCTCTTGGCAGTGGTATCATCAAGAATGTAGTGCCAGTGTAATCCACTCAATTTTAGTGCTTGAGGATGATGGTGTATAACTAATTTTGTGGTTTGGCTTCCCTCTGCCATTTTGAATTACAGACATTTCTCAACTGAAAAAGGCACAGACTCTGACCACTGTTGTTTTCTCACTTTGTAAGATCCCAGTACAGGGAAGAGAAAACAGTGCTATCTAAGTGGAGATTTAAATTTACATGGAGATTTAAGTTGTATGAGTCTTGGAAATGGAAGGAATGACCTTTGAGGGATTGTGAAACTTGGTGGTAGGAATATGGGACTGGGAGATTACTTATTCCACTTACAACCCCTTCTATTTTACTTACTCTTTTTGTCTCTTGGCTGTGTCCTCTCACATTTTACTTCCCTCCCTGGGGAACTGGAAGTAAGAAGAGCAGTGCCCCTGGCATCACACAAGTATTCGAGAATCAATTACTCAATACCTGCACAATTTTTGTAGTAAAATTTCCTGAAAACTGTGTTTCAGTGTCCAATCTTGACTTGAAGAACTAAATTAGTGGAGAAAATGTAGACCAGTGAGGTTGTGGTCCTGCAGCATAAATATCAGCCCATTTTTTCCTTTCCTGATTTCCATCATTTGTTTATCTACAAATCATTGAGCATTCTGTACTCCTTTGGAAGCCAAGACCCCATCTAAACTCATCAGTGTCCTCAGAAGCCAGAATTCACCTTTCATGGCTGCAGTTTTGCTGGAAACAGGGAGAATAAATCCAGGTCCTGGCAAGAGCATGTGCTGTTTGGTCCAGCAGTCCCCTGCTCAGTTGCTCAGAGCCTGAACAGGGAAACACCCCCTAGGGACCAGTGGAATCCCATCCTCATCTAGGACTAAAAATTGATTTACTTTTTCATTTATCAGCAAGGAAATTGCTCTTTTTTGGGCTGTGATGAACGAACCTTCTGACATCATGTCAGAGACTAATTGCAAAAGCCCAGAAGGGACTGCTATGACCATCTAATCTGCCTTCTTGCATAACATAGACCTTTGGACTTTCTCTAAATAACTCACACTTGAAGGCCAGTGTATCCCCAAGGAAAACAGCCAGTCATGATTTTATTGCCAGAGCCCACTGCAACTCTTAGCACACTTTCCAATGAAGCTATCTGTTAACTATTTTGTGGTCTTTCCCATGTGAGATGTGTCAATTTTATTTTATTTGGAAAAATTTTATTGATCAGGAGCTAATCAAAAACTCTTCTATGGCATCCATGAGGAGGAGGCTCTCTCAAGGTCATCTGCTTCCTGCTCCAGGAGCCTTGGTATTTTTCTTTGGAATTGATGAGTACCATTGAGTGACAGCAACCATGAATCAGACCTCTCTCACTTCTTCTGGATGGCGCAGGCTGGTTCCCTGTCTGTTCTCTGGTGCTATGAGTCCTGCACAGATGTGTGTAGTGGGACAAAAAGGCACAGTTTTAATAAAGGGAATATTCTCTCCTCCTGTACAGGCCAGGTACTCCCAGGGAAATGGGATTTTGATGGGGGTGATGCCCTGAAGTAGAGTTCAGATTTTAAGTCTCCTCTTCCTGGGTTTGGGGATCTGCCACCACGTTGTTGTGCAAAGGCTGCTTAATCTGTCAGAAGAATGCCTGAACTTCTGAGTCTTCTCTCAGCAGGCACTGGTGTGAAACTGCACCAAGCTCCAGTGCAGGCCTGCTAGGAACCAGTGTCTCCTACCAGGTGGAGGTAGAATGTTCCATGTTCAGGAAACCTAGAGGAGCAAGGGAAGAAAAAGACATTTGATGACATGAATTAGATTCCCCACAGACCAGCTGAGGAGCCTTTGCTCCCGAGACATCAGGCTGGAACAGGGCATTTGATTTTCAGGTATTGCAACCCTCAATATTAAGTGTGCAAAGTAGGTCATCAGAATATAGTCCATGTCTTCATGGACTCCAGTGATGCAGTAACAGTTGTGAGATGTCTGCTAGAGCAGGATAGCTTTGGGGGCCAGATGGAGGAAATCACAGAGCAAAAACAAAAGCAAGAGGATGTAAGAGTAATGGCCAGGTTTGCATGTGCTCTTCATGCAGCTGAGTCACTGCTCCTGTTAGGGCTTCGGCTCACCAAGGAGCCCCAGGATGTGGTGGTGCATCCTCCACTTATTTATTGGTAAGGACCATCTCTGCCCGCACTCTGTAGTCAGCTGTATTTGCTGCAACAAAGATTAATAAGCTACCGGGTGATGAGTAAATATTTAACAACATTTTTCTTTGCTTTGCTTTCCATGTAAAATAAATATATTTGCAGAATATTCATTTCCCTAGGTCTGGCAGCTTCCTAGAGTCTTTCACTTTTGACTTTCAGCAGATATGTTCATATGCTGTATCTAAAAGGATGGTGATGCAATCTTTATGTTTTGCACATAGCAAACATTATGTTTCATCCTCCTTTGAGAAAATCCCTTTCTGAGGTTTAAACTAAATGTGTCTCATCTTCATATTCAGTATGGCTCCACTTATGCTGCATCTTCCAAATTATTCTAACCCTTGTGTGCCTTTTTTTAGTAGGATTTTTCAAGGATTTTCAAGTTCCATTTTGTTCAGAGAAAATTTTTTTGATGAAACAAAAGGGATTCCTTTTAGGGATTGAAATATTTATGCTTTTATCTTAATCCTTATGTTTTAGGGTACTACTGAACTCTTTGTTCTCTAGGCTCTTCCTCTACACCTGACTATCTGTCTTCAGGAAGAAGCATATCAAACAAACTATTCTGAATGTGGCTTGAAAAGGTCTTGTAAGAGATATTTGTTTCAACTCCTGAGGTAATGATTGCCCAGGACTGTATTTGGCCTTGTCACTGGTAACTGGACCTTCAGCTTTTATATTTGTTGCTTTTCTTCTTCTGAGTCTTCAGCTGAATCCCTTGGTGTGCTGGTGGCAGTTTACTGATTCTCCATTGCAGACTGGTATTTGCTGAGATTTCAGGTATCTATAACCTTAACTGGGTCACAAGTTTAAAATTATGTCCATTGTATCTTTGTTAACTACCTCACTTTTATAAAAAACAATTTGGAAGTTTAGCATCTATCTAATGATAACATATAGGATACCCATAAATCATACTCTGTGCCTGACTTGCACTAGTAACATGACCATTGTGGAAGAGATGCTTCTAATTTTTCAGAAAGAAAACAGTAGTTTTGGGAGCTTGATGATTCACACTAGAATACCATTTTTCACCTGATAATCATAGTCTTTCTTAACTTTGTCATTAACAAAAGAAAACAACCTCTGTCCCCTGGATTTAGTAGTATGGTGTAACAAGTTTTTAAGTGCTACTCAACCACACTGCAATTTGATTACACGGCAGAGTCATTCCTGTAAAGTTCTGCCATTCTTATCAGTTACTTCGAGCTCTTTGTTTTCTAAACCCTTCAATTACCCTATGTAATCTTCTCAGGGTCACCTCAGTAGGGAAGGGGTGGATGTGTGTCCCTTTTTGCCCTTTCCTTCTCCTCACACTGTACTCAGTAAATATGATATTTTTATTTTATTTTATTTTATTTTATTTTATTTTATTTTCTAAGGGGAACAAAGCAAAATTGGTGCTTCAGGTCCTTTGGAAAGAAAGCAAAACATCACAGAAAACTTCTTTGCAGTAATGCAGGAGGAGAACAAAGCCTTTGAACAAAAGACTAAAATTCCATGTCTCATTTCCACCCAGTACTAAATCTACCAAAGACTGAACTTTTATCCGACTGAGCTGAATGCAATATCTAACCGTGGTGCCACTGATCACTGCAGAGCATAGACCTGGCTTTTTAGCTTTTTGAAACTGTTACCATAGATTTAAGTGCAGCACAGGAGGCATGAAGCCATGAATGTTTTATTGGAGAGCTCCAGATCATCTCTCAGCAGGTGAGCCCAGTGCCATCACTTGAAAGATTAACCTCCTATCTCTACAACAGCAATTACGACAGGAACTGCCTTATTAGGTAAAGCATATTAGATAAATTGAAACGCTATTGATAAATTCATTCAGTGAAGCTGACCTCATGGCTCCCAGGCTACATGGAAAAATCTGTAGTCTTTGTCCTTTCATGCGTAGGGATTATCAGCCTAATGAAGAATTAGTGAGTGTCCATATGACTTAAAGAACATATTAAGAACGTGCCTGTTTTGCAAATGTCTAACCTTGCCGCGTACCATACAGTCTTTGGGGTCTCACTTCAACCGTCAAGCTCAGTAAGACATAACACGAGTCCCTTCCCTTTCCTAGGAGGAGTTTGGCAAGCAGTCATCCTCTGAGGCAGCTTCTTCCAAGAGTATTATATTATTTCTAAGCTTTGATTTCAGCTTCATTATGCCCTGGTGTGTTGAGCAGGTACAACATTTCTGCACTAGGGGAGAAAATTAAGAGAAAGGGTTGTTAATATCCAAGTTTTCAAAAGCAGTGGTGCATTTTCATGAGTTCTTCATTCTACTTGAGTCTCCTCACAACCAGTGCTCATGGAAGCACGATTTGGCTTTACATCCAGATAAAATAGTATGATTACAGTGGTAGTGCTGGGTTGATGGTTGGACTTGTTGATCTTAAACCTTTCTTCCAACCTTGATGATCTTACATTTCTATGATTCTATGAATCTGGAAGTGTTCAGTGCATCATGAGGCAAAGCCTATGGTGTCTCATGATGTAAAGAAAGATATCACCATGGAAAACACAGTCCAGTGTGACTAGGCTTGGGAAAAATGAAAAGTCTTTGCCAAAGCTGAGACCTAAATGCTCACTATCTATTCTACTGATAGACCTATAAGATTATATTTTTCTCTTGTCTTCAGACAAAACCAAGAAAACTAATTTTTCTCTTTTTTCTGTTTAGCAGGATAGACCATGTTATTCATCAGCAGTTGTCTCCGTAGAGCATTAAAAGTTAGCACGATGTTTTAGAAGCTTTAGAAGTTTTGAGGGCTTCCTAGTTTAAGTCATAGAATCATAGAATGGCTTGAGTTTGAAGGGACTTTAATGATCATCTAGCTCCAACCCTGCTGCCATTGGCAGCTAGGTTACTACTGGCAGTCTGCTAGACCAGGTTACTCACAGCCTTATCCTGCCCCTCTGCTTCTCTTCGTACAGATGTTGAAAACCACCATGAGGTCTCCCCTCAGTGTGCTGATGCAATGTTTTTATTGTATTTTTGTATGTTCTTTGTACCCTAATGGTTCATCCCTACCTTCCCCACTTCTACTCCCAGTTGGTCTGCCCCAGATCCAAGCTGCTCCCCAGTGCTCCCAATGTGGTTATCCCCTTGTTCTGGCTCCTTCCCTATCAATCACCCAAACCCCTCCCTGAGTTCTGGACTGTTCTGTGTCTGTCACCCAAGCCCTCCCTAATTGCCCTTATATGGTCCCCATCAAACCCCTGAGACCCTGCCCCCTCAGATACCTCCCCTCTTGGAAATCCCCTAAACCTCGATGCCCCATTGGGGCATATGACCCCTTTCCCTCCACCCCTCGAGACTATTGGCCCACGTGAATGTCTATCCCTGTCTATAGCTCTCCCCCAAAGACCCCTATTGGTCCCCTGTCAAGCCATCCCTGTTGTAACGCCTCCCTTTATAAGTTGTTGCACAGATCTGATCTGGGCGTGGGCTCCTTGGACTCCCTTCAGGCAAAAGGCCTGAAAGCGTATCCAAAGGCAAGCCTCCCCGCAACTTTCTATCTTCTCCATCATCGGGGCTACTGACAGCTGCAGCACCTGGAGCTTCAGCTCCCCTGGGCAGAGCTGAACTCCAGAGGAGCAGCTTTAAAGCCTCGAGCCTTGGGCTGCTCCCCACTCCTGCCGCACACCGCAGGTGCTGGCCGGGCTGAAGGCAGCGGTCACTGCGACACGTCAGTCTTCTCTTCTCTACACTGAACAAACCAAGTGACCTCAACCATTCCTCATAAGGTTTCCTCACCAGACTCTTCACCATGTTTGTTGCCTTCCTCTGGACACTTGTTAATAGCTTAATGTCTTTTTTATATTGTGGTGCCCCAAACTGCACACAGCACTCAAGGTGAGGCCACACCAGAGCAGAGCAGAGTGCCCCTTCCTTGCCCAGCTGGCGATGCTGTGCCTGATGCCCCCCAAGACACGGTTGGCCCTCCTGGCTCTCAGGGCACTGCTGATGCACATTCAACTTGCCATTGGCCAGGATCCCCAGGGCCTTTTCTGCAGTGCTGCTCTTCGGCTCATACCTAAGCAATTTGTCATGAAGGGAAACTTCAGATGATAAGTTTTGTAGGGAAAAAAATTTAGATGTTTCTTATGGGGTTGGGAGTCTTCTTGGTGGATGTGGCAGGGGTAGAAGGGCTGGGACATAGATCAACATAACGACTGGGAGAAGGTGCATGTGGGAACAGGGGCAAGAGGACTTGAAGATGTACGTAGTGCCATGATTCTTTTTACAATCATATAACTGATCCATCCCCCCTTAAGAGAAAAGAGCCAGTCTGAGAGTGGGAAAAGGATATAAAGCTTTTATCTCTGTATCTGATGGAAGGAATCATGTGTTTGTCTTCCCGTGGACTCCAGCTTTATTCCATCAGCTCTGCTGAAACTGACATACAAGATGGTTTTAAATGAACTTTCAGAATCTCTTTCTGTGTATGACAGTGTCTTGCTCTGCCTGTAGTGGCAGTAAGCCCTATCTGCCAGCTGTTTCTAATTGTGGCATTGGGTTGTTTTCTCTCTTTGTTGGTGTGACATGGAAAGTGTTTGGCAGATATTATGGCTCTAGTGCTGTGTGTTATTACAGGAACTTTTCACTAGCTTAATTTATTGTTACAAGTGCTAACATTCCAGCTTGGTAGGGAAGGGTTTGAGGTACACAATCTTTAAATGACTTGCTGAAGACCAGGCATAAAACCTGTGCTCATGAAGGTATTTAGGTATCTAACTTCCATTGAACTTAGTGGCACAGGACACCTAAACATGAATGTGGGTATGGCCCATGAGTTCTGATAGAAGTGAAAACCAAACCCAATGCCACCTGACTGGAGTTTCTGCTGTGACTAGACTACTGTGACTGCAGTAATCTTGTCCACCTGTTTAGCACCTTGGATTGCAAACATCCCAAGTTGGCTGCACGTAACCACAGAAGGGTTTGGAGTACCTTCACACATGTTGTTCCTTCTCTCAGAAAACACCCCGTATGTCTCTGGTTTATGGTTTGAAGCTATACTTCTAGTGTCTTGCTGGATTTGTGCTAGCATAAATGCCTTTTATAGGGCAGTGAACTGAAAAACTAGAGACATAACAAGTTATAGACCAGTCAAGCACCAGGCTTCTCCCTATAATTAATTTGTGAGGTGTGAGAATTGCTGTTTGTGTAGGAAGATGTGTGACAGCCTCCATGTACCGCGTGTCTAGTCAAACCTGTCCATGGTTGGTTTGTCTGGATAACAGAACATCTGAAAGTTTTTCTTGGTACTCAGTCCCATTGCATGAATATCTCTCTCTGCCTCATCGACTCTATCTCTTTTCAAACCTCATCTTAAAACATATCTTTCCTCCTTTGCCTATGTCTCTTTATTTTTCTTTCCTTCGGTCATTGGCCTTATGACTGAATAGTTTAATTTATTCACTGTGCAATATCTTTATGATGCTGTTTTCTGTAATTTATATCAGATACAAGAGAGTGGACAGTGTTATTTAATTCCGTAAGGAGCTTTAAGATGCCGTTTCTACAAAAGGCACTTATGAAATAAAGTCATGAGTCTGCAAAAGACTTACTCATGCAAATAGTTACACTAAAATTGATGGTGCTGCCCATGTGAAAAAGTTGTTTCCAGGTTGCACCCTCTTGTTTTGTACCTGGATACCTAAGCATCCAGAATGGATTTTCTTCTAGAAGTCCTAACAGTTGCTTGATTGATAGCATGATGTGACTCTAGGAAGGCTCTATTTTACAGTCAAATTGGGCACTATTTACCCCAGCTGACTCTAGGTGTTCTGGGGAGGTGTGTAATGTAGAGGTTGATCACTGCACAGACAGCTGCCTCCAGGAGGCAAACCAGAGCATGCATGTTCAAAGCCTGCTTTTCCCCATGTACTTTAAAGGAAGATTCCCTTCATCTCCTTGATGGATAGAAAGAAATGCTTTCTGGAGGCTTACTGAGTCTCAGGAAGTCTGCCTCATCTTGGGAGAATTTTCGTGTTACGTCATTGTAAAAAACCCACATGCTTTAAATTTATTTTATAGTCAATGCTTTTGAAATTTATGGTTATTTTGTTTAATGTTCCTTTTTTTTTTTTTTTTTGAGAGTGGCCTTATCTCCTATTAGGTGTCCAGTGTCTAGTCTAGCAGACTAGAATTAAAGGAAAAAAAATTTACTCAGAATTAAACAGGAATAGAAAACTCCAAGGTTCTTTTTATTTTTTTCTGAGTGTCCTTTCCATGTGAGACCAATCTCAGCTGTGTTAAAATATTCTGTGCTGGCATGTTTCTTCCCCCACAATATCTCCAGTTCACTAGGCTCGAATTATGACATGTATCCCTGAGTATGAAAGCTTTTGGCTGAACCTGAATAAGCTTTCTGGTAAGACAGATGTTCAGTCTTTGGATATGTAATAGAAAACCCATCCAATGTTTCATCAGTACAAAACTGATGATGTGATCCAACTTCAGGTGCTTTGTCTCCTACAGAAACTTTTATATCTATTACCTGGAAAATGGCATGATGATTTCAAATTGGATTCTAGACGCCAATGGAGGCTGGACCCTGATTCAGTGACAATACCAAGACTTTCAATTTATTATCTTTCTGTTGGTGGTGAGGGGGGCAGGAAAGCAAAAGAAGAAGGAAACCCATCAGTTGTATTTTTTCCTTTTTTATACCTTTCTTTTTCTTAATGTTTCCCTTGTCCTAAAGCAGACACCTGTTTTTTCACTCTGCTGCATGATGGAGGAGCAATTCCATCCAAGCCCCAAAGAAGGTCCTTTTCCTGACCCTTGCTTTTATGTATCTGTTGTCTCACAGGTGACTTGCACTATCTTAGAACATCTTCTTAATCACTGATTGTGCTAGCTAAAATCCCTCAGGGATGAAAAGGTAAGAAGAAAAATTTAGCTGCTCAGAATAATAGATCAGGTACTGCACAGACTTCCCATTTCCCTGACCAATGAGCCAGATATTTTGTGAACCAGGTTTTGGGGATGGCATCAAGTAATCCATTCAGTTGCTGGGCTGTTGTCTGAAATTATTTTTTTCTCCCATAGCTTCCTATTTTAAGATAACCATGAAAAATATAAAGTAATTCTTTACATTTTGAAGTAAAAATATTGAGCAAAGTATGGTTTGCTGAGGTTTAAGGATTCTTACAATGTCCCTTTAAAAAGTGAGACCTTTCCTTCAGCAAGCCACAGTGACATTGTGGCACTTGAGAGGATACTTTAGATGGGTGGACATACTTGTAACCTATGTTAGTCCTCACAAAAGGATTATATCCAGCCATGACATACTGGTGTTCTTTAGAAAACTTCTAATGAATTCTGCTTTCATAATGACTTGGCTATGAAAGCTGGTTGAAAGGCCGATTTTTAACAATCTAGGTACATGTCAGGTAAACTTATTTTGAAAGTGGTATATTTTGCTCCCTGAAAAAAAAATCTCTGTTTTGAGCAATACTCTGTCTGTCTTCCAACACAATCTCATTCAGCTATTCCTTAGAATAGCTCACTGAGGCAAGGAAAATAAGAAATATTTCAATTAGGAGATAAAAATTACAGTCACGGAACAGAGTAATATTTATGGTAAATACTGTATTATCTTTTACATTCAAACTTGGTTTCAGGGGATGGAGAGATTGGTCGGAATGTAAGCTTGTAATTTGATTTAAACAATGAGGCATTCAAATGCACAAAGGGGGCAGAAAGCAGCTTTTCTTTGCTAGGGCAGATGAGAAGATAGCCCATGACAGAAGAAGGTGTCCTGATCCCTTGTGCAGGCAAGTGTTTGCCCTGGCAGTAGGGATGCTGAGCAGTGTGGGTTTGGGAGGAGTGCAGATACATGGCTCGGTGTAAATGAGTGCTAATAAGACCAATACACCACATGTTACCCACGCCATGGTACTGCTGTCTGCCGTTCCGAGGAGAAAAGCAAAGTGGAAGAGAACAAAAGGGTGGGAGTGACAGGGAAAAGAAAAGAGGGTTGCTGCTGTAATCAGCATTTCACTCAACTGTGAATTTTAACAGTTTCTCTGTAGTTCAGATTGTTATTTTGTCCACTAGGTACCTGTACAAGATAATGATGATGGCTGGCAGAATATTGCAGCACAGCCGAATTCTCATGAACTTTGCAAACAGGTCTCTTGTCCAATATGCTTCAACCTATATGATCACAGCTTAGTCATATTGCCACATTGTTTTTGATGCTACATTTAATTTTATGAATAAACTGGTTTCTAAATTGCTAACCAGTTGTCTGATTAGCTGCTACAGATACAATTTATTCTAAGTGCTCGAGTAAAGTGTAACTGCTGCTTTTATGATATTACCAGTACCCTTGTCATATCTGTGAAACTGGCATTTTTGAAACCTATGGTCATATGATAAAATTCCTTTAGAAAACACTAAAGAAAAGTATGGGCATTTGTGAGTAAAACCGTTACATTTAGTTTGTTGTAAATAGTATATGCTAACCTATGACTTAATGGTTGGTTGAATTTTGGTATAGAATGTGGCAAACTACAAAGTATAAGAATAGATCACATATCTTTCATTCTTTCTCTTCAAATATCTACTCTTGCTTCTCTGAGAAATCAAGGGTATATTTTTTCAAGGTTTATTTTCCAGCCCCCAGGAAGTGCTTATTTTAGTATTTGTGGGGTACAATCTGAAAACACAGGACTTAGCTTGCATTCAAAATGAGTTTCTGCAACAAATTTAGATGCTGATTTTCTAGAGATCTGCAGTTTGTTCCATGAAAGCGAACATTATGACCACAAGTCATGCCTGTAAAGGCAAAGCTGATCACCTGATCATGTGCTGCAATACTTGCAGCTGGGGAAGTAGGTCTTGCCGTCCCCATTCTGTAAGTAGAGACACAGAAAAATGAAGTTGTGTCACGCACAGGAATGTGAACAAAGCACTGTAACATAATGATAATGAGCCAGTTTATGTGCCTGCCCAGTTTATGTGCCTGTGAGGTGAATTATTTACAGTTAATGGAAAGAGAGAGAAGCTCCTAGAGGACCATTCAGACATAGCCCTGTGAAGCCTGGTAGAATAAAAACTTCCTGATCTCATACTCTGTTGGGAGCTTTTCCATAGTTCAGAGTTAAGGGACATTAGAACCAGACACAAGAACCAAACAGAAGCCATAGACTGTAATAAATACTACAGGCTGGTCAGGGAGGATGCAGCCTTGATGGATGTTGGACAGCATTGCAGGAGGGCAGCTGCTCCCCATCACAGGATATAGAGTGTGTTGTGAACCAGCAAGAGTTAATATGAAGGACATCCCCTCCCCTGTCCTGTGTTAAATCTCTGCCTACCAGCTATTTCACTTCTCAGTTTATCATATGTACCTCTGGTCTTGCATGCTCAAGGTCAAAATATTGTCAACACGTCGTAGTGAACAGTGTGTGTTAGCTTGTACTGTTTTTTCTTGCAGGGGCATTTCCTTTTTTCATTGCATAAAATAGTTAAATATGGTATTTTGCCTACCTGTGACTAGAGATTTTGTACTTGCTTTCTATGGTTACCTGAGTTATTTTCCATCTGTTTTCCTCACATCACTTTCAACTGGCTTAAACTTACTGCCTGATTGTGGCACCTTCCACGATGCAGTGTAATTAACCACAGGCAACTATTCATCATATTAGACATGAAAGCAACATAGCGTGTTTTTTTCTGGCTTCATGACATGTGAAGGCCAAAAGAAAAGCTTTATTCTCTCCAAAGCTTCTCTACCTTTCTTTGGCGTGTGATCAGAATATTTTTAGATGGTCTTGCAAGTATACCTTGTATGTACCTAGGACACCTTGCAATAGTATTGGTTTGGCCCCATAAACACCCCCTCCACATGGGAAAGAGGGGAAAGTTGGCAACTGGTTAATATGTAGCAGAAGAAATTAAACACCTCTGACAGTAATTGCCTGAAGAAAATTCAGAAGATGAGATAGCAACAACACAGCAGACACAAAATAACTACATTAAGAGCACAATAGCCATATGTCAACATTATATTAAGAAAACAGTGCTTAATATGGTCAGGTCAGATATTTTGCCAAGAGCCTGACATGTGGTTGCCAAACTAGTTTTGTCGGAGAAAACAGTGTATGGAAAAGATGCAAAAGCCATCTACCCCCTCCAGACCCTACAATTTGAAGTCTCAGTGGGTCAAAATGAAAATGATTACTGCATTGACGAGGAGTATTAATGGGGGAAGGAAATGGTAGAAATGAAAGCCAATTCTTTTTTCATTCCTCAGTCTTCTTAGAAATAATGATTCTAATAAAACAAGATGTAGTTGGTTAACAAATTTTTCCCCATGTAAATCTTGACTTTTAAAACATTTAGTATTACATTATGATCGCCTATCTACAGCTAACATGAGAAATAAACTGGGAGCTTACATTAAAAATTAAGCTCATTTTTGATTGTGCATTTCTGACAAGTGTGAGTTTGCTGATATCTAAGGGGGGTGTTAGTTTCAGACCTCCTTACCTTCCAATTAAATATGGTGAATTGCCCTAATCAGTAAAAACATTGATCCCTAGAAAGTATGAAAAAAGAGGCCATTGCACTGATACCATTTTTAGAACAAAGACATAGACTCATTTCTGGTAACACTGGGAGTTATATATATTAGTTAACTGCTTTAAAATTTTGGTATATTTGGTACATTTAAAAAATATCTGTACCCAACAAGTTTATTCTTCTTGTAAAGATTCAGTCTGAATATTGGGAAACACTTTTTCATTGTGAGGATGACTGAGCACTGGCTGCCCAGGTGGGTTGTGGATTTTTTGTCTTTGAAGACAGTCAAAAGCTGTTTGGACATGGTCCTGTACAAACAGCTTTGGGTGGTCCTGCTTGAGCACCTCATTGAGGGCCATTGGACCAGGTGGACTCTGGAGGTCCAGCCTTAGCTGTTCTGTGATTCTGTAAAGAGATGACTGGTGCAAAGGGCCTCTGATCCCCTCCTTTTTGGAGGGGAGCTTCTGGTACTGTATGGACTTACATGTCATCTATTATTTTGATAAGAACAGATAAATATGCACCTGCTGTAAGGTGCCATAGTTGAATAGTTTAGCCTGTTTAGTCTAGCTGAAAACCAGGAAAAAAATACCACCCAACAAACAACCTCAGTGAGTATAAGGTATCTGGGCACAGATTTAACCACATCTACTTTAGGGCTTTTAAAGGTAAAACTGTCAGCAAAATATCACACTCCAAACTGACACAGTTATACCAGCGTGAACTTTTATATGTAGGCCAACTCTTGCTCTACTATATGTAAAATGAATCACAGGCTGCAGTCCAATTCCCTTAACAAAAAATAATTGGCAGAAACCTCTGCTGCCGGATTTGGCAGTGCAGAAGCTGTACAGGCATGCAGGCTGATTTAGTCTTGTTTTCAGAGGCACTTCTTCAGGACAAAGTTACCCTATGTGAGTGAGGCATCATTCGGATCTTGCCCTGCTGTTGCCCATTTATTTAGGCTATTTAACTCTGTGTGCACTCAACCACTGTCATGGGGGCTATATACCCTGATGCTGATTATCCTGGATATTATCCTGGATATTAGTCCATGAATAGCTCAGTAGCACAAATGATATTCCCAGTTTGCCCCATATTTTTTGCAGGTGCTGCAGCAATGATACCACCTGGACTACCAGCATCTTCATCCTGGTGTGGATACTTTGAACATATGTATAATCATGATCTCTGCCTGCCATACAACACAAAACCTCCATAATTTTGAACATTGTGTTCTTTTTTCCTTTCTTGTCTGTTTCCTAATGTGTTTCCTTCATATCAACTTTTTTTTTGTTAAATACAACACCTTCTTGCACACTTGCCCAAATAAAAAATGAAATTACTGCCTAATTAACAGACTATAAGAGCTGAGGTTTTATGAGAAAAACAGAGGATTCATTAGAATTCAACGCTTGGCATTATTGCAATGTATGCAAAACCATTTCTGTCATTGGTTAAATTATCACTTACTCAATTTCATCTATCTTATTAAAAGCTACATTGGAACATCCTGTTGCTTAAATGAACATACCTCCCCATGAATATGTTGTTTTGATCCCATGATTCTTTTTTTATTAAATCTGTTTATGAGCTGAAGGAAGTGAAAGACAAGTGAAAAAAATTAGCAGCTGATATCCCTGGTTCTGACTAGATACTGCTATGTGTTTAATATTTAGTTGATTTTAGATTTACAAATAATCTTGATATGTATGCAGTACTGAAATGGTAAATATTCCTTTGCTGGGTGTTTCTCAATAAAAATAACAGTGAATGTAATGTTTAATGGTTGCTGGTTTGTTAAAAGGTTTTCTTGTCTTTGAAATACATAGGTGACTACTTGGTTTAATAAAGTCTCACTGTAATTAGTGATACACACATAAAAAGTCGAAGTGGTCAAACTCAAGCCATGTTAAGGCTTTCTTATGTTTAAAATCCGTCCATTAGATTAGGTGGAAGGGTCACAAAGCATTCTGTGAAATCCGGCGCTGATATATCAGTCTTGAAGGGTGTTAATTTGGTTCTCCAGTTCTGATTTGTTTGGAAGAACATATTAATTGCTTGTTAGACAGAATTAAACCATTTTCTGCTAAAAAAGAAAAATGGAATTACTGAGAATAAAAAGCAGGATCTTTGCAGAGCATTTTCATTCTGAATACAGCAGCTTGTTTTGCAAAAGGCAGAACAGGAGGATCCTGTCTTTTTGGATCTTTGAACAGCTCTGAGAAACAAAGGCTGATAGAGCTGAGAGATGAGAAAGAGGGAGCAGTTTATCCCTGCCAAAAAAAGAACATAAAAATTCTTAAGGTCATAATATTATGTGGTCTGCCTCAGCATCTCTCCTTGCTTGCAACTCAAGCAGTCAGGAAAATGATTGCAGAGAAGCTCTTTCACATGAAAGCAAAAGTGCTTGGTTCTATTGCAGTCACAGATTGTACCTGGGGCCTGACCTTGTCGCCCCTGAGCCAGAGCAGAGTCCCGTCAGAGTTAATGGAGAATAATTTGGGCAGCAGGGTGTACATGGATTAAGTCAAGACCAAAGTCATAACCACCAGAAATCCAGACAGAGGGGTCTTTTAAAAATTACATTCTGACATGATGGTGCCCAGTTTAGAGTGCCAGCCACTTCAAGCAGGTGCATAGGTCTGTGTTCTGTGTGTGACATGATTGTAGAGGAGACACTGCCTGGACAGGCAACAAAGTGAAGGGTGAATGTCCCCATGCTCTTATAAATTTCTTTTTTTTAGAAAAATCATGGTACTAAATGAATTTTCTAGATATGGAATTCATGCAAAACCGCATAGAACATAACAAACCCATATTCCCAGAGTAGGACTGTAAGTATCCATTTGAAAATGACAGGGCAAGGCTGTCCCTCTGCTACATTGCCTGATGTACTCTCATGAGGGCTACCCTTTCCGTCATGTATTGAGTTGATTTTGGCATAAGAGCTGTATGGAGGAAGGACCTACCCATTCACACGAGCCTGTGCTCATCCTCGCTGTGTGTGAACATAAATTCCCAGTGTGATCAGTGCAGTGAGGGACAGAAAGTTTGACAGGAATCCTTAGTGAGTAGGATGCTTGTCTGGGAAGGACCACATGAACATGAGAACTGGCCTTGATTATTTCCTACGATAGCAGCTGATTTCTAGCATGTTGTGTCCATAATATATTGATCTCTTAACAGAAGGCAGATGAAAAGGAAGCAATTTTCTATATCTACCTGCAAATCTACCAAATACCTAGCTGTTTCTGGCCCTTGGCTATTGAATGAACTGTGATTCCCAAACTTTGCTATTCCATATTTTCGAAGGTTTTCTATTTGCTTCCACATAACATGATTCTCCTGTGTAGGTTTTAATTTTCCTTTTGTTTAGTCTGAATCTCCAACTTCTTTGAACACATTGTGTTTAGAGCGGAAAGGACAGTTGTCAGCTTTTCATGATAATTTCAGTTTGCACTTGTGCTCTCAAATGGGTGTCAAGAACACGTGGGAATATTTTTAATTCAGTATTTGTATTCAATAGATTTTACAGGGTTTAAATACCCCTTCAAAATCTGAAATATATGTGCATAGATACAAAACTTGTTGCAGTGGCCTGGCCATATCTTGGCTCTCTGCCTTGATTGCTTCAATTCTTATGATTTCTTGTTTATCTTTATGATACTGCAAAGAGCAATATTGGATATTTTAGAAACACTGATGGAAGACTTCCTTTATGTAATTTCCTTTTCCATGCCTTAAAACCAGTGATCTGAACCTTGTGCTTTGTTGCTAACAAGGGTATGTTTTTCCTCCTTAACTGTTTAGCAGCCTATCAGACCTCTTGTTTTGTCTCCCTGGTGTATTTCTGCCTTATTCTCACCCCTGAGCTGTCAGAGTCAGGAGACGTCACCCAAGCTTGACATTGTCACTGCCATTGTCTATAAGTCCATGCTACCAAATGCAAAAAAAACCCCCAAAACCAAACCCAAACCCATATACCTCCTTCATTACATCTGCTCTTACCCTTAGGTAAGACAATGGTAAGTCTTTTGGGGGTTGGAGTGGGGCTTTTTTTAAAGCATTTGAGATATTTGTGCTTTAGGAGTGATGTTGTATTGGCCATAAGGGCTAGCTACTAACTTACATCATCAGGTTTAATTTAAAGTGGCTGGCTCTAGCACAAATACTGGAATTTCTCAGTTGAAGGCAATAAAATAACGTTTGGCTTTTTCTGAATTTCTGTAACTTTGTTTGTGAAATAAAGGTCATCCAATTTTTCAGATTCAGTTGTCTAAACTTGTTTTGTCCATCTGTTTTTGTCCTGGCATGCAAACCAGTAAATCCTTCATGTAAGTGCTGTTTCATTGTTCTTCCAGAACAGTGAGGATGAACTATCAAGAATATTATTGTTCTCTAAATAAACTATAATTGTTCTCATTTTCTCTAAAGAGGAAAATATCTATTAGCAAGACAGATAGCATGGTGAAGTCCATAGCAAAATAGTGATAATATATTTTTTAGTAATCAAGACAAAATATCACTTCATTTTTAAAATGGCATCTAAGATACAATGAAACAACAGAGATGTAAATAATTAAAAATATTTTAACATCAATGTTCTTTTTTTTTTTTTTTTAAATTTTTGAGGGACTCATTCATAGCCATCTTCAGATTTGGCCACAATTTAATGGGCACGTATTTCAGCACTTTGCTGTGAAGTAATTTATTTAAGCTTTTATGCATTTATAAAATAGATATGAATTATAAATGTTGTATACTTTTAACACTATAAAAAACTAAGAGTGCCTGCTTTTGTCACTGCAATGGGTAGGTGAAAATAGTGCAAAATTTATAAAGTGTCTGTTGATTCAATTTTTTGGAGTCAGATTCTGATCTATATTTCGATTTGCTGTATTACAGAAAAGTGTCAGTGAGATATGACTGTCAGAGGCTTACATGCTGCTTCAGAGAAAGCTGAAAACAGGAATGCCTTAAATTGTTAAAAACTAATGACAGAGTCCATGTGGGTGAGCACTGAACAAAGACAGAAATAAGGCAGAGCTAAACGCTTCAGAAATGCTTCTGTTTTCTGGCAGTAATGCTTTTTGTACCTTTGATGGGGAAGGATGGCAACCCTGTTGTCACATGAAGTTGTCACCACAGGAGCAGTGAATGTGACTTTCAAGCAGCATGGGCTAGGTCGGGGTTTTACCTGAGGTGGTGCATGAGGATGATGATGACAGGCAAAAATAGTTCATCAGGGCACAGCAGAGCTGCCACGAAGGACTTAACCTTCACCTGGCAGCTGCACTGCAGAGCTTCAGCTCATGCCACAGCACAAGGCACAGCAGAGCCTGACTGAAGTCAGTGTTGTCAATTCCTTTAGAGAAATGCTAGCTGGCTTTGTAAAGTGTTGCTCCTTTTAAAGGAAATAATAGTATTGTTGAATAACTGGTGTTCCATATCAGCATTTGAAGCGATGCAAAGGAAACTGTTCTCTAGGATGCCTTTGTGAGTTGTTCTCCAGAAACCAGTCAACTAAGAACTAAAAAAGGCACAGTAAAAAGCATAGTATTTGGGTGAGATTGAGGTAAGGACAAGCAAAGGACAAGTTAATGCATCAAAATTATTTGTGTAATGCAGCAGCAATGATTTCACATAATTTCCACAGGAGAAAACATGGCCTGCAAATTTTCCTTTTCCATGTCAATTAGCTTTCCTCATGCTTCGCCAAATGCCTTTAGCAGCACCTAGAATTGTGATAATGGAAGTTTGACTTGGCAAGAGGCAGAGGAACTCAGTCAAAGCCAGAATAACGAAACAAACCCTTCACACTGACAAGGGAGTAAACAGCCATCTCTCCCTCACTCTCATGTGTCTGTGGCACCTAAGTGTTCGTGCCCCCCCTCACGCAGCACAGCGGTGATTTGAGGTGGTCAGTGGGCTTTTTACAGGCTACACTGAATAGACTGTCCTGCAGTCAGACTTAGTTAAACTAGTCTGGATTCTTTATTGTGTGGACACTGCTACCATATATCCAGTTTTCCTTGAAAATTATTATTTTTTCATTTGTTTGGCAGGAAAAGAGCACTTTGCCATTTGCTCAGTGTTTTAGGCTGTCTGATGCCTGCTCAGGCTACTGAGTCTGACCAGGCTCTGCGTGCCCTGGAGGGCAGCTGGGCATGACAGATGAACTCTAAAGGTGCAGTAAGCTTCAAGTTCCAGGATATATTGTTCTGCCTGTATTTGCATAACAGATTTGTTAAGATCTGTATGCATCATCTGTGTTATAGAAGAATCAGGTGCGGAAGCATGGCAGCCCTAGATACAGACACCAGGTTGCATGCTGTTAATATTCCCTTGCTACTCTCAGTGGAAAAACTTAAATGAATGCTGCTCCTAGGATTACCGTCAGAAAGTAGAAATTTGCCTAGGTAAATCTTTTTGCTTTGCCATATTCAGGTCTTGCTATGCCCATGGATTGTTGCATACCAGGATGAGTTTTAAGGATATTCCAACTGGCAAGAATTCCCCCCTGAAAAAATGAAACAAAAGTGATACTACCTCCCATTTTGCTTGTAAAGGAACACAGCCCTCTAACCTCATCTTGTAAGTACTTTGAATGGAATAATCAGGTGGTGCAAATTGTCTGCACTCCACAGAGGAGCGGTGTTTCTGTGTGCCAGTGTTCCTGGGGATGTCAACGAGAGCTCTTCATACTGAGCATTCACAAATGCAAACCTGTAGCAAATTAGCCCGAGTTGAATGTGCTTGTGAGCATAGATTGGTCTTGCCATGAAGCAGAGAACAAATTTTATTTGAACTCTGTCCCCCTTGTAACTTTTTCTTTGCAATCCTCAATATGTTTTTGCATTTAGGGACTGCAGAGACCTTCTGTAGCTGTGCTAACACATGCCAGTTCCCCTGGGTTAGACTAAAAAGCTGTTTAGCCTGGTAAAACTCCTCACAGCTGTTAACCAAAGATTGTGTTGGATGAGGGGCATGCCCCATATGTCAGAGGGTGCAGAGTTCACATGTTGATAGGGTTTCACATTTTAATTTTGCTTTCTAAACCCACAAATAATGAAGACTGAACTGCAAGCCTCCTATGGCAGAATGATTGCAAATAAAGCAAACTAGGATTGATCTGAATTTGACAGTGAGGTACTGTTTTGCCTACCTAACCCAGGAGCACATAAGTATTCACCAGAGAAATGAGTGACCTGTCTCATCTTTTGCATTGTAAAGCCATTTTGGTCACAGTTCTGCAAAGACAAGTACGTGCTCAGCTTTTAATATGTGGAATGTAATTAAAAGTAGCTTTGTCTGTTCCTGAACAAAACTGGTTGCATACACTTGGATATGAACACACATTTGAACACACCATTGAGTTTCAACACCTCTACAAGAAATGGCCCATCCTCTCCATATTGTAACAGTGTGTGAGATGTCTAGTTGCCCACCTGCTTACAAAGTAAAATGCATTTCTAAAACTGTTTTCATAAGATTTGAGTTGCATTATGCTTCTTTCCAGCTTTGATAGCATGGTTTTACAAAAATGTAAACAGTTTTTTTCCCAGGATGACTATATATGTTATAAAATGTTTATGATTTAATTGATGAGATTTTTTCCCCTTTTTGGGATAGTTCCTTTTACAAGTAATTCAGCAAATCTGAACTACTGATTTATACCAACCCAAGTGATTTTTAATTATTAACAAGAAACATTGTTCAGGGTAAAACAAAATCATCAATATGTCTGTGTAGCAGTATATGAGTTAATTCAGACTGACTTGGAAATGAGAACTTCCTTGAGTGAATGAGAAAAGCAAAAGAAAGCCTAAAGCTTTCCATAAAGTAGACAGCAGCTGTACCGAACAAGCCTTCTTTCAAAAGCCAGGGGCTTCTCTCTCCAGTGTGGTGGCTTAACAACAAACTGACAACGCAGGTGGGTGTACTATTGCCTTAGGTTTAAAAGAAAAGTGTGAACACACCCAGTATTGGAAGCAAATATTCTGAAAGTTTCACACAGGCTTTGTTGGAACATGTCAAGTTCTCTGCAGCATGTAAGCACCAACAGAGGGGTTGATTTTAAACTTGACAAACTTCCAGCCAAAAGTGGGTTTTCTGAGGAAAGTCACATATGTCATTACCCTACACTGACTGACAACTTGGGGCCCTTCTCTTTGTTCCACTGAAAAATGAGAGTGGTGGAGCCACTCCACTGGTCAGGGTTCCCAGGAAGCTTTCAAGATTAGCCTTTTGGATTTAGTATTGTAAAACTTCACGTGCAATATTTAAAATTGAGTAAGTGATTGCAAATGCAGTAGAGTGCTATACATTCTTTTTCTTAATCCCCTTAAACTTCACCATGAGTGGTGGTGGTGGCTGCACAAGGAAGAAAGGTTAAAAAGAAATCAGACAGAAGGGGAAAAAATGGTCATTTGTTCTTCCCTAACTTTCTTGTCAAGCCTAAGAAGACTTATTTGTATCGTTTGATTTAATTTATGTATCTGACTGTGATCTCATGAAGTCATCTAAATGAATCCTATGAGTAAAAATAAGAGGTTTTATTTCCATTCTTCTTTTTCCTAAAACCAAAATTACCTCCAATAAAAAGGAAACAAGATTTTAAATATTTAGGAGTTTAGTTTAGACTGGCTATACACACAAGGTTTATAGGCCAAAGTTTTCAAATATTTTGCTTAATTTTACATTCCAGATTTGTCTCTTGCATAAAAAAGCCACAGTAGATTTTGGCATCAGTGGGACATACAGGCACTTAGCGGTTTTAAGTCAAACCAAATGTGAGTCTGGTCACTTAATTATTTCTGAGTTTTGCTTTAAATGTCCAACATTGTACCCCTAAAGATTTCTGCCAAGAGCAGTATTCCAGAGCACCTAGCTTTTGGGTTTTAATGACTCCCTAAAGCCTGCAGCTCTTCCCTGGATGCTGAGAGTGATCTCCTTCCTGGCACAGCCAGTAGAGCTGCTCCATTCCCAGCCCATACCTTGGCACAACACAGATCCAGCAAGACTTGTTTTTGGCAATGCTCATCTCCTTCCCTGCAAAAACAGCAGGTGCCTACTGAAATGCAGTAAGGCTCCTTCACAAAGGGCTTAACCCCCTTTTTTTTGGATGGAAGCTATAAGATTAACATAGGCTTGGGAGCCTAACATGGACTTGGAAGCCTGCCACTAGGAACTGCATTTGGAAACTTACGTCCAGCCTTTATCAGGTCATTCTTGGATTGCAGATTTCTGCTTCTGCTTTTAAAATGAGTGCTCATGTCTGTGTGATACACAAGCCATGAAAGCTTTCTCTAGATTTGGTTTTTTACTTTTAAGTATGGCATAAACTGCAGGATATTTAACATATTAAATTCACCAAAGGTAGAAGCAATTGGAATTTAGGCAGGTTGTGTTACATTCATTCCCTACATGGACATGACACTACCAGTGTAAAAGTGCTCTTACTGCTGTACATTCTGCATCCTTAACCTTTCGCCATGGTGAGAATGAAAGACACAATACATTACAGAAGGGCAAAGGGGAAGGGAAAAATTTCCCATGAGTTACAGCAAGGAAAAAATTGATGGCTTAAGCTCAGTCATGATACCTATGAAGTATTGAATTCTTGACTTGAATTTAAGGCTATGGCTTTTGACAGGTTGCTGAGAGCCAGATTTTTAAAAATTCCTCCAGTTTTTTCACTTAATTATTGTTAGATCATTTAGATGACTAAATGCACCTGTAAGCTGAGATGGTAAATGCTGATGCACCATATTTGGTGGCTGCAATGTTACACTGCAGCTCATCATCAGGATTCAGATGGAAGTCAAGCTCTGTTTTAAGAAGCATTGTGGAGAATCTGTCATGCTTGATTTTGTAAAAAATAAAAGGCTGAGTCTGTACAGATTCTAAAGTTAATGAAGAACTTTATGTTCCTTTTAGTGCTAATCTGTTGTGTTGCCATTAAAGATAACCAAAATTCTGATGTTATAAGCTAGAACACTCTTTAGACTGTAATACAAAGGACCTGGTTTTGAAAGTAAATAAACAAACTAAGATGTTACTAAGGCAACATAATATGTAGTAAATGAGAAGCAATAACCACTACAAGATTTAAGCAACATGTTAAAATATGCTGAAATCCCTGAAAAATATAAGGAGTCTGATCTGAGTCAGATCAATTAACAACACTGTTTCACTTTAGTGGATGTTGTGGAATTTGACCCAAGATGATGCTGAGAATTCTGGAACTGTTTGTCTGGAAATATTATGAGGATCTAATTAAATAATTATATCTATTGCATAACTTCCCCATAGTCAGGTGCTCTTGTGTTCTGTTAAGACACACTGCTTACACATCAGAAAATGCTTGAAATGCAGGTGGTTTTGACATTATTAGCATATTTTCCTAGCAATTTTTATTCACAATAACGTGGTATTCAGAACTATCTTAAAGAAGACACTGTATGAAGTCTGTACCCTTGTGTGTTTGCATGAATGTGTTTGAAGTGCTTCTCACTGACCTGAAGAATGGCAACTTTAATGTTTCTTTTTTTATTGCATTTCATTTTTCTTATTGATGCACATGCAAGAATTACAACTTTTCAAGAGTTAAAAAGATTTTTCATCAAGTCTATCTATGTAAACTGATAACAAGGAGGTTATAGTAGTTTTAAGCTGATTTTAAAAAGGGATTTGGCAGTCATTTAGGAAAACATTTGTCTTAAAGGGAATAAAAATTATTATAAAATAAATAAAATAAGAAACTTTGAAGGCAGTGACAGGTTGTAGAGTGGGAGTGGGAGAGCTCCATTGCCTGGGTTCCCTCTTAAACTTTTCTAATTAATTGGTAATTCGTCTAATGTTTAAACATTTCTTTTACATTAAAATTTTGCAGTAATTTGAAGGAAATTTTGTGCCTTCCCACCCATTCTCAAAAAGAAGCCCCCTGGCACAGCCAGCACACTCCTGACTTTGGTTCAGTTGCTCCCTGGTCCTTAGCTGTGATGGAGCAAAACAGAGTTTGTATTCAAGGTAGAGAAAAAGCTGCAAATGTCCAAAAATTCCAGCCTGGATTTGGAATGCTTTAAGATTAACCTGGCTGAGCTGTCTTGCTTTGGTTTTATGCTAAATGTCTTCACTTGTGATTGACTTGTGATAGCCACAGCCAATGTAAAGCTCGTGTTAAAGGACCTGCAAAGTGCAGCAACTTAAAAAAGCTGTTTTCTGAAGTCTTGCAGTTGAAGAGAGGAGGAGAGGGATGATGCTTGCCATTTTAATCAAGTCACTCGTGGGTGACTTGGAGACTTTAGTTCCAAGTCACCCATGGGCCAGCTCTTGCAGATGAGGGGGGCATCATGACCCTCAGGCAATAAAGCAACATTTGCTGTCCATGTCAGTGCCTTGAGATGCTCTTCAGTGCTAAGCAACATTACCTGTTCTGGGAAAGTGGTCCAGCTCTCTTACTCCATAACTGCATATCACGAGCACTGGTTGGCAGAGCCAGTCCCTCAGAGGTATGAATGACTGTCTTACCAGACAAAGAGAGACTGAGATGGGTCATGAGACACCAGAAAGTATCTTCCAGTTTGTTTAGGGCTGAGTGGATTTAGCTTCTCCTTTGAGTCAATCTCAAAGATTTCAACAGCCACAAGGACCAGCCTTGATCCTGCTAAGCCTTTCTTGAAAGAGGAATCTTAATTCATGCACATCCCAGTGACTTTGATGGAACTGCTCACATGTGTAAGAGTCTGTAGGATCAGCAACCCTTAACTAACAAGGGAGTTAAGTAAAACTGCATGGCATCTGTAAATAAACACAACACTACAGACCCTGGTGTGCTGCTCTGCTCCTTTTTGGACACACTATCCTATCTTTGCTGAGGCAAACTCTTCCCTGCTCTCTTCGCATCACACAGATGGGATCAAAAAGCTGAAGAACTGCATCTTCATGACGGAGTCCATCACAGGAGCACTGTTATTAGTCTTTGCTAGCCATCAATGTCTGGAAATTTCACAGTCAAGTTGCTAGTGATTGTATTGAAAGGGTTTATGTGTGGGTGGCTGAAAATATGGTGCCTGGCCCCTGGTGCCAAACTCTCAGGCAATATCAGCTGTCTTTACACAAGTGATGAGGCAGAATATGTTACTTTAAGTTTAACATTCAGAACTTCGTCTCTCTTGCTGTCAAAAAAACTATACATGTGGAGGAGATGGCTGAATACAGAAAGTGCATAATTAAAAACCTCAGCACAGAAGAAGACATCATGTAGTTTTCATGGGGAAAGGTGGTGTGAAGTAGTTTTTTTATTGTTTACACTTAAATTTGTCTCTTCAAATCTTTATTTAATATAGCAGCAATTTCTGTCTGCAACAGTAGTAACTTAGTTTTAGATTCTCTGAATGTGTGGTTGACTTTCCAGTGTTTTATCATGTGTCCACAGATAGCCAGGAGCTTGGCTGTGCCCCTCACACTTAATAGAACATTTCCTATTTGTTTTTTACTCATTGTATTATATGCCATTACTAAAAAGCACGGGGGAAATGAAATTGGTGAATTATATCCCTGGTTTTGCTGGTTATTTTTTTCTATTATGAAATTATATAATTTGTAGCTTAAACATTGAGAAGGAGTGGGTTTGAAAAGGAGAAGGGAAACTGAGAAAAAGGAATTCCCGAAGAGAAAGAGTCATCTCACATTTTGTCATCTTCTTTTCTTTTATAATTCTTGTGGAAGCTGGTGATACCCTGCAAAGGACGTTCAACACGGGTCATCCGGACAAGGTCTTTTGGGCCACCATTTATCCTTAGATGTAAGAAAGAAGTAAAATGGTGATGGTGCTTTCTCTGGGAAGAACCCCTGGTCACAGAATCAGAGAATCATCAAAGATGAAAGAGACCTTTAGGATCACCAAGTCCAACCATCAGCCCAGCACTACACTGTAACCCCTACACCACTAAACCATCACCCAGACTCAGACAGTTCTTGAACACCTTCAGGGATGGTGGCTCCACCACCTCTGTGGGCAACCTCTTCCAATGCCTGACCACCTAAACAGTGAAAAAGTTTTTCGTGTATCTGACTGATCTGAATGTCCCCTGTCTCAGCTTAAGGCCATTTCCTCTGGTCCTCTCACTGCAGGCATGGTAGAAGAGACAGGCCCCCACCTCACCACAACCTCAGGGAGTTGTCGAGAGTGATGAGGTCCCCCCTGAACCTCCTCTTTCTTGAGAATAAACAAACCCAGCTCCCTCAGCTGTTTCTCATAAGACATGGTGTGTTCTACCTGTGAATATTAGTTTTTTAATTTTTATAATTCTAGTTCATTTTTAGTTGAGAGCTCTCCTCTCCCCTTTCTCTCCAACATGCTTGTTTGCATACCTCTGCTTTGCAATAATGCCACTAAGCTGCTTAGACAAAAAACCAGGCATATATGCTGAAATATTTTAGGGTTTTTTTATGAAGCAGCAGAAAAAAATTCACTAAAAGCCGTAGATCTGTCCCTTCAAGATTTAGTACTAGCCTTCAAAAAAGTTGAGCAGTGGGTAGTTTGGAAAAGGATAATATATATGTATTTAAAGATAAACTGTTCTTTATTTCTCTCTGCAGCAAACCATATTGCTGATTAACCACTGCTTTCATAAACTACAAGTGGGCCATTTAAGCTGTTTCACTGCTGGTTAATGTACTGTATTGTGCTCCCTCTTTCTACAGCACCTTGCTAGTGTTTTGTTTTTATTAGAAATTCACCTATCCTTGTCTACTGAGGAGAAAAGAAATTACAATACAGAGCCCTACAGCCCATAAAATGGCAGAGATTCCTAAATAAGAGTGGCCCAAAACTGAAACCTCTGTCTGCCTGCACTGTAATGAAATGCATGGCTACAAGAGATAATAATAATTGCAGCAATAGCTCGTTACAGCTCCCAGATGATTTGGTGCTGTCAGGAGTGCACTGTCCTCTGACATCCCAGGAGGCGAACAGCATCACTGACTGCAGGCCCTGATTGGTGTAGTGAAATATTGCTGGCAAAAATTAAAAGGTCTTGGTGTCAAAATAATTCATGATATGCATATCTTCCATTCTGATGAAATGGCTGATATCCGGATTAGCAAGATAATAAAACTGATCAGGCTACAGTTAAACAATTTAAGCTGGAGAGCTGTTCATTTTGTAGGTGTCACTTGTCAGATCAAGGGGTCAGAGTGGGATGAAAGGCTCTCCCCAGTAACCTTCTGATGATTTGGATCTGGAATGTTCTTCATGATTTATCCAAAGTTTTCATCACTGTGCTGCCGGGTAGCATTACCACGGCAGGCTCTGTTCTGACATTCAAATCCTGGGAATGACAGGTTATTAGGAGAAGAGAACTGGCTGTACATACATTAAGCCCCATATCTTTGACCTGTAATTTGAACTGATAGTGATATAGTAATTGAGTGAGTAAAAAAGGGAATTTTTTATTAAAACACAGGAAGATGAAGAAAATGTTTATTTTCAGGTGATTTATGGGTTCATAAAATAAGCTTTTTTGATGATGGTTTATTTTATGGCTCTTGAAATGCTGAGCTGTGTGCTTACTATTTATTTTATGGAACAGTTATTTAAACAATCGTAGCTTCCCATATATTTCCAGCCTGTTCGTCAGTAACGGAGCTTGTGCAGATGGAAAGATACCCGTTTCATATGGGAGTTCATGTATTTGAATAGTTCAGGGATTATCCCAATAAAATGGACCCAGGAAAATATTGCACCCAGTTAATGCTCATTGCTTCAGAGACCCCTAATGTCCTTTCTTGACACCTTATTGCAGGATATTATTATACAATGGATCTTCAGTCATATGGTGATAGGGAGTGGGGCTGAGCAGGGCTATCAGGGTAATTGACTCCTGTGCATGGCAGTGTTACACACTTGAATAACTAATTTAATGGAATGTGTTTTCATGTTCTCCCACACAGCCCTGCCCCAGCATAATTCTCCTCTCGAGGCGCCAGCAATTCTGGACAGGTGAAGAGTGGCACAAAAGCTCTCCATTTCCCAAAAATGGGACCACAGCCTCTGTGGTAAATCTGCTGCCAGTGAAACGACTGCCTTTGAGCCCAGTGAATTAATTTGAGTTACCAGGGATTCTCTGCTCCTGATGAAACTGGACCTCCAGTGCTTGTATGTCAATTTTTGTTGTTGCTGATTGTTATTGTGTATGACTATTAGGTTTTGTTGCACAGTACAGAGATAATGGTTTGGCATGGGCGAAGCACTTAAATGATCTACCAAGAGCAGGAATTGAGCTGGATGTCTGCAGAATTCTGCATCTGTGTGAGAAACACCACTCCCTTGAAACTTGAAGGAGGAGTCTTGTGCTATTTCAGCATGATCTGGTCCTCACACTGGTTCGGGCAAAGGCTTTATTTTTTTTTCTTGGAAAATGCAGAGAAGAAGAAATGGCCAGCTCTAAACAAGGCAGCTGGATTCTTAAAAAACTAGTCACAGAGGACATTGATGCCATTTTTTGCTTCTGAACTATTCCTAGAGATGCAGTGAAGTGAGGATCAAAAATCACTGTCCACAAGTTTTTTTATTTCCCTTTTACTATGGCACAATCTTTATCTAAATACTTGGCCATATCATAAATGTTAATAGAGTATATGTGATAGAATATGCTTGATTGCTGTGGGTTTCTTCTCTGTTAATTTTCACAAGCAAGATTACTGATCCCTGAGAAGCTCTGGGTTCACTGCATTTGCGTGGCAGCTCCTTCTTCAAAAAAGGTACTGACTCTGGTGTTCACATGCCAATCTTCTTTTAAATCAGAAGGAAAGTCCTGCAGAAAAGATTTTTGTCAGAGAATCGTTCTCCTGACTTGTTTAATATTCAAATATTTGAGTAGATTCAAAAGAAAATACATCACAGAATAAGTATTTACTTAATTATCCCCCACCCAGCATAACCAGCTCTTCTTTTGCTTGTAATTGCATCACAGTTGTCAAGTGAATACTGATGCTTATATAATTAAAGAATTGATCCTTAAAGCATAATAACGTGATAGTAATATTTGCATAATTGCATTAAAAAAAGTTTCCAGAATGTAAATTTTATGGCCCATCTTTCAGAGGGATTTGTATATGCTTGCCCTTACAGTTGGGTCAAGTACAACAGAAATTCGTGAGCTTACCCTCACGAGTAAAGTTAAAAAAGTAAGCATATATTTTCAGGGCTAAACTTATATATTCTCCCTAATGCAGTCTCCCCAGGCTACAGTGAATGATATAATGGTCTTTAGCCATAAACTGTATTGTAGTTTTGGAAGGACACAGAGTTTAGATCTTGTAAGTAGTTTTGCTTTGCTCTGTGCCATTAAGATATATGCACAGTTTACTTTTATGATGTTTGCTGTCATTTAATTACTGATGCATCAAGATGATCTTCCCAATTCAATTATGTTAAAATTAATGATTATCTTGGTGCATTTTTTTCAAGTCAACTCAAGATTTTTGGATGTTGCCTTCTCCTTGCACCAAGAATGTTCATCATCTAACTTAAATGACTGTGTGCTTGAGGACTGTTTGATGGACTTCCAGCTGTAGCCTTTCTTTACTTGTTAGTTAAAAATTGGAACTCATAGAAATTAGTGCAGAATTTGGTTTCTGACACATAAACTGGAATAGTTTAGGAAGGTCTTTAATGAAGCTTGAGGGCAATTTCATCTGCTCTTTCTCTTGTGCAGAAAATCATCATTGGATAGGTCATCACTGGTAGGTCACCTACTTTTGGGGGAGGTTTTGGTGGAGAAAGTCAGAGTTAACTATAGTGAGTGTCTTTCTAATTGTGGTATAAAAGCAGTATCAACCTTTTTTCCTCTTAGTTTTTCTCCCTGTGTGGACATAGAGAAGTCAAATTTTTCATTATGTATTACAGTTATGTTTAAGAATATATGGCATGACAAATTCTGATTTTTTTCATTTTTATGGGTATAGCCTGGTGGATGGCTTTCCATAGCTTTAAACATAATGAGTAAAATACAAATTTTGTCTGGGGAAAGGTTGTTGAAAATCTGAATTTGTACAATAATCAGTGTGGTATTTCCCCTCTTAGCTTATCACAAATTTTCACAAAAGTTCAAGTGCATTCCTTAAGAAAGCCAGGGGAAAGAACATGCTAGGAAAGACATGGAATTTTTAAAAATACACTACAAGCTGACTTAAACGCTTAGATTCTGATTAAATCCAAACAGCCTGATTTCAGTAAGCCCATGTTTGATTCAAATTTATTTCTTATACACAGTACATAAACATAGGTATCAATGTGGTTAGGAAACAGTAGATAGTGAATTTTATACACAATATATATTGTTTGGGAATAGATGTTTATATTTTACTTACTTTGCTCTGCAATTCAACGAGTTCTAATGAAGACAAATAAATTTTTTTGCCTCTCCATTATTTTTTCTATGTTACAGGCATGTATTTGAGTCTACACATACCAACAATAAAGATGCAAGAAGATAAGAGAAACAGGGTGAGATCAGTTGATTACACACATAAAAAGCTATGAATTTATTGTTTCCACATCAGCTGTACATTTTGGATGTACCTAAGAAATGACTCAGTAGCTTAGCTTATTTGATTCCCTTACAGGTTTTATGTCTTTACCCCATTTTAATTTTTCATTAGAATATAATAATAGCCACAGGAAAAAATGATTTGGTCTGTGATCTATTTCATTATGTTCTCATCATAAGGAGAGAATCTGAAGTGGGAGAGCATCACTAATTTTTCGGCACAGTAATTTATTCTACAGTATTTAAATGTTGTAATTTTCACACTGAGGCACATGCTGCCACATCTATCGTCCCCTGGACTAGTCTCTGTCTTGCTCTTTCCTTTTCATCTGTTTTGTTTTTGCATTTTTTTTCATAAATTCGACAGATGGCCTCTTGATGAGTCCTTGATAATACTGTCATGTAAAGCAGCTAAGACTAGAAATCATCTCACAACAATTTTTCATTGCAAAGAGAAAATTGAAGGCAGACAAACATCGCTAAGTCCATAACAACAGCAACAAAATATCCACTTCATGTAAATAAAGAGGACAAGCTTTCCTTGTAATGCTCAAACACTAATGCCAGTATCCTTTAAAGCCTCTGGATTTTTTTTCTGCTACATTTAATTCATCTTTCAAGCCTTGGGTTTGTTTAGTATTTTGTTGGTTTCATATTCAGAAACATTTTCTTGGCTTTTAATGTGTTCTCTCTCCTCCTTAGTCCCCCTCCTTTTAGGTCTTTATAATTGTGGATCAGGTGAAGTTTGCTTCCCCTCATTTCAAGGTCATGCACCACTAGGACCATTTTCCTGACTCAGAGGGCACGTAATTTCACAGCCGTGTACTCCTCATTAATCCACCCTGAGTGGGTGCTCAGGAAGTTCCAGATCACAGATTTGTTTTTGTCTTGTTCTCTGACTCAGTGCTTCACAAAAGGATTAGATTAACCCCTTTTGATTGTATTTATATCTTACTGCATCGTGATAGAAATAAAGTGATTTCTTCTTCTCCCCAAGTAACCTTCCCACCCCTTCCACCTTTGCATTGGGGACCAACAGCATTCCTTTCCCAACAGTGTTCAGTTAAAGTGAAGCTTGTGGCAGACAGAGAGAATTATTTCTCTTTGCTCTCTTAATGCAGCTTTAATGCATGAATCTATTTCTTGCCATTTGCAGAGAATTGTTTATTAACTTTGAATGTTTTTTGTTTAACTGGAAACTGCTTCAGTCCCCTGGCTCTGAACCTGGTCTCATCTGGACCTGAATAGCCCTGGATCCAAACAAAGAAGAAAACAAAAAAAGACGGCACAGTGACTACTGGAGAGGATGCATTTCCCCCCTTGCTCTTGTGCCCCAGCCAACTGCTTCAGCCTGACCCCTTCACATGGGAGCTTTTCTCTGCCTCCATTTGTTGGCAAAGTTCTCCTTGGGACCTGCTGGTGGAAGGGATCCCCTCTCGCTGCCCCAGGTGGGGATTGACTCTCCACTGTGTTCACTGATGTGCCCTCAGGACTGGGGAACCTGGTGTGCTGGAGGCCTCTGGAGGGTCTTGCACTCCTCTGCCACAGCTGGCCTGTAGCAAAATGCAAAGCATGTGGGAGCTGTGAGAAATATTTTTAAATGGAGCTGATCTGATGAGGAGCTGATCAGCTGGTCTGCTGCGTTTAACATCTTAAGGCAGCAAGTTTTGGTATTCAGAGCAGGCCACTGGGAGACTTGAGCTGGCACAAAAAGTGTAATTACTTAACTTTGGTCCTCCTTTCCTATGTCTGTAGTAATTCTATACTACAGATATAGAATAATAAAAGTAGTAATAAAAGAAAATTCTAAGTTATATAAAGCCATTTTTTAACTCCTCAGGTTGGATTTGATTTGAGATAAAAATAGCCTGCAGGTTATGTGGGAAAAAAAGCCTGGAGCTGTATGTGGGAAGCTCACAACCTTAACTATTTTAACTATCCACTTTTTGTAATAGGAGTTTAGGTCAGTGCTGCACTTGTAAACACCTAAATTCAGGTCCCTCAATCTGAACAGGAGTCCACCCTTAGCATCCTTGCACTGGACCTATCTTAAAGATACAAC
The DNA here is from genome assembly GCF_017639235.1 of Corvus kubaryi. Lineage (NCBI taxonomy): Eukaryota > Metazoa > Chordata > Aves > Passeriformes > Corvidae > Corvus > Corvus kubaryi. The sequence goes on along the minus strand of NW_024581127.1, from coordinate 1,472,039 downwards.
CATAGTAATGCATACACTTAATTTGTAACATCTCTTGTTGTTATTATGAATAATTGTGTTTCTTATGTAACTGGCAATCAGAAAACCAAGAAGCCCTCTGGCTCTAGACATTGGTCAAAATTGAAGTGGCTAGTGGTCCCTGATCCACAAAGACTATCACTGAAATGGATTAGATTCAAATTGCATGGTGGGGGTAAGGGGATGCTGACAATTGCCGCAGGAATTACCACAGAGTTTCAGAATGGAAAACGGCAAGGGAAGGAGGAAGAAAAGATTTGGCTGGCTTAGACGAATAAAGAACTGAAAGGCAATGCAGAAAAGGAGACAGGGGGACAATACTGAAATTAATTTGCATTTGTTGGTCAGATAAACCAGACTGAGCAGATAAACTAAACTTGAAGGTTAACAGGCTTTATGCATCAGCTAACTGGTGAGACCTGCTGTGTGCAAGTTCCTAACTGGCCACAACTAGGCCACACAGGAAAAAGATGTGTACATTCTGTTGGTTCCTGGTTTCTTGTTAGCCAGAAGGGGATAACTTAGTGCATCCTGAGTGTGCAATCGTTTATGGTTTCATATTGAAACATATAAAATAGTGTGGGGAAATGCCCAGTCAAAGCTGTAGAAAGTTCTCAGAATGTCTCCCTGCTTTGGCTCCTTCTGATCTTCCTAGTGGCTTAGTTAATGAATCCAGTTTTGGGCATCCCAACACAAGTAAGAGATCAATAAACCAAAACAAATTCTGCAGGGGGCCATTGAGGTTGTCAGGGGCTAGAGCACCTGTCCTGTGAAGAGAGGCTGAGGGGACTGGCCTCATTCAGCCTTGAGAGGACATGGCTTCTGGGGGACCTTTCAAAAGTGTACCAGAATCAATGAGGGGCTTATCAAGGTGATGGAACCAGGAATTTACAGCATTGTGTGCTGAAAGGACAAGAGATGTTGGAAGGACAGAAACTAAAGGAAAATTGTATCCTAGTGGATACAAGGAAAAAGTGTTTCACCATGAGAACAGTGAAGCCATGGAAGAGGGTGGGTTACCTCTCCACTCGGATGTTTACAGAATTTCTTAGAATTTGTGTGTGATGGGTAACATCATCTGATCTCATAGCTATGCCTGCTTTAAGAAGGATGACTCGTCCAACTTGTATTGCCCTCTGATTCACATGGGATGCAGGGGAATCCCTACCTAATTCTGATCTCCCTAAAGCAGTGGAGAGAAGCTTTCTCTTTCTGCAAATCTGAGTCCAAGGTGATAGACGGTACAACCTGTGCTGGACCTTCTTTTGCCTTTTTACCTTTGACATCATCTGCAGGATGATGATGAAGGAACCACAGCAGAGTTTGCGCCTGTGGGCTGTGGCCAAGCTGACTGAACTTCTGGAGGCTCCTACCCCCAAAAGAGAAATACCCCCAAATGTTGCAAGCTCTTCTACACAGAGAGTACAAAATAAGCTTTATATGGATATAAAGTTACAGGAATTTTGGAGTACTTTTTGATGGCTTCTCTGGGTTTTGTTAAGAGAAGAGGAAAAGCCTCAGATGAGAATAAGAGGAAGTCTTGCTCCCAGCTGGGACCTCTCTCACACTGAGTGCTATTTACTCTGGTGCAGATGGCTGATGACTTCTTTCCATGAAGCAGGATAATTTTGGACTACCTGTGGGGTATGCAAGCTTATAGAAAATTAACAACATAGAGTCACTTGTTTTGCATGGGAGGAGACACTACACTGCAGTTACTCTGCAGCTGAGCTGACTGCAGTACACAAATCCTAGCTAGATTTAAACTGACTTACCTGGATGTTCCTGGTGGCATAAAAGAAAGCTTCATGCAGGCTGCAAAGCCCTTCTGAGGAACTCAACAAATTCTAGGACATTTAATCCCACCAACTTCTGTTCAACAAGAGCTATCACCTGCAGGATCCATACAGTGAATATAATATTCTTTGCCCAAACTACAACAAATACAAAAATAAAAAAAATAGACAAAACAAAATACAAAAATAATAAACAAATACAAAAAATAATAAAATAGGTGTACCTTTAACATACTGTTTATTTTTAAATGTGTTGACAGGATTCCCCTTGTTATAGGAATGTTTTTTCTCGTTGCTTCTCCATCCTGATCAGAAGCCCCAGGCTCATTCTTTGGAATCAGAGAGAGGAAAAGCCATGATAAGCACATGGCCAGAATTTAAATGGTGCAACGAGAAAAAGGAGCAGAGCAGTGAAGAGCAGAGCTGTATGAAATAACCAGCCCTCTGTTCCGTAAGGAAGCTGCTCTGAAATTCGTTTGGAGCCACTGAAATTTGGATTGTTTACAGTGCCACTTCTGGGTGCTTTTAGTATTACAACACTTAGTAAGGTTTTCCCCTATGAACAAGAGTTTTCTAATGGTATGAAATACCAGGAATTGTAGGTAGACCCTGTAGAGGGTCATATCTGTGACTCAGGAGGTTTTTTCCTTAACCAGTATGCCAACATTTCAGAGGTAAGAGGAAGGTACAAGATTTTCTGGGGAAGTCTTTATATTACATTGGTCCAAGCACCAAAGGCATAGACGATTTGCACAAGTGTTGGTGTGAGGGAACAAAGCAAGAAAATATCCAAAGTGATTGTTTCCACAGTAAATATGATCATTATTAAACACAGCTTGTCTGAGTTTCACAGAGCGTATAAACTTGCAGCAGTCAGGACTCATACTGGACTAGGAAATGTGCAAACAGAAGGCCAAGCTCATAGAATTGGCACCACCTTCAGTCAAAGAACTTAAAATCAAGCCTGGGACTCCAGCTCCTTGCTCACTTGCCACCCATATATCCAATGCCCTAAACAATCTGCTGTATCCTCTGATTGTATGACTTAAGATTTCTTATATAGTCATTTTCTGTGAGACTAGACCTGGATTCAGATGTCTGGTCCAAACCAAGCAGAGAGATCTGTGCCAGCTCAGGGGAATGCTTGCACCAGGTCAGTACTCTGAGAGACCTAGGGTGTAAGAGGTGCATTAACAGTCATTCAGTGTGCTGATACTTGTGAATTCTCTTCACAAGCACCAAATCCTTCTCCTGCTTTGCAAGGGGCCCACAGCCATCTCTCACAGAGTTCTGGATTCATAATAAGCCAAACAGGAGTTAGAGTGCCTAAGTCTCCTTCAGTGATTTCAGTCCGTGAACAATTAATAAATCCAGCCCACTTCCTTGGTCCATGAAAGTGGGATTAAAGATGGAGATGTGGTTACCATCTGGCTGAAGTTGGGAGGTTAGTTATTGGGTAAAAATAGTATGCTTCTTAAAAACTGGGGTTTTTAACAGAGCCAGAATGGGTATGTCTGGTGTGGATTTTGTAAACCGTACATGTATATAGGCTACCACTGAGTGTGAATTGAATATGCCCATAGCACTGGATATATTCTCATACATATACCTTTTCCCACATTTTGCATATGCTTTAAAGTTCTTATACATTAATTAATATAATTGAGCTTTAGAGATACTTTTTATAGTGTCATGTGGCCAAATACAAGATAATCCAAACAAACAGTAATCAGTCAGAGAGCTCCCATCTCACAAAACCCGATATTGAAGATGTAAGAAGAACGTCTTTCACCCAGTGGTGAACAGGTCTCTGCTTGATTTCTTGCTGTGCAGGGAGCTCAGCAGAGGGTGATGTTGGCTGGCAGAACTCAATCAACTTAAAGGAAGAGAGATGGGAGCTGGGAAGATCTTGTGACTCAGCCTGCTGGTGTTAGTGGCTGTAGGCTCCTGTCTTGTGATGCACCTGAGAGCTGTGAGTCACCTGATACAGCATCAGCATTTGCTTCTTGTTAGTCACCTTTTGTACAAGGCCTCAATAAAGAGGAGAAATAAAAGAACACCATGCCTCCAAATGTAATTTTTGTTAGTAGTTGTCATGGCCAAAAAAATCCTGCATATATAAAGATGAAGTTGGCTTGTATTTTCTTCCTCGTGGTACTTCTCATTTCACTGTGGTATTTGTTCATGCAGGCATGTGCCTTGTATGGGATTTCCTCACAGGCTTTTATGATAGAAACAGGAATGAACAGACATCACCATGGGCATTTGTTGCACTTTGGAAAAAAACCAAACATTTTTGGAAAATTCGTTCTTTCCACTGAACAGAAGCAAAGTAGGTAGCATTGCTCGAAGCGGTTTGGGAGGTGAAATGGATGTCTGCTTTGCAGGCTCTCCAGGGGTCACACTCTTTCTGCTGTGGGAATGAGCGAGCAGCAGGTGTTGCTGCAGTGCAAATCTCAGACACGACTTGTATCTAGGGCTTCTCCACCAGTGCTAAGAGCTCATCCAGGGCATGCATGGAGCAGAGCACTCCTGGACCCTGCTCCGTGGCCACAGCCACACAATGGGTGGCGCAGTCGCCTTCTGGAACCCTGAAAAGTTATCTTTCTTCCTCTTTTTTTTTTTTTTAAGCACTTAAGCCCAACTGCTAATGGAATTTCATGATTTTAAATAATTTACATTTCCATCTGGTTTGAAAAACACCAGGTGGAGATTGCAGATTAGGATGAGTCTAAGTGGAAGGAAATGTTTGTTTAAAATATTAAAGCTAAAACCAAACATTTATGTGAACCACATTTTTGCTGTCCATTGTGCTGTGTTCTTCTCTATCATCACTTTAAATTTTGCTTTTAATTGGATGTTTTGCACATGTTGCTTATCATTATGATCAGGGGAGATGAGGCCAGAGTGGGGTGCAAGAGTGAGGGAGAGTCCATACCAAAGGGTAAAAGAGTCAGGGATTGAAGGATTCCTCAGTGTGAGCTTTTGATCATTGCATCTGTTTCTTTATGCTCTTCTACAGACCCTGCTAACTTGCTTACTTGGAGGTGGAAATAAGTTTGGATCTAAATAAAATAGGTTACACAAGGGTGATTTTAAGGGAAAACACGAAAATTCCAAAGACTGATGAGAGTTTTGTTAGGGTAAAGACTGATGGTTTAGGTGGTGCACAGTCCAAACCACCCACAAGGACAAGAACTATCCTTCTCTCCCACTTGCCAGCTGGCAAGCTTTTATTTAAAATGGGGGATACTGAGCTGTGGTTTCTAAAACTGCTTCTAATACTGGAAGCTTAGCTGCCAGTTCCTTGATGCACTTTCCCAAGTACAGCATGAAACCATGAACTCATAGTGAGGAGCTGTTGTAACATCACCTTTTCCTCTGTACTTTGAAATAGGTCATTTTATGAAGCCATATCTGATATTCATCTTCTTCCCTAGCTGAAATCCTTGTATTTTGGTTCTCTGGAAATGGGATGTTTTTAATTTTGTGAAATGCACCAGAAGCTGCAGAGATGTTCTGGTTGGTGCGTGCCTTAGCATGACATTACTCAAAATCATGCCTACATTGTAGTGATAGCATGAGAGGCTAAAGGTTGCCTTTGCTGAACAAACTCTAGATACCAATCAGTGAAAAGCACGAGTAACACAGAGTTAAGATTGCATAAGGAAAGCTGTATTCAAATAAAATAAACAAAATTTAGACCAGTGTTGCTCATACTTGCAAATTCCCCATTCAGAGGTGCCCAAGGCTCAGAAAGAACTACCTCTACCAGCCTGTAATCTGATTTACGTACCACGAGTAAAACAACTCCTCCAGTTGCTCCAAGCTCTGTCCAAATATTGCTTTTTACTGTATGTAGGTAGTTCACATTTTCATTATTTAGAGTTCTATTAGGACAAGAAAACTCTTTGCTGCTTTGATGAAGTTTGAAAAGAAATAGAAACAGAATATTTACTTTTTGTCTGTGTACTGTGAACCCTATTGCCCTAAAACACTGGCAGAGAGGTGAAGAGGGAAGCAGACATTGAAAGTAATATCCCTTGGTAGATGCCAACTGTATTGTGGTAGGTCTAAGTTGAATTGTGATCCAAAAGACCAATATATGTTTTTTATTGTATGTGAAATACCAGATTTTTTTTGGTGAGAATTTGGCTCCAGAAACAGTTACTCTGAAAGTCTCATGAACAATTAATTGGTTTATACTAGGATAGATAAATACTAGAGTAGATCAAAATTTCTGGAGAAAATGTGCATGGATTTACCAATGGAGAGGGTGTATGGCATGAGCTGATTTTAATTTTGGTAAGTTTTTTATAGAGCAAGCTGGCAAGCAGTGGATGTAATTTATTTAGACCGAAAGATTTACTGTTTGGAGAAGATTTGCTTTCTACGAGAACAACAGTCAGATGCTGCTCATCAAGATTCAATAAAATAGTTTGGTAGGTGAAAGATAGATGAGGATTGGTTATTTTTCACATCATAAGGTAATTGCAAAGGGGTGTATGTTTTAGAAATTAGTGTTGAGTAACTCTACATTGGTGATTCTAAAGGAGTGAAAATTTGCCAGTTACAATAAAGTGAAAGGTTTTACTAACACCAGAAGGAGAAGGAGATTATATTTAAGATGGAGCAAGAATTTTAATTGACTTTGGCTATTTAATTTACTCTAACTCTGGAAGCGCGATGAGGATTGAGGTTTTCAGGGGTCAGTAGGTGCCAATCACAAATCAGGAAAATGAACTGATTTTTGTAGGAATCAAGAAAAGTTAGTAGTCAAGCCTTGAAAGACAGGTGACAACCTACACCTGTAGAAAAACTAAGGGGGGTCTTTTAGCGCTGAAGTGCTATTTGGATATTGTGTGTTTTAGTCAGGGCTAGATTCTCTTTTAATCATTTAGTAACCTGACCCAAGGACTCTGCCACTTGACTGTGAGGGGCTATGGAGGTTATCTGTAAAGATGTGTGTTTTTCTCCCACATCCATTATTTTTATAAACAGCTTTTACCATACTTCATTAATAGTAATCGCCTGTGCAGTCTTTGCAATCGGAGACATAGCTGAGAGCTCTTCATCTGTACACATGAAAGAACTTGAATTTTGTTGATTTGCATCTTGAATTACTCCAATATTGGAATGTGCAGTAGGTGACTTTAAATGACTTTCTTCTTGTTTCCATCCCATTTGGGAAAAAAAAGTAATCTCAGAAAAATACCCTCTAAACAATATCATTAAAGGTAAGTAAACTAATAACACATAGATTTTAGTGTTTTCTGGTTTGTGTCAGTGTCTGGTAATACAATGAATAATTCATATCAAACTAGTAGAATGTAACATTTACATAAAATAATACTTTGCAAATTTATGGTAAGTACTAATTACTTGCCTTATTTGCCATGACTATGATATTAAATATTCATAAAAATGTGATTATTTCTTTGATTTGGCAGGCATTTAGATTTCTCTACAGCTTTTCACACTGCTAATTTTAATCCAGTAAATTATCTGGAAGAAAACAGTATGCAGCCGAAAAACTGTTCAAAATTCACTCCAACATTGAGCACATTATGGACGTAATGATCCATTACAACCAAACTTCAAGAAGATCTTGCAAGAAAACTGAGAATTAAACAAAGAAATATGGAGACTATCATAATTATCAGATATATTTATTAATAGTTTAGAATTTTGTATACATCAAAAAACTTTTAAATAATTGGATCCACTTTTATATATTTTATTTTTGTCATGTTAAGTTTTCTTAAATTCTTCCTATGTTAAATCTGTTGTTCATCTTTACTTTTTGGTGTATTTATATTTTAACTCATTAGAGGTACTGCCTTTTGAATGCAACAGACATATACTTATTTTTTACTGTCACTTAGACAACAATACCCAGTATTAATATCACTTTGCACTTAAGTGTATGTATGATTACGTGTATGTGTGTCTGTGTGTGTGTATGCATACACTGATTCCAAGGCTTCAAAACTGCTTATATAATTCAATCTTCGTGTCTGTCTGTGAATGTCTCATACCTGTTCTTGTCTCTCTAGCTGTGTAACGTGTATGCCTCTAAACCTATGACATTTTAACTAATAAGGATAAAGTATCTAAGGCTGTGTACTACAGGTAATATGTGACCCAAAATGGAGAGAAGTAAACAGGAATCAGAAATGCTGGTCCTTAGACCCCCAGGCTTAGATTATTTCCCTGCACTATTTACATCCTTTTCTGTTGTTTCTAGCAGCAGAGGAATAAACAGTCAACTCAAATGAAGTAATGCTACCAAAGGCAATCATCAGAAAGTGGCAATAGCAAAACAAAAAACCCAGGAAACTTGAATGTATGAAGATTTCTATAATAGAATAGAAAATAATTTATGCAGTATGGGTAATATGTAATGGTAGCTGTAGAATTATCTTTATACCTTTTATATTCATCAAAGCCTGTCCTTGTTTCCTGTTTGGTTTTTTTGCTTTAGAGATTTTATACTAAATAAGGTGCATTGTCAGCACACCTACTCTCAGCTACATGTACTCTCAGCCACTCTCAGCCACTCAGGTAGTGTCTTGCTACCCAGGGATAGCCCCACGGAGGGCTATCAGGGAGGTGTGCATCCATCCCCGAACACCTGCTCAATTAAAACTTTGCTACTCATCAAGCTTCACTTAAATGTGTGAAACTTTCAAAGATACACAAATGTTTTAAACCATTTGATTAAAAGTTAAACTGATGACTGATAACTTGCAAACAGCACCACTAACCATATGTAAAAATACAGAGTTCCTGTATCACTGCTTAAAATAAACATTTGGAAAAGGTTTTGAAATATCAATCTGCTTCTCTGCTGTACAAATAAGGAATGTGAAATGAAATGTAGCTCTGTAAAGTCTAAACAAAAGAAAACAAATTTTGTCTTTGGTCTTAAACAGCTCGGTCCTGTGTAAGAGTTGCAGGATTTCAGCAAGCCACACAGGTTACTAGAGCAAAATTTGGGTTCCAGACTTGCATCTGATATCATATCCTGCTCAGTAATGTCCTGAGCATAGGATATGTCACTTGAGCACTTTGGGACTGAAACCTCTTGGGGTATTTTCCCCCATGGCAGAAGGTGAGGCTGAGCTGGGGCATGTGGCATTTTCCCTGAACTGATGTAAAGTGCCCACAAGGAAATCCATTGCTCCTAGTTCCAGCTGTGCCCAGGGTCTTGGCTTGGTAGTGCTCCCCAGAACAGCCCTCTGCTCTATTCCTATGGCTTCATGCTGCCTCTTTCTTTACAAGAAGTGTTTAAAGGACAGAGGTTTCTGATGAAATTTCTTCCTGGCAGACCACTTTGTGTTTGAGGCATGTTGTGTAAAGATGACTTCACTTCCTAGCTAAATCAGTCAGATATTAAATAGATAAAATGAACCTAAAAAAAAGATACATGTCAAAAACCCAGCATCGTGGTGTCCAGGAGGAGAAAGGGAATGTGCAATTCAGGGGACACATTCTGCATTTATTCTGCTGCCAGTTCAGTCAGCCCAGGGTCCTAGGGGCTCATCTGTGTGGAGTTCTTGACCTTAAACAAATGTGAGACATTGTAGACCTCATTTTCTTGTGTTGAAGGAAAAATCCTTCTGAAAGCTTGGTGTTTTTGTATATACAAAGTCAGGTAGTTTTTATACACACAAATGCTAGCACCTCGTCACCCGTGAATTCACCATGTAATTAAACTTCTTCTGAAGCTGTACACTTACTGACATGTCTTTTGTAAGTGAAATGAAATCCTTTGTTTTTACATGTTTTGACAATGTGAAGTGGGGGCAAGTGAAGCAGAGTCTTAAAATCCCCCGTGCATCTCTAATGGAGCCTCTTCTGGTTGCTTTGTACTATTCTCAGGGGGGAAAACAGAATTCATTGAAAAAAAAGCATTTCCCTTACGTCAAAATGAGAAGCTATTGATTTGTATTTGTATTCTCCAAGAAAAATCACTGATCCCTTCAAAAGTGAAAAAACTTTTGCCTTGCAATCCTGTGAGCTGTGTAAAAGAGGCCGCATGCTCAAAGTCAAAGGGAAGCCAGAGGAAAATGGCATGCAGGAGGTCAAAGCAGTTCACATGGCTCATCAACAGCTGTTTGCACCATATGACAGATCTAAAGGCAACTTCAGAGCTGTCTGTACAATATGTGGAGCTTACCAGAGATATAGAAGTGGCTGCTTTAATGTTCTTTCCCATTAAAAAAATTGGTAAATTTGGCACTGTGTTTTATGGACTGCAGTACCAATGATAGCCTTAACTCATGATCTTGACTAACCTGATCTCTGTCTGTTACAAGGTGCCCCATTTTGTGAATGAGGGAGAGGCTGTAGATATTTTCTACCTAGACTTCAGCAAAGCCTTTGACATAATTTCCCACAGCATTCTCCAGGCTGTTCCTGGCTTGGATGGGTGCACAGTTCACTGGGTTAAAAACTTGTTGGATGGCCAGGACAGGTGGAAAATGGGGTTATACCAGGTAGCTGCCCGGTCACAAATGGTGTTCTCCAGGGCTCAGTAACAGGAGCAGTCTTGTTTAGTATCTTTATCAATAATCTGGATGAGGGGATCAAGGGCATGCTCATTTTGAAGGCAACAACACAAAGCTGGTCAGGACTGCTGATCTGCTAGAGGGCAGGAAGGCTCTACAAAAGGGATCTGGACAGGTTGGATCCATCGGCCGAGGCAAATGGTGTGAGGTTCAACAAGGCCAAGTGCCAGGTCCTGCACTCCAGTCTCAACAAGTGCACGAGGGCTTGGGTGAGAGCGGCTGTAAAATTTCTCAGTGGAAAGGACTTGGGAGTGCTGGTTGACAGCTGGGTAAATGTGAGGCACCAGTGTGCCCAGGTGGCCAAGAAGGCAGTGGCGTCCTGGCTTGTATCAAGAACAGTGTGGCCAGCAGGACCAGGGCAGTGATTGTCCCCCTGTACTCAGAACTTGTGAGGCCTCACCTCAACTCCTGTGTCCAATTCTGGGCCCCTCCCTGCAAGAAAGACACTGAGGTGCTGGAGTGAATCCAGAGAAAGGTGAATGGTCTAAAGTCTAAATAAGTCTCATGAGGAGCAACTGAGGGAATTGGGGTTGTTCAACCTGGAGAAAAGCCTTAGGGGGGACCTTATTTCTTTCTACAACTGCCTGAAAGGAGGTTGTAGTAAGGTGGGGTTCTCTTGTCACAGGTAACAAGTGATAGAACAAGAGGAAATAGCCTCAAGCTGTACCAGGAGAGGTTTAGACTGGATATAAGGAAAAAATTCTTCATGGAAAGGATGTCAATCATTGGAACAGGCTGCCCAGGGAAGTTGTTGAGTCACCATTCCCCGAGTTATTTTAAAGAAGTGTAAATGTGGCACTTAGGGACATGGTTAAGTGGTAGACTTGGTTGGCAGTGTTAGCTTAACAGTTGGACTCAGTGATCTAAGAGGTCTTCCCCAACCTTTTATATGATTTTATGATTAATCCTGACAAAAAAGGACAAGGAAGAATTGGAACTGGATGTTCACTGAGAGTTCACTCTGAGAGTACAACTCCTGGCTGCTCAGCACTAAGTCTGTATCTTAGACTGTTTTGTTTTGTTTTTCTTATACTAGAAACACAGGAACAAAAAAGAAATTTCACATGTTACTGCCCTGACTTCCATTTCTCTAAAGGTCACATGGGTTCAGCTAGCCGGAGTCATGCAAGAAACAATTCTGATTGCATCCTACAGTTGGTAAGTGTGAGAGAAGGTAGGTGAAAAAAACAGAATAAAATTATGTCTATTAACCATTAAGTGTGAGTTGTAGACGTCACAATACAACAAAACTATTAAAATATTTTCACTTGATGTGATTCTAGAGAATTGCCAACTAGCTATTTTTCATAACTTTGCCACAGCAGAGAGTAAGACTGATGGAGGGAAAGAAAGGAGTTAGAAGAACTTCAAGAATTTTTCTCTTCTAATTAATTCTATCTATGACTGTTGAAATACAGGTTGGTTAAAACTGCTGATTCTTAACAAAAAAAAAGCAGAGCATTCCAGTCATGCCTAAAGGTATTCTGCACCAAGGTATAAGGCCGCTTTTCATTGCCTAAGTTTAATCATTAATCCCTGATCCAGGAAACTTTTTTACACAATTAGTGGTCCGAATAACATCACTGTTGCATGCAGAACCACCCAAGTTCATCAGGTTTCCTTAGCATGGTACATTCTCAGTACCTAAGATCCTGACCTGTATAAACTCCCTTGTCTCATTCTGGAGGCTGGTACTTTTATGCATGGTTTCTGAGGTAGATAGCTCATACAATTCTGAGATGAAGTGCTCTGTATAAATAGTTAATTTATTTCAACGTGCATTACCACTACATCTCAAGACACACACCAGAGCCCATCTTGTGCTGTCCTGCTGGAAAGACAATCTGCCACAAGTCTGGACTTTAAAGGATCATTTTGAGAAGTGTTGGAATTGCTATATGCAGAAATAGATGTGTTGCAAACTTCAGTCACTGTAGGAAACCTGCTAGAAAATGTGGCTGCTCAGTTAATGAATCTGGAGAGTCAGATGGGCACAGTGAAAGAAGATTGGAATGCATAGAAACTGAATTTTCACCTGAGACATTTTCCAAAGTTCATGAAACATTATTTAAATGTCTTACTCTTAAGTTTTGCCCCCATCTCTTCAACTGAAATATCTTCTTCATCTAGAGAGACAAGGTAAAATCAAAGGAGTATAGCACTAGTTCTTTCTTGACAATGGTTTTAGAAATAAGGATAAAAGTTCTAGGAACTTCCATTGCAGAAATAATTATTATTGTGTTGACTCTACATCGCAAAATCATTATTATTCCTATTAAGTAAATAAACAGCTTTCAAAATTGCAGTGGGCATCTATGCCTAGATTGACCAGAACTGTCCTTACTATGGAATCTCTCTTTTACTCATGGGATGAGCATCTGAGAAGATGGAGAGGGGACTTGCCAGCTCCAACCACCAGGCCCAGCAGATACAGACAATTTTTCTTTGTACCCTGAAGTCTTCTGCTGGTGAAAGTCCTCTGTAGCTATAGAGTGGCTGAAAATCTCCTCAGGGGGTTGTGTTGGTAGCCTATGGCTTTGCAAGATGCAACAGTAGCTATTCTTGCACCACTCACATGGAGTTCCTCTGAAGAAAAGCATGGAACAGCATTTTCAGAGACAGAAAAATTGTGTATTGCTGTAATTTCTGGCATTGCTTAGTAGAAGATGTATTGCTGAGAGAGATTTCTGCCATATTAAAAACATTTTAAAAGACAATTAACTGAGAGGGACTTAAAAAAAGTTCAATATTCTTCATGATGAAAACCAGGACACTGGTGCAAAGGTGCAAATCAGAGTCTTTGTCCATATAGATTCCTTTAAGACCAATAAATACAAAGAGCATAGGTTATAGGTCAACAAAATGAACACTCTTCTTTGTGTGCATCTAACAACTAAACACAGTGGCAAAGGATTATGAACATATCTATGAATTGTAATTCAGATTACTTAAACAAAGGCCTATAGGTAATAAAAACCTTTATTGCCTGAGAGAAAATGATGCAGAAACATCATGCAACATATAGGTGAAAACAATCTTAGAGGTCACTTGTATAATTTTTGCTTATATCATTAGAACCAAATTGAGACTAGATCCCTCAAAACACTGAAATTAAGAATATTAAATTAGTGATACACAAAAGATTAAATATGTTGTATGAGGGGAGATAATCCCATGTATTGAAAAAGGCAAAAGGTAGTGGAACATTATATGTATAAATTAAGATTTTTTCTGGCCTTATTTTGGTACCTCTGCTATGTATAGAGCTGCATTAGGAGATGGTTCACAGTAATTGCAATCGATATTCTTTTCTAGTTTCTGCTAGAAGCAGCTCTGGTATACTCAGTTTCCCATTTTCCCCTGGATGTTCTAAGTTATATGAAAAAGATATTTATACTGTAAGCCATTTGAATGACTGGAGGACTCTGATGATAAAGACATAGAGAGCATATTCTACTGCAGAGGTCTTTATACTGCAGAATTGATGGCTGATTACAAAGCAGCCTGAAGATCTAATTACAATTGGCAACCAGGAGATGAGGGAAGACTGCAGACAATTTTCCTCTATTTTTATACACAGTCCTTGTGGCATTCACATTGCTTTCAATAAGTGTGCTTCTGGCAAAAACTGTCAATGATGGTAATCGTCTGGATGACTGGCTTCGGAGAGGCTGCAAGCCTGACCTTTGCTATTGCAATCATCACCGTCATCAGCGTGGGGATGCACGCCGCCCCAAAGCAGAACAAGTGCTGTAACTAGACAGTAATTGCAGATTGTTAATAAGGATGCTATTGATGATGTGTTTTTTTTTTCTTTTTCAATTGAAAATACATTATTCTGGGCTAAAGTCTGTGTTGGTGAATGATTAACACTAAAAGGAGGAGGAAATGCGTGGAAGTAAGGAAGCCAAGCATTTTGTGTGTACTATTCTGCTACATCTACCTCATCTAGTACATAATCAAAATACATAACACCCGTCTGTTTGAAAAGGTGGGCATTAAATTCAAAGTCTGATTTAAAATTAGTTAAAATCCCAGCAATAAACTGCACTCTTCAGCTTATTGCACTATCCAGTGAGTACTATGAGTACTATTTCAGCTGTGTAATAATTACAGCTCACCAGTGATGGAGATCACAAATACTGCATAGGGCCAAAATACCAGTTTAGATACTTAAAAATGTATAACTGGAGGGGGAACACAGACTAAGGATATATAGGATTCTCTAGAAATTCTGAGGTCTGGAATTCTCTGTCAAAATTGTAATAATCTCAGATTGGGTACTTAATTTTCCTAATGATCACAAGGGATTATATCCTATCTCGTGTTTTCAAATTGTGGGAAAGTTTAAAATTTACATAATGGACTTAATCCTCTGGATAGATATGGATATCCTCTGGATAAAAACATCACGAAAGTTAGTGTAAGACTAACACTTCTGTGTTTCTTTAGTCTTGTTCTTTCTGAAAATCTTGAAAACACAAAGAAAAAATGGGTTGTACTGTTCAGCACTTCTCTGGAGGAATTTTACAACTGCTGGACCCGAATACTGAGCAAAATGGTTTACAGAAAACAGAAATTCCCATGGAAACAGAAGCTTTGAGCCTTGAGTGAAGAATTGTTCCCCATGGTAGAAAAATGAGTGTCTGGATGACTTCTCTGGCACATGGAAGTTTCTTTCCCTCTGCTCTAAGTGCAAAAAAGTTTGCTGAATTTCATACACAAATGTCATGGCAGGGTGTTTGACTTACTGCTTCTAGCTTTTGATTTGTCTGCCTGATCTTGGATGCATTAGCACTAAGCCAAACACATGCACATTTTTCTGTTGCACTGTATCATGGGTGTAGACACCAAACACACGCAGTGTCAACTCTATAGACTTGTCTGTGACAAAGTGTGTGGTAATTGCTCAGGCATATTTCCTTAAAGAGATATCTCCTAAAAAACAAATCTAAAGAAATCAATACGGTTCTTCCAAAAGTTGCACTGAAGACTGATGAAATGTAATTGGAAATGAAATTTCTGCTATAAAGTGATATTCATTAAAACCTCATTGTTAATGTTGTTAAAGGACCAGCAAGTATATTCTCATTGAAGGAGAGACCTGGTTCCAACTAAGTTTCTAGAAGTTTGGGATATTATTCAGAAACTTGCAAGTCCATTGCTACTCTTGCTAATGGCGAGATGAAGTGAGTAGAGCCATGCTTGCAGCTGAAAGTGGTAGCCTGTGGAGAAATGCACCTCTACTGTGCTCATGATTTAGTTTAGCTCTAAGATTTTGTGGTCTCTTACAAGGGAAAGACTTTATCATCTAGCTATATTTCAGCAGCCCTTACAAAACAGTCAATCTCATTCCTTTTCTGTGAGCCTAAGTCCCCACATTTTGAAGAACCCTGACAAAATGATGATGGCTCTGCCGGTGAGACCTGGAAGCCCAAAGATGCCAGTGGACATGATGAAGGGAATGCAAACACTTACCCTGGAGTCTCTGTGTCACTCATGTTGTAATCTTTAGGATAAATAAAGCGATGTCATTAATGCAGTGTCTTTCAAGAGCAGCGCATTCACATCAAAATATTTGGGCCAAAGTAATTTCTCCTTTAACTCTGCTGCCCTGTTCAGCTGGCACCAGATTTGAGTTTGCTTCAATTTCTTTAAATCTTGAACTTGCATGATGAATTTCAATTATATCCAAATTAATTCTGGTTGCATCAGTATATATTTTTGTCTCAACACAGGTAGGAGGATGATTGTTGCTCCTTCGATATTTAAGGGCCTCGCGTGCCTATCAAGATAGCTACTAAAAAATTCCTTATGTGTTATGTAATCTTCTGAAATGAAATTAAAGGTGTGTGGTCATATATATCCATAGGCAGTCTCTTGGCCAGGCCTGTGCAGGTAAGCATGAGATGGGAGGTCATTGCATGGAAGGTAAGAATAGGAATAACGACAGCATACGAACGTAAAAGGCGATTACCTGTCCCCTTGTACATATATTCATGTTAATGATTTATTGCCAAGTCACACACAGCCTGATTTTCTACAGAAAACAAGGAAACATGGTGAGCACTCTTCCCCAGCAAAAACTGCATCCTCAGGATTAGAGCTTAACTTCACCTTCTAAACTGACAGTGCTTTCCTCTTCTCTGCAGCAAAGGTTTTATTACAACAACACTTCATAATTTATGGTGCTGTAACATCTTTTTTGCCAGCAGTTCCCAAAGCCCTTTCCAGATGTAAGAGAGGGGTAAGTGGAAGTCAGACATTACCATGCTGTGGACATCCTTAAAAGCCTTGGTGTGCACTTGCCACATAGCACAGTCCACAACTCAGCACTCATTCACTGCTCTTACTGCAGAAAATGTAAATTATTGCGGAACAACTCACCTCCTGAAATGATGGTTGGTAAATACTTTCTGTTGAGGCCACTACTTAAAATGGAATAAGACCCCATAAAATATTCCATACACATCCTATGTTAATGAGGCCTTAAAACTTATGAGTACAGGAGAAATGCAAGGTACCACACTAAGTTAGACCATTGATTAAATTAAGCTATGAAATTACTGCCTATTATGAAAAATGCATGCTCATTTTACTGTTATCTCCTTTCCTCTCTTCCTCTGTGTTTGTGTATTACATCTGTATGGTGTCTGGTCATAAACCTGGCTTGTAAAACCTCTGTGGAGGAATCCGTCTTTATTATGGCGTGTGCGCGCAGCCCCAGACGCAGCGACAGTCCTTGTTCTTGACAGGCATCTCTTTGCTCGAAGGTGATCAATAATGTACCTCTCAGAAATGACCCTACACCACTACAAAACTCTCCTGCCCTTCTCATTCGAATGCTAAACTGCATTTGCTATCGGAAGTTGCTCACTCATCTCGCCCCAGCACCTCCGAACCATCCGGTTGCTCATACAGGAATCATCCTGTTGTTTTGCCCGTTGTAGTCCCACCAGGGCTAATAAGTGACACTTCAGGAGATGGCAAATACCTCCCGCCATGCAGCAAGATGATTATGCCGTGCTGTACATGGGAAATACTTCTTTTCTATGGGACACCAGTGCTATTTCAGAGACACTGAAATAGTAATAAAGCTCTTTTTGTTTGTTTTTTAGAAGAACATGTTTGTATGAGCACATAGCAGAGGTGTAAAATGTACAGCCAGGTCCTTCCTGCAGTGTTGCCCAAGGGATGTTAGGAACAGAAGTGTGTTCCTCACATTTTGCTTTATGGTGAGGTTTATTCTCTGCAATGTTTTTGAATATTCAGCCAACATTTCAGCACGCCCTACCTTCCTCTGGGTGTTTGGGAAGGCATGCTCGTCACAAGCAGCTGTTTGTTGGGGTACCGCCAAGGTCCTTCGCTGCATTTCCAGTGCTGGAATTCAGTGCTACCACTAATTTATGTATGTGTATCTTCACAAATGTCAAAAATAAACCCTTAAAAACCAAACCTGCCCTCTAAAGGTTTAAATATTTCAAAGTAGCATTTCAATGACTTTCTGTTGTACTAAATTCCTCAGTATTTTATAAAAGTGCATGTTTAGTCAATAAGCATAAGCATTTGAAAAATAGACAGTCATATGAGTTTTGCTAGGAATAAAGAAAAGAATTTTTGGCAACAGAAAAAAAAAATATTTCCTACAAAGCATTTAAGTAAAATAGAATGTTTAAACACAAAAAACCAGCAGTGGATCCTCAGCCAAGCAATGTACTGTTCTGAGGGAGGACTACAATTAAAAAAAAAGGTGCTAAATTATTTCCCAACACAATTTGTGAATAAGTAGGAAGAGCCTATCATTCAGATGATTTAGCTCTGTCTTTAGATGATGTAAGTTCACAGACTTCTCTAATAACTGCTTTTGAAGGTGGCTTCTTTTTTTATTTCTTTTGTCACTCATTTGAAGATATGCAAGTGATGTGATGTAAGAAAGATGGTGCAATGCTTTGGTTTCCCAGCTTGGCCAGCTTCTGGATTGAAACTTTTGCTTCTTTTCATAAATGGTCTTAATTTGGTTGTAAAAATATTTGCCCTGAAATGTTTAGCACAAGACTAGTTTTCATCTAAAAAGCCATATTGAAATGGCTTGTTAAGAGCTGAGTTAATAGAGCAGTGGGACTGACAGCCAGGTCTGGTGTCATCCTGGCATTGTGTTGTGGTTCACAGCACACACTTTGCTTTTGAGGATTTCGCTTGCTTTTGGGTATTTGTTTTCCCAGAGGTGATGGGGAAACCTTGTGCTCTGAGCACCTGGTCAGAAAGCGACAGGGAGCAATGAATGGTGGTGGCTATTGGGCAACCTGGGCTTGCACGGGGGTGGAAGCAAGCCCACCAGAGCTGGGACACTGAGGTATGTCCTCATCACCGTGCTGATGAGTGCCTGGTCCTGTGGTCCTCGCTGCACTGTGTGGCATCCTCTGGGAAGCCACCCATAAAATATCTGCCTGATTTTCTTCAATAAGCATGAGCTAGAGGTTAATAATGTGGGGATGTTTGATTCCCTGCTGTTTTAAATAATTTCATGGGGAACCTAATATGATAGGACACCAGTTAAAAAGGTTATTATCCTCATCAAACTACAGTACTCCTTTCCTATTATTTCCCACCAGTTTCTTGGCCTTACTCCTCCTCTCCTTACACGTACTGCAAATGAGTCTTTGAAAGGACAGTCTGTGGTGGGGTAGAGGCAGAAAGCCTGATCCCCAGCTGCTGTTCAGTCAGCATTCTTAGGGATGTTGGTGTCCTCTCCTCATCCTGCTGGAAGACTGGCAGCATCCCAACTGCTCTTCCTGATGGGGCTGGAGGAACCCACACCTCACACTCCGAAACACTTGGCTGGCAACTCATCACCTTGAGATCAGTTCTACTGTGTCTGAAACACAGAATGGTGCTCCACCACATCCCTTGGATAATCTGCTCATTTTACGTATTTCCTTCGTTTCTTTGCTTTTAAAACAAAGTGGTTTTTTTTCCAGACTATTTAGGTGATATCAGATCCCTGTTTGTGTATTTTTTTCTTTTCTTAAACTAAGTTTCTGCTGATTTCTCTTTGGCACACTATTTTTATTCTTAGCCCTTTTCCCTCTCTTCCCTTTCCTTTCTCTTCTTTTGTGTGCTCTGGCTCATCTTACACCTTTCTTCACTTTCTCTGTCTAAAGAGAGATTTTGTAGCCTGCTTGGCTTTGCAGTGCAGGTCTTGGGAATGTTTTGTTGTGGTTGATAATGGGAGACGGTGTTTAAAATGGTGCTTGCAAGGGGCTGCAGTGCCTTGACATAGGAGTTTGGCCAAGGAAAAAACAGTTTTTTCCAGTAAAACCACTGGCTGCAATTAACAATTGATTAGTGAAGAAATTTTTCCATAAATCTCCACCCACATTTTAATAAATTCCCTTAAGTTCCTCTTTTTAGGGGCAAAGATGTAGTTGGGAAGACTATTAAAACAGGAAAAGATTGAAGAAGTATTTTTCAAATCCAGTAAAAATATTTTTACAATTATTTTCTAAAATGAAAAGTGGTGTTTTTGAAAGCAGCAGAGGAAAAATTATTTTGAAGTCTTGAAATAGAAATAGAAATTGCCCTTTTCACTATAGTAACCGTGTTAGAGTTCTAAGTTGCCAATAATACTCAAGACAATGCTGTGATTAAATGTTAAAGAAAATAAATAGATTAAATGTTAAAGAAAATAATTGTCTTAACTTCAAAAATGTGGTCCAGAGCCTGGCATCACTATATTTCATGGACATGGAGCCTCTGAGGTAAGTCCCTGATTGCAGTGCTTCATTTTAAGCGATGCTGGTTACATTGATCCAAACAAAAACAGAGATGGATCATGGTTTCAGTTTAGCAGAATCCTACTAACTGGATTTGAATGGATATAAATATTTCTGGATAGCCCCCCCTTTGAGCTCTGGGTAAACATTCAGTTTATCAAAACCTGTGGCTTAAATGCATCCCTACAAACCTGAAGGTTTGCAGTGATTTTCTCAGTCAAACTCAAATGTATTTTAGTTTTCTTTTTCCAACCAGCTCAAGCACATATAACAGGTAAAATTTATGAATACAGTATTTACAAAAAGAAAAACAAATGCTTTAGGAAGACACATTATTTTCAAGCCTATTTTTCCCTTTCTGTTTTGCATTTATGAAGCTGAATACACTGCAGTTGAAGCACACAGGGTCTCCGTGATCTGAGTGTGAGCCTGAAATCTGGTTACAATTAAATGGATTGAAGTTATTATGAGCTTCTAGCTGGAGGGGGATGGGTAGGAGTGGGGCCAATATAAACAACCATTCCCAATTGGTATTAGTGGTAGGAAAGTGGGTGAAACTCCCCCAGAACATTCTGCCTAAAGGCACTTATGTACAGAACATCACACGCATTATTCGGCAGCTCCCCCGGTGCAGTTTGAATTCACACTTGTGGGTTTCACCGGTTCTCAGGCACATTATTACCTATGAACCATATTTTAAAATGCATTCTGAGATTTGGGCTAATAATGTGAATGACATTCAGTGAGATTGCCAAATGCTGGTAATTTACTTTCATTTTCACATTAATGTGGGCCCACCTGTGATGAATTGGAAACTAAATAAGCACATCAGTTTTAATTAGATATTTCAGTGGCTGGATCTAGTTAAACAGCAGCATTCATTCTTATCTATTAAACAGTCAAAGAGACTTCTGCATTCTTCACAGTAAGTTCTCTCTCCTTCCAACTCACCTTTTTTCACTGCTTTCCTCTTTCTTACTGGAATATTTTAGAGGAGATGATCTAAGCAGGTGGTATCCTACTGACTTAATAATACAGTTACCAGAGAATTGGCTGATATATATGATTTTCCAATTCATACAGGAAATATGAAGGCTCTCAATATTGTTTTATTCTGTGATGAAAACAAAACAAAAGACCAATAAATTGGAATAAGTTTACAGTTTATATTTAACAAAACAGAAATGGCTTTCTATTGAGAGTCATGGACTTCTACCACTGCACCTTTGGGATCCAGTTTCAGCTAACTGGTGACAATCTGGGTACCAGCTGGAACAATTTCCTATCCTGTGGGGGCAGGGAGATGCAACAGGGATGGAAATATTCAGTGTTATGTTGGAAGGAGTCAGGCCAGCAACCCAGGAAAGGTTTTCTTTTCCTCCTGGCCTGGGTGCTGATGACAAAAATTGCCTTGTGCCTCAGTTTCCCCACCAATGAGTCACCAGTAAGGCTGAAAGGCAGCTTTAATATGCTGAATTATCAGTGTTTCTACTGAGGTTAGCAGTAAGCTGTTGTTTTCTGTTTCAGTTGCCAGTCATTTGCTGAAATTATAGTGCTTCAGTCTGAGGATTGTGTGTCTCTTTGATGCTCAAGTGAATGCAGAGCTTTTTCTCTGTCTCTATTCCACCTTTTCTCCAAGGGTTTTGCAGTAGGATCCTCATTTTCAAGGCAGTTTTTAATAGAAACTTGAGATCTAGGCTGCTGCTGTATTGAGCAAGCCCATTTCAAGGCAGCTTTGTAAGAGAGAAAGGGCACCAGGTTGAATCTTAATCTATTTTTCATTCTTCTGTAACATCTCGACATACTGAATGCCAAAAAAAAAAAAAAGTCTACGTAATTATATTTCTCTTTGCAAATAAACCTAATTTAGGTAACTACTTTTAGAGATATTAATTAATGATCAATAGACATAGCAGATGTAGGTGTAACCTAAAAGGAATGAATTTTGCACTAGAGCCTTCATTGTACCTCTAGCTTCCTACTCACTGTTCACTTAAGGGGTGAGATGCTTGGAACACCTTTTTTAGGAGAGCAGCTGATATTGGTAAAGCTGATTTTTCAACTTAAAACTAGCTTTGTGTTTTTACTACCTCTGGCTTTATTTTTCTGATTTGTATTTTGAAGAAAGGGCAAACAAGTTCATAAATACAGAGGATACAGTGCTGCTGAAAACCAGCTTCATTTGGAGCCAGAAAACATGTGAAAACCTTGAAAAATATTTGCCCAAGTCCTGCTTTGTTGCACTGACATTTCAGTCTACTAGCTAAGAAATATTCTTGGGTACATTTTGTGAATAACCATGCTGTTCAGAAACAACACAAGAAAGAGCAGGGAGAACCTGAAGCTAAATTCATATCCAAGTCAGATTTCGGGCAGTTTCATTTAAAAATATGTATGTTCTTATCCAAAAGTATTTTGCATTAAAGCAAAATAGTCTAGAACTGACCGTGCTCTCTGAGCATAACCCACAATGTTATCTCAACACATAGCCACGCTATGGTGGTCTAAAAGATGGTGTGTGAGATTCCCAGGAGAAGATCCTCCCACGCTTTCCTTCCCCAAACCCTCTCTGAAAGGGGAAAAAGTTCTCTAAATAATCCTAACCTGCTGAAAATAAAATTGGCCTGACAGCTTCACAAACCCAAGTGTATTTCTTTAAGCACATTCCAGAGTATTTAAACAGGCAAACATATTTTGTTGAAAATATTTCATGTAGTAACTTTAAAGAAACTGAAAATATGTGCTAAATGAGCACAGATAGTGAGGAAAATATAATTTAGCACACCTGGTTTTGGACAGCCTCCCTTCTCCTAGATCAGCAAAGGTTTGTAATAGAGCCTGGCTGAAACTGAATTGAAAGAATATAGGTCAGAGAGACTTACTGCTACATTGATGTATATTTTTCTAGCATGAGTAGTCATTGTCTTCAGATGGCCCTTTTCATACTTAAAACATGTGAGTTTCAAAAAACACCTGTCCTAGGTCTTAGTCCTGCAAAGCACTGTACATAGCAATGCATACCAATTGCAAGATTACCTGATTCATGCAGCAAGTCAACCCCTTTAATTCAGGATAGTGCACAGAAACTGTGCAATGAGAGAGAAAAGGTAGTCTGGGAGCAGGAGCATAGCAAGAGGGATCTGAGCTGACTTTGCATGCCAGAAGCTGCCCATTCAGAGGGCCTGAACCCACAACCATCCAGCCAAAGTCAGTGACATATCACAGCTCTCTCCCTTTTTCTGAAATTAGGGGCGGGAGGATAATGCTTAGTTGCCTAAAATAAAGAATACAGTTAAAATTAAATCTAGAAAGAACCTTGACTCCTGTGTAGAGCTAATTCATGGAAATGATAGAGAATAAGGCATGAGCATGTGCAAGTGCTCTGTAAACAATAAGGCATCAAAGGGTATTTTATAACTGAAATGAAATGCTGTTCAGAAAGGCATTTCCAGGAGCTTGCTCAAAATGTGTGTGAGAGAGAAAAATGGGTTAAATTTTCTAGGCAGATATTGACTCATCATATCATAACAAAACCTGCTAGAGCTGGTTAATGATGTGTCTGATACTTCAGCAAGTGACATAATGTTGAAATTTGGAATCAAAGCTGTCAGGAAATTGCTCCTTGCTCAAACACACAATATTCATGATGAAAACCTGTTGTAATCTCCCTTTCCTGAGCCATTATGCTAAAGGAGCAAGAGGGAGTATTGCCTGGTGACATTTCTTTCTGATCCTTCTTGAAGTGCTGCAGCTTTCAGAGAAGTTTCTAGGCATGGTTTCCTCTGATGACTGTTAATATGATACGGCAGTCCTTCAAAGGAGCAGAATGCATAGGGCTGCAGCTTTGGGGCTTATTTATGCAATCAGCAAATATGACTTTTTTTCCCTCCCAGCTAAATAGCTCAACATGCAAGTAGTAAACTGAAGGGCACAGTCCTTTCCACCCAGTACTGCCATTTTTTCCCTCTTTTTGAGCTGGCAGCCATGCTCCTTGGAGTTGTGGATCTCTCAGCTTGCTGCTTGGAGGTAGAGTGGGATAATGTTGGGAAATAATCCATTCTGGTTTGTCTCTTCCCAAAGATAAAATTGGAAGTGCTCTATTGTGTATTAGTGCCTGCTAGTCAGCTCTATCAATGAATTTATGCTATAGGAGTGCTATGGAAGAAAAGTCATATCTCTACCATGGTGCAATTAGTTAAGGAAGAAATGTGCTAGAATCTTTAAAACTATTTGCATGATCAAGGTGCTAAATACTCTCTGCCTGTGATGTAAATACAGGTAGGTGGAAGTTTTATCTTTGAGACTGACTCCCTTCTCTTCTTCTTTAGATCAGCAAAGCTGTCTACCTTTTATTTTGCATTTTTTGCTGTGTTCCAAGATTAACTTAATGGTTTAACACAGCAGGTAAATGTGTAGTGTCCAGGGTGCAATCCTCCCTCTCAACTTCAAGGGCTCAATTCGGGGTACTGGTACATTTATGATAGGAAATTAAGATGAATGAATTTGTTTCTGCCTGTGTTCCATGAATGGAAATTGCTATGGCTAAATCAAGGATGTCTGGTCCACCCATGCACCAGTTCCTGGCTGTCTTTGGGGTGCGAGTGCAGTGTCCCCAGGTAGCACAGCACGACGGGCATGGAGCACCCGCACATGTGAGCAGTCAAGCCTCTAAAGCCAAGGGTAATTGCTGTCGTAATTAAGCATAAGTCTGACAACATTTGGGCTTTGGGAAGGTTTAGGTGGAGCTCAGGTGGAATAACTGCTTAAGTTGGGGTCATGGTGAGATACTTGGATTTTGGTCCTGTGTATGGGGTTAGATTTAAGTGCCCAAGGATTCTCAGGCTCTGCATTGAAGTGCCTGATGACTTAAAAGATCTAGAAATTTGGGCATATTGCTCCAGCTTGATCCCCACAACATGCATAAAAGGTATGGGATGAAAATATCCATTTAGATTAAAACAACATTTAGGTTCACAGAACAGTCTTAAGGTAGTGCTCCCAGGGTAAATCACTGCAGTGGTTTGTTTGAACTTGAACGTATGCATCCTCAGACCCCTGAACCAGAAAAAAAGGCAACAAAGACCCAAACCTGGGGGCTGGGCTAGAGGATGGAGGCAGCCAGAGTCCTTGTGTTTTCATTCTCTGCGTGGTGCTTGGTCCAGTTGTCAGCATGCTCATAAGCAGTGCTGTGCAGTCCCATGGCATTGCCCACTCGGTGTGGGACAGGATCCTGCCTTGCTACAACCACCACCAGTTCAGACCAGGCACTGCCTATCTCAGGCCATCTCACTGGTACCAGCAGTATCAAGGCTGTGTTTAAAGTGTCACATTCTCTTAATCCAGCTCTACAGGTCTCTAACCCATACATGTGTTGTGAATTAGTACTCTTTTTCCGGAAGAAGAAAGCAGTATTATGTCTGCAACATTTATTTATAGTAGTTGACAAGTGGTACTTTGGGGACTTTCCTTTTTTAAAATCAGCTAACAAGGGAACAAATCCTCTCTCAAAACTGTGAAATAGCTTCATGGTTCTTCTATAAACATTTTGATGGCACTGCAACTCTTGCTGTACTCCCTTCTGCCCAGGCCAGACCATTTATTTATTTATTTATTAAGATTTGCATTGCAGGGAAGCACTGGCAGCAGGGAGAGTTTTCTGACTGTAGTTTTGAGAGAGGATCTGTTTTCAGCACAGCATTTGATGGCCCACTCCTGGAAAGCGGGCTGATTTTGACCCTCCCAATCTGCAATGCTTCCTGCTCACAGCTTGAGGTGTTTGTTCCTGGGGCTGCTGCCTCTTGCGAATTGCTCTCTGTGCTGACATTTGGCTGTTCCACCTAAGCCACTGACTATGGGCTGCTGTTGACAGAGGCTTTTGTCTCTGTTTTCCCCAAAAGATAAATTATCTGCCAGATCAGCTTGCTGAAATCACTTGCCCTGCTGCCATGAGATGTTTGCATCCGATGCAAAGCTGAGAGAAGTGAAGGGAAAAAGAGGTCAGGATAACTGTATAAGCAGGGCTGCCCCTTTCCGAGGTTGGCTGCCTTTACATGAAAGGAACAACGTCAAACTGTTCCCAGTGGTACTAGATTACCTCTCCTTGCAGTCTAGGAATTTAGATGGAGGGCTCTCATCCTTGTACAGCCATCCTCATGGTGGTGCCCACCCTGCAGGACAGATGGCTTGGCTGTGCCAGCCCTGGCATCTCTGGAAAGCCTAGTGCTGAGGTTGGTTTTCCTTGATACATCCTGCTGTCATTTGTGGTGGTCCAGCAGCTGCTCTGGGAGCAGCCCAGCCTTCTGATTAGCAGTGGTGTGGCAGACAGTGGTCACTTGTAAACCCTGCTGCTGCCCCAGAGTCCCAGCTGCTGGTGGGAAGGTGAACTGTAGCCCCTGGCCCCCGGCACACATCCCTATGGCTCTGGGGAACAACATCCCCTCACATGGCACGGTGCTGCCTGTGCCACCAGGTGTACAGGTGCAACATGAGATTTTTTGGTAGGAGAGATGCTGGTCTACTAGTGTGGTCCTCAACACAGGCTTGAGGAAGCCAGGAGTAGTGCATTGGTGAGAGATTGTGTCTGTGAAAATAGATTGCAGGGCTGCTTAATTCAATAAATGCCTCACTGAGATCCTTAGAGCAGCTTCAGATCTATAAAGCCACTTCAGTGAGTTCATATCCTGAATAAATATTATGCAGTTAGCTTCTCCTCCGTGTATTAAAGTACAACAGTGTGATGCCATGTTGACAGGGAACAACATGGGATGTAACACAGGAGGGTTAAACAGATTTCAAACAAGATCAGAAAGATTATCCTGGTTTTTTCAAGTTGGTTATCTAGGTATTTTCAGATTCCTGTGTCTGAGGGTAAAAAGCGTCCTGTGAAGGAGATGTACGTTATTTTCTGGCCATCTTAAATGTCAAAATGAATTTTACTTTGAAGTGTTTCCTAAAAAAAAATAAATGCCTATTCTCTCTGCAGAAGTATATCATATTTTAGTGCACGTTGCTCTCAGGTTTTCAATTAGAACTTTGAATCACATTCCTGATTAGTAACAAGCAATCAATCATAATTAATTAGTTAAAATGTTCAACCGTTAAAATCATTACCATTAATTAAAATAATTATCTCTATTTTGGCTGCACTTCATTGCCATTTCAGGGAAATGTGTTGCTTAACTCTACCTTTAGCACTCAGTATGGGATTGTAGTGACTAAAATGCACATGAGGGGTGGGGGCATGACTTCTAAAAAGCTGGGTTTTGTAGTATAGTTGTAGTTAGCTTTAAGTAGATGCAAGCATATCAACCACTTACGTTTTTAGTAAAGAGATTTCTCCTTAATAATATATCTAATATCTGCAGAGATACAGTGTCAGCAGGGTTCTTTTCTAAGGAATATGTTCCTTATAACTGTATACTTCTTAAGTGTCTCCATAAATAAAGTGCAAAATTGATGAGTTTTATGCAGTATCATATAGGATATGCTCATTCATGGGTAAAGACCACTTTTTTCAAGCGTTATGCTGATGAAAGTAAACTTAGGTCAGACACTGCAGAAAAGGAAAGGTTCTGCTTCTACTGAACAAATATTTTTGATTCATCAGGGAAAGGATTACGATGCATCTTAGAAAAGGACTTAAGAATCATTGCAGTGGCTACAAACTGCTTTGTCACTACAGTTTCATGAAAGACATTTGTATCCCCAAAGGAATGAAATGATTCTGTCTCTCAGAGAGAAAGAACTAGACAAGTTTTTGAAATAAAGTGTGAACTTTTCTAGGTTACTGGTCCCTAGTTAACCTAAATTAAAAGGTTATCAATAAAGGGAACACATACTAGTAGGAAAGATTCTTTTCTGAAATACGCAACCTGAGAAGCAAGATATACAGGAAGATAAAAGCTGTCAAAAAGCAGGTCTTTCAGAATTTGTAAAGGGAAAGACTAACCTTTCTAGTTAAAGTGTAAGCATATTAAATATAAATTATTTTCTGGTCCTAATCCCTCACTATTTCTTTACCTGTCTCTTAAATGGTTATTTGAAAAAGTGTTTTCCATTTTGAATGTTATAACAAATGGTTGAGAGTTATTTCACTGTAGCTGGATATGAGCAATACATCCAGGTATGGTGGATCTCTAAACTACAGTGTCTCTCAATTACAGCAGTGCAGTATCCTTGGATGCCCCCTGCTCCCCAGCAGTCACTGCAGTGTCATGGCCACTGGTGTGAGACTTGGAGGTCCAGTGCAAGGTGCATGGGGAGCTCAGAGGTCAGCAGAGGAGGAAGCATCTTCTCTAAAACTACTTATCATGGTTGTAAACTGACTGCAAGGATTTCTGCTATTGCACACCATGCTTAAACTGAGTAGCCCAGGATGATTTTTTCTGCCTTGGGTACCATTGAATTTTTTGATCATAATATTAGTTCTGGAGGTCATTTAGTCCAACTACCCTGCACAAGTATGGTCAGTGCAAGTTGTTCAGGGCTCTGTCCAGTTGTTTTTAAAATAACTCAAAGGATGGAGACTCCAGAGCCTCTCTGTGTAACTTGTGCCAGTGTTTGACTACTCTGACAGTCAAAAAATAAATTCATGTGTTTAAACAGAGTTTATTGCATTTCAATCTGTGTTCATTGCCTCTTGTTCTGTCACTGGACATCCCTAAGAAGTGTCTGCTATGCTGCCTTTACCCCCTCCCATCAGATTATTATTCCTTCTCTAATTTCTCCATGCTTCAGTTGGTAAAGATTTCCTGTACTTATAAAAATGGACAGCACACACTTGGGTCACTTTGGTCTGAAATATGGCCTTAATTTCCTGGAACTGTGATTTGGATAGCTGCTCATTGTGAGACCTTCTTTGTCCACCTGGGACCTTCTGCTGTGTAGCTATTTTTTAATAGATGTAATATCACCTTACAAGTTTGACACTCTACTATGACAGCCACAAATCTGCCCTTTGAAAAATCTTTTTTATATGGAAGGTGGATGATGTCTACCTAAGACACATGAATTGGAATAAGGATGCTTGAGTTCTGCTCTCTGTCACAAATTTTTTGTATGACCTGAGATGTCTCATTAACAACTGACCAAAAGCCTGTTGGGAGTCTTTTCATTTGCCTTAATGGGCTTTGAATTAGGTGCTTAACTTTCTCAGACTCACTGACCAATTTATATAAAGGAGATGGTGTTATTTGCCTATCTCGTTGGGCTGTCACAAAATGAAATACACTACTACAAAGGATTTTGGGATCACTGAGTAGAGAGTGCTATTCAAGTGCAAAGTATTACATAAACCTTTAGAAGCAGTAATAAAAGTGCTAGCGTTTCCTTGAAAAACTATGATTTCTTTACACCTTTTTATTTCTTGAAAGGCTTGTCATTTCATGTTTCTCTGAGGAATACAGCATCCTCTGAAGCATGCAGGGTCCAGTCTAGCATCATATCTCAATGGCCTATTCCAGAGGACAGTGTGAAGGAAGGGACTGCTTTCACCGTGCTGTATTTCAAATTTTGTGAATTTAAACTT
Organism: Corvus kubaryi; assembly: GCF_017639235.1. Lineage (NCBI taxonomy): Eukaryota > Metazoa > Chordata > Aves > Passeriformes > Corvidae > Corvus > Corvus kubaryi. The sequence goes on along the minus strand of NW_024581127.1, from coordinate 1,442,353 downwards.
GTAGACACTAGTGTAGCAGGGGAGCCTCGTCATGTGCTATGGCAACATGATGTGATGTTACAAAGGGAATATTTGTAGAGTTTAGCAGATGCAAAACTTTCAGATAATCAGAGAAAAGAAATGGAATAGTTCTATTTGTACCTGCTAGATATGATATAGAAAAGCTTAAACATTGACACATCATTGTGAATCAAGTCGTAAATGCAATGGGTTTCACTCCCATGCTTTTGTCTTTCTTTTTTTTCTTTGTGTGTTTGCAATAAGATAACTAGGTTTAAAAAGTCATACACATCTCTTGTGCATTTGCTGCTGATTCTGTCTGGGGCTAAATGTGATTATTAAAGGAAACCAAATATTTTCATGAATATTCTCTCTGGCCAAATGCACCTCCTCCAGGCACACATATAGATCTGACATAATTTTTGAATACCAACCAAATGCTATTCAATGTTCAGGTATTTACTCTTATTTCTAGAACAGGCAAATTTGAAGTAAAGCTCTATATCCTGTCAAGTTCAGCCATTGCCTCATGGTTTCCATTTGGTCTAACTTCCTGAAACAGTGATTCCAGGCTTCAGATGGGAAAAGAAGGGCCAAGAAGATTGTGGCATTTTTTTGTAGTGAAGCAGTCATCAGTACCTGTTTTCAGTCCAGAACAGGATTTAAACTTGCACCAGACTCCAGAACATCAGATATTTCTTGTTCTGTTTTTGTTCTGTAAGACCTTAATAATTTAACAATAGTGGCAAAACTAAAAACCTCATTAGGCATTGCTTCTTAACAAAGGAGGAAGAAAAGATTGATTCACTATAGATTTTAGTGAAGTAACTCTCTCTAAACCTTCATAATTCTTAATATCTTTCTTAAGTTCATTGCTACCTTCCCCTGCTGGCCTGTGTGCTTCAATATCTTAAATGCTAGCATTATAAATTATGTCACAGCCAAGAAAGTATTATGGGTTTAAATCCTGCTTGAAGGACCTGATATGTTGGCAGTGATAAAGAAAGCTACTTGAAAAACGTAAGAACTTGCTAATCAGATTGTTAATTGAGTACATGAGCTTCACATAATACAAAGGCAAACTGAGAAGGTGACAATGATAGCCAGACTTCATCTGTTGAGTTGGAATTAACGATGAACAAAATCAAGATCCCTTTGTGGTTGATTCTTGTACAGCTGCAGCCAACTATAAAAGACCCATCAAAGAAATCAACTCATTAGTTGGTAATTCTGTACAACTTCAAATAGAAATTCTTAACCCCTCATCAGCCTTTCTCTGACAAGTCCTTAAAAGCTGTGTTAAAAAAGCCAAAAAACCCCATTATTTCCTTCATCATCTCAAAGAAATGGCCTGGAGGAACACAGCATAAACTGAAAATTTAAAAACAGATCTATCTATAGGTAGAACAGTCAAAGCACAAATATATTGTGACATGCAAAATCTCCCCCAGTCACCCATGTCACACAGTGTCAATAGCCTGTCTGCTTCACAGAAAAACTAACCCCAGATTTAAATAATTTTAATATTGTAACAAAAACTGACAAAAACCAGTGAAATCAGAAATAAAGCTGCCACTGTGTCCTTATTGCACTGTCATTTTGTCTACAATTCTCCCCACTGGGGGAAGTTGCCAAACCAAGGGTAAGTTAAAGATTATGTCTCTATAAATTTGGAAAATAATGTGTTTCCAGGGCAAGCCTTCATAAGATTTGAACAATCCGTTCTGTTGTCTCATTGCCACTGCAACATTTAGTTTATCTCAGCGGGTCTGCTCTGATGAAGAATTGCAGGCCTGGACATTTAGTTTGTGTTTTTAAAGTTTGATTTTATAAGATGATATGCAGCCCAGAAAAGGTCTTTTATTACACTGGCAAAAATGCCTATTAAAGCTCTTAAAACTTCTATCTTGTAGGCTTTTAAACAGTCTAAAAAATGATTGAGTATGTGAGTGAGAGATTAGCTCCTAGGAAGCCTTGTTTTTGGATAGTCTCATGTGAATTATGTGTGATTATACAGATATATTAACAGAAACTTGTTAATGGAATGCCTATTATATCTGTTTTAAGACTCTGTATTTTGTGTATTTTAAGTTTTTGCTGCAGTAGGGCACATAGCATCTTAGAAAAAATAGTAGTTGCATAAAATTTAATGGTAGGGAAATATCCCAAAGATGTTATCTTGATCAGCAGTAAACTATGTATTGAATAATATACAGAAATTTTAAAATACTTTTTTCTCTTTATTTATCTCCTTTTCCACTGTTGCAATTTGCTTTCCAAACAGGTATTTTGCAGTAGGCACATGTTTGTGAATGGGCTTAAAAACTCAGAAAAACTCTTGGCTAAAATCTGCAGCAGTTGGAAAGATCTTAGTAAGAGAAAGACATTGATGCTTATTCTGCAACTAATTGTGGCTTGTATCAATGTGTCTGCTGAATGGAGTGGACAAGTGGGCTTCTTGTTGGCTTGCCTGAAATTTTTGGAATAAAATGTTTCTAGTTTATCTTTGAGGACCAGCCTTGAGACTGAAGTCTGAGGAACTCTTGAGTTTCATGAAGTCTCTCTGAGCTGCCTGACTGTTTCCCAGCACTCTCACATTGGAGAGGTCTTGGGGAGCTGAGTGTGATGTTTTCGTCTGGAGGACTTGTTCTGCCATCCAACTAGCCCTGGTTCTTTGGCAAAAACAAAGGAGAAGTGGCAATACTCGGAGACAAGTGGAAAGTAATTCAAATGGAAGGAAAATAGGTGGGTGGGTGGGTGGGTGCGTGGTGGTGCGAGAGGAACATTTTGTACCGCAATGTGTTCCCTCCTGCTGGATTCACAGTCCGTGAACGAGTCTCCTATAATTAACACATTGCTATTATCAATAAATGCTATGAAGAGGGACTGGGGAGAATTGGCAAAGATGCTGCTGCTCACAGGAAGGCCTCCCCAATCAAAACCGGCTCCCACCACACTAAAGAGCCAGTGGGGAGCTCAGAAAAAAGATGCCAGGAGTTGGTATTCCGGGTGTGAGCCATTCCATCCTGCAGCCCTGTCGTTTCAGCTGGCTCCCGTTCAACCCACGTTGGCATGTGCTGTCTCTTAGCAACTGCCAGACGGACGGTCCCGGCTGGCCACTGGCAGCGTGCCAATCAGCCACCTAGCTTCCGTGCTGGAGGAGCTGGTGTAGCCCTGCCTTCCACAGCTCCTGGAAATTACCTGTTGGAAATGACCTCTGTTTTCCTGGGAAAAAGGATTTGTCAGGCGAGTCTGACCTGTTCATGGCAGCAGCAGACCCTGGCTATGGCTGGAAAGGTGAAGTTCTGAAGATGACACAACATCTTTCATAACTCAGCTGGCTGCTCCTGCCTGATATAGAGTCTCACCTGAGCCTTACAGCAGCTTAGTGCATGAGCTAACACACATCAATGCGTTGTTTGCACGTGCTGAACAAGAACATTTATAAATATTACATATGCTATGTAAAAATATTCACAAAAGTATTTTGCTTTTAATTTTTGTTAATCGTTTGAGGTTTTTTGTTTGGTTTGGCTTTTTAGGATTTTTTTTTTTCAATTCTACACTGGCGGAATTTTCTCTCTTTACAGTTACTTTATGAGCTACAATGCTCTATGAGGTGGTTTTTTTGTGGCTTTTTCTGTCTCTTAGTTTCTCCCCAAACCCTTAATTTTTAAAATGTTAGGTTCAGCTTCACAGCTCCCAGTGCAAGCTGCTGGGCTAAATCTCAAAGCAGTGTTCTCCAATGGTAGGGCTGGGTCCTTGCCATTTCTGGGCTTGATCTTTACTCTGTATCAGCCATCAAAAATGAATGCAGTCATTCTGACATAAATGAATTCCTCTAGTTTAACTTTCCAACCTTGAGTTATTTTTTATAATTGCAATGATGGAACAATTTAGATGTATTCTATTTTATTGTGCAGTATCTTAGAGATTGAGTGTTTTTGCACATAGGAAACTAAACGTGATTTTAGTGGTGAGACCAATGATAAAAGCATTTTTTTAATTCTAGAAAGTGCAAGTCCTTGGGGAAATAAATGTCTTTGCACCATGCTGTGACTCAATTCTAAAAAAAAATCTAGAAAGTCTATAGTCCCTAGGGAGTGCCTCTAAGCATCTGTTTTGGTCTACAATGTCTGTATTATTTCAAGTTCCTGAATGAGGAAAAATTATGATTGAGATCATTGCAATGATCTAGAATTGACTCTTTGGGCTGTAGTTTCCCCTAAGTCATGCTGATTACCATACCATCTTCCTGAAAACACAAATAAGAATATTTTCTGGCATCAGTCAACGAAACCTCATTTCTGCTCTCACTGGACCTCTTTACATTTTGATGTTGAAGCTGAAAAGCCTCCCAAAAGCTCTTAGGCTCTTTTCTGCCCGTTGGTGGAAGCTAAATCACTTAACTCACTGTTAACCATTTTGAAAATAGATTAGTGGTTTTCTTATCTCAATTCCTTGTGGAAGGTGGGGAGTATTTAACAGCACTTGCTATGGCAAGCAGAGGTGAGATAGGTGCAGGCTGGACTCAGGAGACAGGACGGAAGAATTCTATTTAAATCAGGGATGGGAAATAAGAAGCCAGTAATTTATAAAGCCCTCAGTGAGTCACCAAGGTTTTCCTTTATGGGCAGGATAAAGCGAACAGCTGTTCTACTACATTCCATTTGCTTGAGTCAACAGGCCCATTCTAATAGTTTGTTGATTGTCTTACATTTTGTCAATATTGTGGTATGATTTCATTGTTTGTTTTACCGTTACTCAGATTGACAATGTTTTATTTTGTGAGCTATGATGAGATAGCACATAGGGTACAATGGTAAGAATGATTTATCTTGAGTTCCATTTTTAGCAGATTATTTTGCTGTAGCTACCACCCTGCACTAGCTATTTAATTAATGATTTTTCTTTATGCTCTTCTCTTGTAACCCCCAAACAAAGCAATGTTTCTCTTGGCAGTCAGTGATTTAAGCCATTGCTCCTATCACACATGGTTGGCCTTTCTCCTTAAGGGGCAAACCACATTGTCTGTTTCCTCTTGAGAGAGCTCCCTCCTATGCCCTTGGTATTATGCTTGCAATATCCTCACATGAAAGTGATGATGTGGCTCTCTGGGCTGCAACAGTTGCTCTGCTTTATGCCCTGGTCTTGAAGATGTTAGAGAAGAAATCAGTGGTGACATCCAAGCATGGAGGATCACTATCACACCCAGATTCTGCACTCGAGGCTCAAGGTAGAGTGGTGTCCATCCTTGGCATCTCCAATGGGCAAAGCATAGAACTAATTTTGTTATTCTTGGGCAATTATGGTCTCTCTTGCAACATATTTCAATAACAAGTCCGTTTACCTGCTATGGGGACGTGAAATGCTAAATGAGTTCTAGAAGGCCAGCTGTGAAGTACCTGGCAGAAATCTTAACAGGTTGCATTGCATGAACATGCAAGGGAGCAAGTGATGCAAAAGTAACTTCCCCACAAGTGAGTTTGGGTTTCCTTTGCTACCAATGGAAATCCAAGCCATGGTATCGAGATCAGATTTACAGGGCCCCCCAAAAAATAATTAGTAAGATTCTGGATCTGAATTGTACTGTATTATATATTCAGCCCTAACTTACTTCATTCTAACTCCTCCCTGTAGACATACTCTATTGGAAACATATGAAAAAATTCCAAACACAAATGCCATATCCCTAATAAATAAATTATTATGCTGGGAGCCGCAAGAATATTTTTCTGTTTTCTTTCAGCTAGTATTTTGCAAGTGTTAGCAATTTTCAACACAGTTCAGAATTCCCATACCCATCTGTGGTGATTTCCCTCAGACACCCATAAACCCACTTTCTGAAATTTCTTATGTATTTTTAACTGTTCTAGTAGAAATACTCAATTCATTTGATGTGCATAAAGCATTCTATGTTGTCAAACCATTTTTAAACTTCAGCAGAGAATGCAGTAGCATTAAGTCATGTACCTTGCTCTGCTGTCTCAAACTGCCCACTTTATTTATCTAAGATGTTCCAGTATCTTCTATCACTCTAGTCATTAGCAAATTTATGTTGCTCTCTTACCTTTTGCATGCTTGCCAGGGCAGAATATGTAATAACAGTCTGTAATTAAATCTTCCTCAACTTACTTTATCACTGTACATCCTCTCTATACATTTTCTTCTTTCCACCGTCCATCAGATGATGGAAATGACAGAAAGGAAAGATACTGCTTGAGCTACGCAAATATCTATATGCAAATTAATCTGAAATTAATCCGACCCCCCCCCCATTAAATTAATACTTAATGAAGCTCTCAAATTTTAGGATGTTAAACCTCATTTAGCTGTGATTTGAATAGAGCTATTGATGTTTAGGTTTTGCAGTGATGGTAAGTTTGACTAGGAAATGAAAAGTTTTTAGCTTAAAGTAGCATAACAAAAAATTTGCATGTTATGGTGAATCATTAGTAATATAGCACTCACAGTGGCATCAAACTTTTCATCCTAGCTGTGGTGAAAAATGTTCAAAACAGGATCAATTTCTTCCACTTTTGATTTTCCTTTCTTTAAGCTGAAGGCAAAGCAGATTTTCCCTTCCATCCTTGGTCTTGCATGAATCCTTAATAGGATCCTTAAGTGTTAGTAAACTAGTGTAACTTTCTAAAGGAACAAAATATATGACTGATAAAAGTAAAATATATCTAAAATTTTGTAGCAATATGTGATTAGAGTCCAGCTATAGCTTCTGGCTGGTGTGCAAAATGAAAGTGAATGTCTTCACTCATATATTATCTAGAAGATTACAGGAAATATGACAAGGAAAAGTAGGAATTTTCCTCCTTATTTCTAATACTTGCGCTTTAAGACAATGGTATAAGTGGGTAATAATTTTTACCTCTAATTTTTTGGGAGATTTTTCATGATGGAAAGTGGAAGCAGATGAATGGAAATTTCTTTACTAGCTAATATTGTATAAAGAAATTTCATTTAGACTTCCTTGCAGTATGCTGTGAGCACATGACTGACTCTGTGGGCTGTTTTAGGCTTAGAAAGCTCCTTTGGAACTTCAGAAAAAGATATAACTAAAATGTAGTTCCAATAAAAATCCTATACATCTCCTCATCAGGTACGAAGAAATACAAACAGCAAAAACTTCCAATTAAAAAAAAATCTGCAATAGGGATTTTGGGGATTTGCATGAAAGCAGATTAATTAAAAAAGCAGCCTTACATTATAGATAAAACATATGTCTCATTTTACTTTCAGTTGTCATAGCCTTTCCCTATTTCTCTCTTCCTCTGTTGAGGCTCTCTGGCTTTCTAATTTTACATACGAATTTGTAAGCTCCTCTGGAAACGCCTTCCTCTGCTTAGAATTTGGGGAACCATGTATCAAACCACAAGCCACTTTAAAAAAAAAAAAAAAAAAAATTAATCTGGTGGATTCAGTGAGGCTTAGACTGCAGGCTGAACTCAAAAGCATTTCATGGTTCAAAAATCTTTCTAAATCCCCAAACTCTTCAAAGAGGTAAGAGAGCCCTCTGGCCTGTCCTGGCTTTTGGATAACTATAAGAGATAAAGCAGAAAAAGTGGTTATCAGCTGGAGTCTGAGGCAACTGATCTGCTGGCAAATGGCTGACTGAGTGGAGACTGCAGCAATCATCACAGATGTGCTTTAGGCAAGTGGTTTCACAAAATCATAGGAAAGTTTGGGTTGTGAGAGACATTAAAGATCATCTAGTTCCAACCATCCTGCCATGGGCAAGGATACCTTCCACTAGACCGTTATTCAAGGCCCCATTCAGCCTGGCCATGAATGCTTCCAGAAAAGGAGCATCCACAGATTCTCTGGGCAACCTGCTCCAGTGCCTTTCCACTCTCAGAGTAAAGAATTTCATCCTAGTATCTAACGTAAACTTGATCTCTTTCAGTTTAAGGCCATCACCCCTTGTCCTATCACTCTATGCCCTTGTCAAAAGTCCCTCTCCAGCTCTCTTGTAGCACCCTTTAGCTACTGGAAGGTGACGCGCTGGGCGTGGTGGGGGTGGAAAGAGCCTCGCATCCGTCCCGATCGCGTCCCGCCGGAGGCGCTCTGGGGAGTGCCGGGCGAACGCGCTCGGACACACTCTGGCCCACTGTAGTCGGTGAATACTGCCAGCCACACACACACAGAACCGGACAGCTTCTGCAGCGTCGCCGGGGACAAAGAGGCGGGAGGAGTCTTTTGTATGGAGTTCTGAGGGGTTTATTGAGGTCCCCACTCGAAGGGACCCAGGGACAAAGAACACAGGACACTGAGGGGTCCGGGGTTTTATCTGGATCGGCGCCGGGGGAGGGCAGAGCCTCAGAGCCTATCCTTTAGGGGCCAGGGGGTGGAGAGGGCGTGGGGCAAGAGGACAGTGACCAGTGGGAAAGGCGAGGGGTGGAACAAGGGACCCGGGAACCAGTGGGGTATCAAGGAAAGGAGAACAATCTAGAACATGAACATGAAAAGGGTAAAAGGGGGTGATCTTAGACCTCTGAGCCTGCCCACCAGTGGACCTCCACTGTTTTGTGGCTCTGTGGTTCTTTGGGTCATTCCTGCAGTGGATTCAACCACTGCAACAGAGAGTGCCCTAAGGTCTCCCCAGACCCTTCTCTTCTCCAGGCTGAACAACCCCAACTTTCTCAATCTGCCTTCATAGGAGAGGTATTCCAACCCTATGATCATCTTTAGCCTCCTCTGGACCCACTTGAACATGTCCATGTCTTTTCTCTTCTGGGGACCCCAGAGCTGGACACAGGTACTCCAGGTGGGATCCACAAGAGCAGAGTAGAGCGGGACAATCACCTCTCTTGACCTTCTGGCCATGCTGCTTTTGGTGCAACCCAGGGAAAAGTTGGCAAAGATCTCCTGTCACACCTTGCAGCTTTCTCCACAATTTTTTCCTAATCTTCCCCTTTCTTTTTTCATCCACACATGGCTGGTCTGGAAGACCAAACACCCTACAGCTGGACATAGTTCAGAGCTAGCAGTTGCTGCCTGGCTCCACCTCTGTGTTTATTTATGGGAGGCTATGGGCTATTTTCGTTAATGTTTTTTGTTTCTCATCTTAGCCTGGATTCTTTGGTCACTTCCAGTCATTCTACAGCCACCACACCATAATATAATGCATTAATCTCTGACCTCTGAAAACATGTGAAGCCCCACTGTAAGAGAATCTTAATGATTTGTGATCTTGGCTGTTAGAGGAAATAAACAATTGCAAGATGTTTCCTTTTCTTGGTGATACCAAAATGAACTCCATCAAATATGATTTATGATACATTTTTAAATCTGCCAGTTTCTATCTGATAATTCATACCAACCTTTTTTTTTTCTAGTAAACCGAAGAGAAAAGCTGAGGGGGGCTATCTTTGGAAAGTTTCCAGGAATTAAATTAGAGTTCACTGTATGGTGTATTCATGATGTCTTAGCAATTTTAGAGCAAACATGAAGGAAACTAATACCTGAAAGTGTTAACCTGCTTGAAAGTACAGAGAGCTGGAGTCTCTTATTAGACACTGAGTTAAGCGCATTGATATGGGAGATTTTACCTTATAGTATCATGTGGTTATTTCACCAGAGACCACTAGTTTTCCTTGCCTTGTTTGCAGAGCTGAACCTAGGCAGGTATGTCTGCACTCCTAATAAATTTCCTACACAACTCATTTGAGCAATATAGATGAATCATTGAGAGTGACAAGTATAACGCAGTAATAAAATTCCCATTTGAGCCAGGGAAAATTGTACTGGGGACTCAAAACATCTACATCTGGAAGTGTATTCTCAACAGCAGCAAGTTACAGCTATGCTGAACAGATTCAAGTAGAGTGAGAGGTGGTGTTAAAAGATGTGATGGTTCCTTACGTGTAACACACTGGTGCTAAATCTCTGCCTCTCTTTACCTCACACACATTCCAGATACAGATGTTTCCCTGTTTAATGATTTCAGCAAAGAAAATTAAACCCATGGATACACAGTGCTTGGGGAGTAAATGGATGGTGGGCAATAGAAAGGCCACTATCATGACTGATATCTGTTTATTCAGTAGCCTGATTTCTGCAGCTTATTGGGTAAATGCTTGTGTCCAACTGGACGTTTCCAAGCTTGACATTTCCATGGTGCTGTAGCTACGTGCAGCATTTTACAAGTCAAGCCAATGGAGCAGGATTGTCATACACCTTGTGTGCCCCTCTATTTTTAATTTATTTAAATGTCTATATGCTTATGCAAGGTAGATCCATCTACTTCTTCCTTGAACACCATTGCCCTGGGCATTTTCCACATATGTGGAAAATAAGACATTGAATCACTTTGTTACTGCACAGATATGAAGCCATATGACACTGAGTAATTGTGTTCTGTGATATCTGGTCCCACTCTGTGGTGTCTGTGGGCTTTGTTTTTCAGGTTCATCGCTGTAAAGTGGCATTTTAAGATGCTTTTGAAAGTGACCACTTTGTCCATCTTCTTTGACATGACAGAGAAGTGCAGGGGGAATAAAAACTGTTAAAAGGGTGAAGACATAGATTATAATGAGTCAACAGCATGGTAAGAAAGTCATAGCTGGAAACTCAGACCAGATGCTTAGAGCAGGGATGAGTTTTTTAAAACAGTCTTACATTGCAAAAGAAGGAATAGGAAATGTGGTTTTCAAGTGCAGCGGGATTAGTGTTACATGTTTGTATGTGACAGTAAAGTCTGCTCTGAGGTTTGTCCCTGTCCTGTTTTGTAATGGGATGTTGATTTTCCTCCTTTTAAGTACTGCTTTATGTTGAAAAATGGTAAGTATGGTACTGCAGGTAAAAGACATCAGAGCAGCAAACCTGACTGTGAAAAACGTTTTTATAACTAGGCAAATAAAACCAGAATTGCTGCAACAACTGCGACAGAATTGCTAAAATATTTTAGTACAAATAATGGCAAAATATGAGGAAATATGAAGGATTTTAAGGCAGCTTGCAGTTCCCAGTGCTGGATTTCCAGCACAGCACTAAATGGAAGTTCAAGTTTGAGGACCATTGAACAGAGTTTCTATCCCCAATGAATCACAATTAGAGTAACACCTGGATTAATAAATTTGTGCTGATCCACTAGGGAAATTCACCTTGTTTAATAGCCCTCAAATTTCTAAATAAAGTTGTTTATCTGTGGCAGGATGAACTACTTTGTCCCAGGTTGGGCTGCAGAGCTTGTAGAAAGACTTCTTCAAGACCGTTTGAAGGACTTTTCAGTAAAACTATGGAGTGCAGTGCTGCCCCTTCATAGGCTGGTCATGTTTTCATAGTTCTGCCTTTTCGTTAACTTCAGGTAACCTTGCTGCACTTACAGCATGATTCAGACATGGAAAGTTTGTTATTTTGGACCAGCTTTCACCTCAGAAAATATTTGGCATAAAGAAATGTGAGAATTAAGATGCTGAGGGATTACCAAATACCTGATTTATGCTCATATGAGGCAATGTCTGAATCAGATGCTTAGAGAGGTTTTGGTGAATATAAACATGTTGTTTCAATATTTTTCCATCTTTTGCTGTTTTGTGCCTGATTGGTCACCTTCGTATAGTTATATACTCCCTGTTGCCAGATAGGATGATTTCACACTCACATGTAAAACTGGCTAAATTTACGTGACTTTTGCCGCTTTGCCAAAGCTTCATAATGCTCTCTTGCTGCTTTTCAACATTAAGACGGATACTATTATATCTTGCATCATTTCTTCTTGAAATGCAATTTTAAATCCTTAGGAGACAGAAACCTGGAGCTAGATTTTCACTGCTTCTACCAGTTTGGAGACTGGAACCTAACTCCAGTAGGAGATTAAGAAACAACACACAGAGCGTGTGACATCCTGCATCTGCTGTGATCTGTGTTGGAGGGTGGGGTGGTTGCAGGCACAGAGACTGTATATTCGCGTGCTCAGCCCTGTGCATCAGGCACTGCGAGAGCTGGGGAGCAGCGTCCCTGACACCTTTGTCCCCATCCTGTCCTCTGGTGGCTCTTTTACTGGCCTGCCACCATCTCAAAACTGTACAAAGAATAAAACCGTTTTTAGACACGCAGGCAAGGACATGCAAACGACATTACAAAAAACCCTGCAATAAAGCATAAAAGCTGAGCCTGGTTGTGTGAAAGACTTTCTTCTGAACCGCATTTGAGACTGTCAACAGGGGATATCTGATGACCTACACAAGTTGTAGGAACTGCCCTAAAAGAGTTCACCAGCTCATTCCTGAAAGTTATAAATCAATTAAATGTATTTTTATGATTACTGCTAAAGTTCTGTTTTCCCACCTTTTCTACCCCTTTCAGACATATGTGGTTCTGAGGAGGTTCAAATCTCTTGTATATTGGTTTAAATGATACCCACCTAACATTATTTATGCAGTAAATTCTCTGCTTATTCTGCACAAATAAGACACGTCAAGAATAAACAGGCTCTGTGTCAGTGATAAATGGCACTCTACAGGATCTGGGAACATGTATCATTGAGGTTTGTTGATTATTCAAGTGACATACGGTAGTGAGAGTGATTAACACTATACTGCTCAAATTCATCAGTGAATAAAAGCATTACATTACTGTGGTTCATGCTGAAACAAGCTACTAAATCAGACTCTTGCAAGACAGCGAGCATTAACTTTTCTTAAGTACTAAATAAACCTTGCATCTTTAGGTTAGAAGAAATTGGACAGATGAAGAAATAAGGGCCAGTGTTATATCTGCAATTTTGAAAGGTTTTTAAAGAAAATCCCTAAATTGACTGAGTTTTATGGCTGACTGTTAGTATCAAAGAAGTTATGCTGTATGTATTTTTTGAGAAAAAATTGTGAAAATTGTATTTGTTGAGGACATTCTTTAATAGCTTTTAAAAATCATAAAGTGGATAGAGAGGGAGGGCAGAAAGGTACGGGAAACCAATGCCTGTTGTTTTTCAGTGGAAACACAAAACAAATGGAACTTTAGCAAGTGTTAGAAAAGTTGTGCAGAATATGCATGAAGGGAATAGCTTACTGTACCCTAATTATTTTCTACTTCTATGCTGGTGAAAAATCAACAGGAGCTTAGCTGGCTGAGCTGGATTGGTGGAAGTGCTCTCCAACAGCAACTTCTGCAAAAAAGGTCAATAGCAATTAAGCAATTTTATTCATTTGAAGTTTCAGCTCTTTGCCTTAATACAGTCAAATATATATTTAGACATAATTAAAATTTATTAATTTTTAGCTGGTCTTATGACTGGGACTTGAATGCTTGGAGTTGGTAATGGAGGGAGATACATCTGTGTTATGGAGGTGCAGACATGTGTACATGCACTCATGAAAGCTTTTATGTGGCTGATAGTGGTGTGATCCATGCAGGTTGGACATCTCATTCACCATATACTAACCCAAATTCTGGTTCCTTCAGCAGCTGGTCTGAAAGGGTTGGCAGAGAAATGGTTTTCCTTGCAGCTGGCTGTGTGCACTGAAAAACTGTACTGCAGCTCAGAGAGGGAAATAGTTGTGGGATTTTGGGTGGATTTAAGGTCTATCACCATCTGAACATCCAAAGTGAAAAAATGGTCTTGTTCTGTGTTTTAGAAAGGCAGGAAATCTGCTTTCCAAACATAAAAGGTTTGTGCATAGGTTGTTTTGGGAGAGCTCAGAAGAGTGACTGTCACTTTCCTGATATTTAAAGAAGTCATCTGAGACCATTCCAGAAAATTCTGAAGTGTATATGTTTTCCTGTCCCCAGGAATAGGAGAATCTGACATATTTTACAGACACGCACGTATACACCACTAATGAAAAACTTCAGAACTAATAAAATCTTTCAGGACCAGCTTTTCTGTGGCATGTTGACATCTACTGAATGTGAGACAATGATGCCATGAAAGTTTCATCGACACACATTTAGGCTGACCTACATATAATGTCTGTGCCTTTCTTGCAGACAAACTAACATCCAAACAAATATGCCACATCAGCTAATCAGTTGCTAGAAAGTGTGAGCAGTGGCAGGAAACTTGTAAGTATATCTCACTAGAGACCCTGCTTGCAAAGGGTGAAGAAGTAATCCTTTTCCAAAACTTAGCAGATATACGTTATTTTTTTCTACCTCACAACAACAAACTATTTTAAAAATGCGCAGCTCAGATCTACAAACTTACCTCAGCCCTGTCTTTGCCAAGTAGTTGGGAAAATAAGGGATGTCTTCATCTTCATTTGAAAGACTGAGGGGAAATACAACTGTCTTCAAGCTGTCGCACAGCTAAGGCGCATGCTGCAGAGTGGATAAATCTTTCTAACAAGAGGAATGGATAAGCATGGGATACTTTACATAAGGGAAACGTGGTAGCTTCAGTTCTGAAGGCTTTAAAGACACACAGCTCTTGGAATTGGTTTTCCACCGTGCTGATCTTGCTTTTATGCATGCAATGACATATGGCACATAGATACCTGAGCTTCAGCATCTCCACTTGGACCAAGCAGGCTTGAGATCCCAGGCTCAGCCTGGAATTGCTGGCTGCAGCACAGCCGCTATGCAGGACTTAGGAATTCTGGTCCAGCACCAGGAACACTTCCCAAATCCATGTGTTCATCCCCCTGCACACTCTGAAACACCACAGGGATATATGAGCAGTATTTGAAGTGTACACATGGTTTATCAGGCACAGGGGAGGCCTGAACACAGGTTTCCCACTTCCCAGGTGATTAGTCTAATCACCAGAATAGACAAATAACTGCCTTCTCTATGATTTATATAGTTATTCACAGAAAACAGCTCAATTAAAGGTTACTACCCCATTACAACCAAGCCGTTAGGACACTAACTCAATCAAATGAATTTCCTAAGCATTCAGGGATTTGTACTGAACAGAAATCCTACCCTGAACCCAAGTAACCACACCGACAAAGCTATTTTAATGCAAAAATTGAGAAGAACACTGAGGTCAATGACTTGAAAAATTCTCACTATTTTATTTCTTTGAAAAAAGTCTGTCCCCCTTCCATACGTCTGATTTCTATGTTGATTAGCTCCTACCCATTTGCTACTGTTATATTTCCATCTCTCCAGAAGGCAGACTGGCAAGGTTTTCCCCTTCTGGTAAATAATGATCACCTCCCAGCCGTCATGATATAGATGTAACTCCACATTTGGGATGGAAAGAACCCTGCTTACCAAACTGATAGCCACTTGTTACAGGGAAACAGATTCTTAAATGAAATCTTTGCACCTATCTTTCATATAGTGGAAGAAAAACCCCTATTAAGCAACACCTCCACAAAGAAAATAAGATTTTTAGGGCATTATCAGACTTTCTGGTATCTTTTCAGGCTTGCAATTTGTTTCACTTTGTCTTTAGGATAGTATAGTTTTGGTTTATAAATACCCCTGCCTTCGTGCTTATTCCTTTTTCTTTTTCTTTCGCTGATGGCTTGCAGATATACCATTTAGACCACTATTGGCAGAATAAGATATGGTAGTTCTCTTTTCCAAGGTCTGAATCTCATCCCTATCCAGTACTGGCATCTCTCTGATTTGCAAAAAAATATCTGCTTCTGTTGCTCTTCCTTAGTTGGACGTTATACAAATTTCATCAGGCTCCTCGTTTTGCCCAAATGATGTTTGCCTGGTTGTGCCACCAATAACCCGACCTAAACCATCAGGTAATTTTGTCCACCTATGCCTGTTAAAAGAGCTTGGGATCTGACTTTGGCTGTGTCCATAGAAAATTTCCAGTCCATTCAATAGCAGCTGGATGAGCCCATTACTTTGCAAATCAAGGAAGGACTTTAAAGAGTGACATCTCTTCCTAAATACTTTGGAGATATTTGGAAAATAACTGTGACGATTATTTTTGTTAGGATAGCTGAGATGAGTGTTAGATTAGGAGCAGCCCAGTTAGCATTCAGAATAACCAAAACTTGTGGTCCAAATGCAAAGATGCAGCTCTAGCCTGCTACTAATTAGTCTAGAAAAGAGTAATGACATAAGAGTTGCTCCTCGAAGCAGCCTGTACAAACGCATATGACACTGCAGGCTCTCTAATCAGCACAAGCACAAGGAAAGGAATTAAGCCCTAGGAAATAGCTACTAAATGGTGACCTGTTGTCCCACTGCAGGCTGCCTGCCACAGCAGGCTGAGTGAGGCTGAGGGTGACAGGTAACCTGAGACCCACCAGAAAGGGTCTTTCTCCTTTAGCTGCTCTATGATGTACGGAGGAGTAAATTACTTTCTGTTGCTGAGCCTAAAACTTTTCAAAGCACTTTTTTCTCTTTTTTCTTTTTTTTTTTCCACCCTTCAAGAGAGACTGAAGAACTCATTGGTGCTGTAATGAAAGGCAGACTGCGCTCCCTGTCATGTCAAGAACGCTGCATCGGGAAAGTCGACATGATTTCATGGCTAATGATTCACTCGCTAATATCAATGTGGGCTGCAGTGAGGATAACCAAGTTGAGCTGTCTTAGATCAAATGATTCAATTAGGCCAGCTGTCCCTATTTGTCATGGCTCAACTCGCTTTCAAATTACCTTTCCAAAGTGTGTACGTGCCTTAGCATAGAACTTAACAGCTCATCTGTTTTACAAAAAGGGGATATTTAGCCATGGTGATAAGGGGGGAGAAAGACATCCCTTTTTATCTTCACTGAATGCTTTTCTTTAGCAGTTACAGTATGTATTTAACGGGCTAAACTTTGAACACCACTGTCAAGTGTGAATCACTCTACTGTCCTCATGACAGTGCTCTTTTAAATTTTTGGATTATCTTTTGGCAGGTTTATGAAAATAGAAAAGAAAATCTAATGGGGTGTGTGTGCACAGGGACAAGCAATGCAGAAGGGAATAAACGGTTCACAGAAATCAAAAATAAATTTGTGGTACCTCAGAGGTATCCTTTAGACTTAAAATGAGCTGAAGTCAATAGTAGCCAGATCATTCATACAGTATCTACCAAAGAGCTCTTCTGCAATGTGTGGTGATCTTGGTTAAGCTCTTTATTCTTTGACACGTTCCTGGCAGGAGGATGACCTGGCCGTCCCTAGGCAGCAGCCCTCAGTGCCACAGCGGTGAGTGCCCTGCGGAGACAAACAGGAGCTGGAGCCTGGCAGTGTCAGCGCGCAGAGCCGGGGCTCAATAGGCATGGCAATTCAATTACCCTTGGTGGTGGTCCCCGCAGTGCCGGGCGGGGAGGCTTCTCCTGCTGAGGCTGAAGCAGGAAGGAGGTAGCGACTGTGCTTGCAGAGCTTCCAGTGGGCATTGACTGACTTTTTAGTATTGCAGAGGTTTTAAACTGGGGGAAGAACAACCTGTATGTACATGAAACAGATGAAAGTTTTTACAAACACACAGTCACAGCTGTTCATATAGTCTCATGTATTTCCTGTAGTTGCATTTGGCTGATAATTTGGGACTTCTAATTTTAAATATTTTAGTAAGATTCCAGTGGAGCCTGAAAAATACTCCCATGCTGTCTGTATGGGTTATTTTAGCTATATATATATATATTTGTTTTTCTTAAGTTCTCTCTGGCAATCATACCAAGTTGGAAAATAGCAGTAGAATTTACTAGAACAATAAGACAGTTTATTCCTGCCCTGGATTGATTATCTTGTAATTTTGAGATTATGGTGTCAAGAAAAAAACCTGTTGATTTTGAGAAATGCTGTATTAGGGAAGTATTTTCCATTTATCTATGAAGAACAATTAAAACTGGAACAGGCTGAACCTCAGTTCTGAAAATTTGTCATTTGCTTTTATGTTATTCACATCTTTCACACAAAATAGAGACATCAACTGAAAAAGTTTGATTGAAATACTAAAAATCAGAAAAGGTATAAAATGCCTAAATTGGCCTTCTGCTTCCTGCTCCTGTGAGACACATCCATATATGGGAGTAAAAGTAATAAGCCCATATACATTACCTCAGTCACACATACCCAGTATTAAAGAGAGTCCAAGATGAAACCATGCCATATCAGCTGGATGTGACATATTAACTTTCAAGAAATAGAGTGTAGTTTGCCTTCTGCCTAAATTAATAAACACAGGTAAACAGATTTGCCAGCCTCATTCCTGGTATCTTTATTTGTTAATTAATTCAGTTAATCAAAACCACAATGCATTTTGCAGCTTACAGTCTCCAGCTTTGGCTGCAAAAGACACAGCTATGGATGGTAAAACCATGGCACTGAAGAAAAGGGAAAGATTTGTTGTAAGTTTTAGTGTAAAAGCTTTTCAAAGGTCAGAAAAACCACAATGATTACAGTCAGGAAATGTGGCCGGTCAATCTGATGCATTAGGGTTTTCATTTATTTCTGTATGCTCTGTTTTCTTTCTTATTCCTGATATACAAATCTTGGCAAGGAAGTAGAATCTATGAAAAGAGAGTTTTTCCTTCCAAAGATTTTAAAATACAAAGAGACTGCTAAATAGGTTGCTGATTATATTGAAAAATTCCCTTGAGCTTTGCCTTGAAAAATACCTTTCAGTGCTCATATTTCAGCCTCCTTCCATTTTCTCTTCTATTTGGCCATATCTCAGAGGGGGATGTTTCCAGTCTACAGTCTCTGCTCACTTGGAATAATGTTTGTTTGCATGAGTAAACCAGCTAAAGTGGCTACCACTGAAGTCATAACTAGAAGATGAAACCAGTTGGGACTATTCCCATGTGAAGTGAGTCAGGTTGTTGAATCAGGCCTATGTGTGAATTTTTCTGTGTCCCAAAGGATTTTTATCCATCTCATTAGAAAAAAAAGTTCTTCAAGAGCACCAGACAACAAAAGCCTGGGAATGCAAAGTACAGGAGGGGAGAAAACATAATGTCCTTATAGCTTTTCTCTCAATTTTCTTTCCTGCCATGTGACTGAAAAGGAAACTCTCTGGGGAATTGTATAATTCTAGGCTTTTATCAGTCTGTTGTTTTCATTTTGTTCTTGCTTAAATATATGGTACATATATTTATGTGTAAAATACCAAAAATACTTTTTGGTATTTTTAAAATTTAAGCAACCCCCTTGTGTCTAATTTTTTTGAAAGACCGCAAAGAATTGGAAGGTGTTAATGGTGTTCATTGTGCAGTGTGTATTTTAGGTTCTCTTTCTACAACAATGCAGAAATGGAGAGTGTAAAAACAGAAGAAATATGAAAACTGTAAAGACATTTAATGTGTAAAAAGGACCAACTAATGTGTGTCAGCTCAGCCAGATGCCCAAGGCTAAATCTCTTGATGTGAGATGGTGATTCAGCTGTCAAGGTGCCTGAGTAGACTTGTGGTCATCATAATGATTGGCTGTGGATTTTTTTTTTTTGTGCGATTTTTGGGTTCATGTTTTTCTTTTTTTCTTTTACTCTTTTTTTTTTTTTCGTTTCTCTGTTTTTTTGGTTTTTTTTTTAAGACAATAAACAGAAAAAAGGTCAAAGTTATTCAAATGAACCAACAGCCCATTTTGGTGGAAATATAGCAGGGCTCGTTAACTCAATTCACATCTTTTGTGTCAGTTTTCTAACGTACCGTACATCTGGAAAAATGCAGTGATTTGAAAAAGACATAATGTGCCTATTCCCCCAAAGGTTTTGCTTACAGTATGTAATAAAATATGATACAACTTTTCATGGAGATGGGATATGATAATTTGTTTAGATATAATATGAAAGTATCAGTCTGTGAAATGAACAGCATAAAAAGTAAGCAAATGCTCAGGATATGTTAGCTAACAAAACGGCAAGTTCAAAAACACTTATTCAAGTGAAAATCAGAGGCTTCAGCAACAGTATTTTTCCCCTTAAAATGGGTCCCTTCTGATAGTGTCTAATATTTTGATGTTGATTGCCATTAATGAGGCTGTGTTTTACTGTGACAGAGACCTTCCTACTCTAGGCAAAACTTAGCTCCAGTCAGGTGAAAATCCATGAACAGAGAACTCAGGTTTTCAGGTATCCCAAAGCATTAGCACTTCATAAGAACATACACACCGAGTCAGCCCAAAGGTCCTCATCCAGCTCGATGTGATGATGTTGCTGCTGGCTAATACTTGAATGGAGGAAAGCACGTAAAGCTCACTTAATCTGGGCAAGTGGTTAAGTCATATTTGACTCTTGATTTTAGCCTAAATAGATTTTTCCTTCACATTTCTTTGTTGCAGTTCATATTAGCAGTCCTGTAGTAGTGTGTGGTGTTAGCCTTTAATTGTGGAATACTTAGCATGCGTGTCAGAACTTTGTTATTCAACCCCCACTCTTCCCTTTTAGCTTGTGCAGGTGCTCTCAGTCCTTAAAAGCAACTGTTTGTTGGAGTGTGTTTTTGCAAACTGTCAGGAAGCAAATGACATTTGTGAAAAGCAGGTTTTTCTTTTCTGCTCACAAATTAAACGCAAATGTGTTTAAGAAGTGGTCAGAGCTATGATTTATGCCTTATCTGTGTCAATATGTTACTTTTTGTATATATGCAAGGATACACCAAGAAAACCAGTGGTAGTTGGGGTTAATCTGACTTTAAGCCAAAGAAATGAGGAGTTTTATTCTTTTTAAGTAATCCTCCTTGGAGTAAGCAGCTTCACCTCACAGTGATGTTCTCTGCCTTACAGCCACTCTAGCCCATTTCAGAGTCCTCTAAGTCTTCTCCCATACAAAACTTAGATGGCATTCATTTAGCTCAGCTTCAGGTTCCTTGTACAACACAGAAATTAGGGGCTAGTTTCTCTGGTTTCCCTGTATGTTCAGCAGAGAGAGAGAAACAACCCTTAATAGAGTGAGTCAGAACAGAAGTAAATTAGCTGAGGCTTATTCACACAGCCAGGTCACTACTTCCAGTGAGACAGTGTGAATACCTTCTCTCAACGCCCTCTGCAGCCTTGAGCCTTATTACTGGGTGCCAAAAAGTCCTGTGAAAAAGCAAAGACACCTTCCTCCCCATGTCAAACTCAAGTGAATCTTGATTGTGACCATACAAGTGTGAGAGGAGCTTTCATAGTTTGCCTGGATGGCTGGACAAGAGCGGAAACTTGGCCTGAGTAAAATGAAAGAATCAGCTCTGGGGGAGTCAAGAAAGCCCATAAGATTTCTCTAGATGCAGAACTCCTTGCAGGCATTCCACTGCAGAAAAGGCCACCAAGCACCAAGAAGGTTTTTGCACCAGGGTGTATCTGCCCGGAACAGGAAAAAGCTGATCTTGGTGTGGATGTAGTGATTAACAAAGAAGGTATCTTGAACCGGCATTAGAAAGTGGACATTGCTCAGTTTTATACAATCAAATTCCTACAACCTGTGTAAATGAGTCACATTAGTGTAAAGTCACTGGGCACCCGTGACTTGGCTTATAGCATTAAAAAATCCCTGAAGAAGCAGCAAGTGAATTGAGTATCAATTTACTATGTCAATAAGCTTTTATATAGCCGGAGTATACTGTTTCTGGTTAAAAAGAAGGGTTGGGTAGAGTAGAAGGTAAAAAGGAGCAGATTTTCCTTGTGAAAAGTGCAAGTAGGCTGTATGTTGAAGGCATGAACTGTTCCCTGACTGTTGACTGCATTTTAACTCCATCTTTCATATATTTGAGAGCTCAAGGGAGCCCAAGTAGCAAATGCTGTGACTACAAGGGGTTAACAGGCAATTTATGTAAAGTCTTAGTATTCTGCAAAATGAAATGTGCATGTGAAATGGAAAAAAAAAAAAAGGAAAAGATTATATTTGTCAGCTGTGCTACCATATGTTGCTCTGGCGGAAGCACAGTAAAATGGTGACAATTTCTATTTTATTGAATGAGGATCTGTGTTGATTTCCATTATTTGAGAGTGTCTCTGGACAAACAGAGGTATCTTCATTATCACATAAAACTCTGCTCACCAGTAACCTAGAATATCCATGGCTACAGGGTGACCTGGGACTGCAGTCTCCTTGAAAATAAAATATCAGAGAATCAGTTCAATCCATCTGCATATTTTAATGGATTTAGCCCTTGGAGGGCATGGGGGAATAGTCTTGTGAAAAGATAAGTGGAAGATACAGGAAATATAGACAAATTTGAAGCTCTTCAAAATCTGAGGAGAACTTATCTCATCAGCATGATTAAAACAAGTGTATGTAAAGGCTTTGGTGGTTGCAGACTACTCTGAGCCATCTGGTCATACTGGGATGCAGAGCTTCATGGTTTGGGCACAAATATGAGTAAATTTCTCTTGGACATAGGCTGATGCAATTTCTTAGCTCCACTGTGTCATACAGGTTTATTTGTTGGGTTTTTTTAGTGGGGTGAGGATGTCTGGGCCATTCTCCTTTCCAGTGTATATAGGTGTCCTAGAAGATGCTGCTTTTGTTATTCTAGGATCACAGCTTTCTCTCAAGATTTTTCTCAGCTTGCCAGGATCCCAGCATGTGAACTAGAGTGAGCTGGGTGCTAAGTGTCACTGAACATCTGGGGCTATCCTTCACTCCATGTGCAACGTGGGAGCACAGCGTCTCTCTGGGCCATATGTCCGATGCAAGGCATGAGAAAACATTTCCATGGGGCAACCAAAACTATACTAATTTGTTTTCAGGGTATCAAAACTTAAGCTCTTGTTTTCTATCCTGCTTAATATTACTCAGCATCCCAAGAGTATCTCTCTTTTTCAGTGACCACAAAGCTTTCCTCTCCATGTCAACCCTGTCTCTGAAGAGACACCATTATTTTTGGATAATGACACCACAGGGCTTTACAATACATCTGTTTTGCCTCAGCAAACATGTCAGGCTGGTTTTAACTACCTGAATGCCTGGCCTGAGAAGATGCATCAGTGGGAACAGCTTGGTTGCATCTGTGCAGTTCTGTACCCAGCCCCTTAATCCCTGCCAAAGACACAAGTAGGCAATATCCAGGCAGAGCAGACTTCTGAAGGGCCAGCTTTGGTCTGCCAGAGCAGGCACCCAGCCCTAAGCATCCCATCCCCACATTGGTGTGCTTGATGTTATATGGTCCAGGCTCCAGGGGCTCCTGCAGGAATGGATGGGATGTGTCCCCTGGGTGGTGAAGCACAGCATCCTTTGGGGAAAATGTGCTTTGTTTTACAGGGGTAAGATTAGCACCACTTGGTTCTTGGTCAAGCAGAAATGTACTGTGGTAATGTGTACAGGTGAGGTCTTCTTGCCTTAGAGGTCACACAGGGAATGAAACTGTTCAAATAATTTTGATTTTCCTACATGCCCAAACAGAAAAGGGATTTGATTGTATGAGCTGAGCATTCACTTCCATAATGGATGGGCTGATAGGACAAGTATTTGCCAGTCATTGACTCCTATTTGCTGTAACAGATGTGTTATTAGACCATTGGGTAGAGGTACGCTTCTGTTTCAAATTCAGCCCTTTGTGATTCTTGAAGGGGGGAAAGGTGCATTGATTTGCTTCCCTCTCGCCTCCCATTTTGCAGCAGACAAATTTTGGGCCATGGAATCACTCAGACTTCCAGTGCTGTCATGGTAGGCACCAGATCAAGACAGCTGCATGATACCAAGGCAAACTCTGCAGCTGCTGAAGAGCCACAATTTAGATGAAGCAGAACTAAAATCTTGATTTTTTGCAGTCATGATGTTTGTTGTCTCCAAGGTCACTTTGCCATGGTATTTTTGTTAGTGGCTGAAATTTCTATTTTCAACAACTCCTAAGAAGCCTCAGGAGACAGCGGTTGTGATTTGCTTTTAGCATGCTTGGCCCAAGAGGTGACATACTCAAGGTGCTTGCAACTGTAGTAAACAAAGGGCTCGTGTCTCAACTTGTCTCAACCTTTGGCCATGGTTCTATGTGCTAAATCATCTGTACTGAATAGTGGAATGTCTTGTACTGAGCAACATGGAGCAAACTTCCATAACTTAATTTTTTTTTTTTTTCCTAAATCTGATTATTTATTTCTGGGGACTCTACATAGCACTTCCATAATGTGATCAACTTCACTGGAAATAATTAATCATTTTTTCATTCCAATGGAAGCCACACCTTCCTACTTGTCCTTTATAAAATTGCCTTTTATGGGACAAAATTGAGTTCTGCTGTTTCTTCTTAATATTGTGGGCTTGGAAGAGAATAAATGAGGACAAATCGCCTACTATTAAAATGAATTACATTCTTTCAGTGTTACTGTCCTAGTCTCTTTCTCAGTCTTTCTGTTTGACTTCTGAGTGCTTTTGTACATCAAAAATAAAGTTCTAAATAAGAAGTCCATATTACACTCAAGCTTTGGAAAAAGTAATTACATGTCCTGAAATGGAAACATCATAAAATCATTATACTTACATGCTAGCAGTATTAGCAACTATTTCTCAGAAAATAGTTTCAAGGACCTCTTAGAAAACTGGCAAGAGGGCTTTGTTTTTAGTCAATCTTTTGATCTTAAAGCAAAACCTGCATAAACAGCTTATCTTTCACAGAACTAACTGAGCTGATATGTAAACTAGATATGCTCTTAAGCTAACTATGCTAGCTAGAATATTTTTAGCGTCTCGATTTTCATTAGGGAAGCTGATATACAACTGAGGCCATCCTACTAAATGTGTCTTGGTGGAGGTCTTTCCATACATCACTGTGCACACACTACTGATTGCAAGTCTGTGTCATAACTGCTGACTGTGGAGCAGAATAAATTAATCATTTATTTAAGATATGTGTTTTACTGCGATTTGACTGCCTTTGCATACATCTCTCCTTGTAAATGTAAACATATTAAAACTTAAACTTGAAACTATGACAGCATATGCTTAGACATAACTTCCAATAATCTGTTTAAATAATTTATGATGAGTAGAACTTAAACAGCATATCTCTAAAGTGAATCAGATTACTAAACCAGGAGAAATCATTAGTTTTGTGTCTGACAAGAAATTTGAAAAAAGTGCCTGCTTTGGAGAGCTATACCCTTTTTTTGAGATTTTATTAATTTGACTTCAATATCATCAGATTTTTTTGAAATTCTTAAAAAACTGAATGGAAACTAGAAAAGCTATTTAGAAGAGGAAAATATAACAAAAGTAATTTTGGAGAATGTTATATTTTACTCCTTTTTCATAGAATTTAAAATTTGGTTTAAGAGTCTAAGAACAGTAAATTCTCTTGTCTTGAAACATTTCTAACTGCAGATCATCAACTCTTTTTATTAAAAATTGGTCATTTATTAATGCAAGTCAGTATTTATATTTTTATACTGCATATTTAAAATAATTTTCTTTAACAACAATAAACCTGCAATGTTAATTTTCTGCATTGTTAATTGAGTTTTGATATCAACCCAAAAGCAAAAATGTGAGTAAAGACACAATCTAGGAAATAGGAAAGATTGTTAACATAGTGTTTCATAAATAAAAAAAAGTTAAACATGAACATTAAGCACTATAAATGATCTCACCCTGAATATTATATTGTTCAGGAAATAATTTCCAAATATTTTGTAAAAGCTACTTTCAAACATATATTTTTGCAACTAATTTGCCAAATGGTGAATCATCATAATTTAAAAAATAGAAATTCAAAGAGGAAGTTCATTACAGTTCCCTTACTGTGTTTGGAGTTAGGTTCCTGAGTGTCACCATGTTCGTGCTAAAGGCAAGAATCTGTGACACTAATGAGGGAAGGATCTGGTCCCCTGTTAGAGTGTCATCTCTGTGCTTGTGCACCCAAGAGACAATTTTGTTGCTCTCATGTCCATCACTTGCTGGTGAGATGAAGGTCTGTAACTGGACTGCAGCCCTTCCTAGGATCCATTTCTGAAAGCACATTGTGGCATTTGCTTCAGATATTTTGGGGGATTTGGTTGGAAGTGTTCCAGAAAAAAAACCCTGGGTTAAAAGAATTTTATTAGCACAGCAAAGAAGAATTTTGAATGTCAGAACTAAAGCTGTCTGGCAAGCTGTGGCACCTCCAAGGGCAGGCATTAATATGCAGTCTTTTAATATAGGGATCACTTTTTTTCCTTGGGCTTCATCCCATGCCTAGGTCAGATCTAATCTGAGTCCTGTGGCAAGATTTGGAGAGTAAGTAGGATGATGATATTTAGATAATCAAATACAGACAAAAAATCAAGTATAGACCAATCTGAGAAGAATTATGAAAAATACCAGTTTTAAGCTGTGTTGGTAAATGTGAAGTTACATATATCACAAAGAGTAATAAGAATTTTAATTTGCATATCCAGGCACAAATTGTTAAAGATGAATGAAAATTTCTCTTTAATGTATGAAATTGATATATTATTATAGCAAAGGAAAATGGTGGCACATGAAAGTAATTGTAAGAGAAAAAAAGGGAAACATTCTAGACCCACAGATAAATATATACCACTTGATGCACCTTACCACAAAGACAGTGGATAAATCTTGTTATAAAAAGCATCTAAGAGATAAATGCCAGGTCTTGGAATAAATGAAGAAAATTATTAGTTGTATGTCAAGCTTCTGTCTGACAAGGGAATGGATGCTTGGTTTTGTCCTCAGAAGGTGAATGGAAGCAAAAATATTACATATCTGTGAGTCATGAATGGTAAAGAGGGGGTGAACCAGACAGTCACATTTGCCTTTCTTCATAATAGCAAAAGAGATATTTAACAGATAGGAAAAGTGATGCATTTAAATCTTACATAAGAGGCTTCTCTGCATCACTCACATCTGAGTGTAGGATATTACAGAAGTGCAGGATATTACTAAGCGTAAGAATTTGGGATTTTAGATGATTCACATTTATAGATATAAACATAGTTCTATTAAGCATGTAAGCACTTTTTTTTGGGAGACAAAATTCTCATACTTGAAGACATAAATTAGCACTAGCACCAAATATGATGGAGCTTGAAACCAATTTTTCCTTAAAATAGTATCTTCCTAACTTGCTTTGCTCCATTTTCTGAAACTCTTCTGAAGTCTGTTCCCTGAAACTTTCTCAGGTAAGGTATCAAATGTGTCTAATTCAGACCTTGGTCCCCTTACAATCACCTAGCAGAATCCCGTCTGGAAAGAGGATTTGGCTGTAGGAAACGAGTCCACATATGTCATTGCAAAGGCAGTCTAACAAGTTGATTCCTAGTCAAGAAATTTTCTGTCATTTTATTTTGTGCACTAGAGACGGCATTTTCCAAGCTTAATAATTCATGTCAAATTAATCAGTGTGTTTTCTAGATAGTTTTTGAGTGCTGCACCTTTGTACTGTTGGTTTATGACTATTTTTCTTAAAGTATTTTGTGCTTTAGTCAAAACTCTGTGAAGATCTTCCACTCTTGAACAAAAGAAAGCAGAGATTAAATGGTCCTAGTGTCTTCACTCTGTTTGTGTAGACAAGGCACAAATTTAATAGAGTTTTCTTTCTGCAATGCGAATGGTGCTCTAGCTGGGGACCGACAGACCTGAGGAGGCATCCGTATGGCATCTCTATGGAAACTGAGGATGGCAGATTCAATGCATCATTGTATCTGATAGTTCAAGTCTTGTAACATTTATTTTGTACCAGGAATCCAGCCTAAGAGGTTGGTTGATTGCTGTGAGTCACTGAGTTGAAATGACAATCTTCTACAAGGGACAAGAGAATAATTGAAATATGGGCCTGGAAGGTGCCTGAAGAGACCAGCTGGTACAACTGGTTGCTCTGAGGAAGGATCCAGCACAGCTTGGCAAACTCATCTATACTGCCTGCATATCTAGAGATGAGACAGCCTTACCTGGGTACAGATGCCTGGGTACTGTAGTGATGTCAAAAGGACTGAGAGGGTAGATTGGAAGAGAAGCTTGCAGAAAACCTTCTAGAGCCTGGGAAGCCACCAAAAGACTCCCTTCAGGAAGATGTTAGTGTCCAGAGAACACTTTCTCTGGCCTCTTAGATCACTAATTTAGCTAAGGATATGTAGGCATTTTCGCTGAAGTTATTTTGGGAAGATTTTCCTTGCATGTATGAAATGTCTTTCCTTCTGTTATAACATGTGTATATAGTTCAACACTTGTTTGTGTAATTCCCTGTACATATTTAGCCCGTAGTGTTTTATGTTAGACTTCAGAATAAACTTGTTTTGTCATTTTCTGCTCACCTTCTGTCTGCTATTTATAACTATATGCAACAGTAATTAAGGAGGGAACAAAACAGCCTAATGCAATCGTCCTTGAAACAGTACTCTGTAATGTAAGGAGGAATGAGACAACTTGTTCAGTTTTTGGGCAAAACAAAAAATTTGATAACAGATTTTTTTCATCATATTTTCCTCCATAAGTTATATTGATTTTTTTTCATTGCTCTTTAAAATTGTAGGGTTTAAAAGGATAAAACCTGATGTTCTGAGTAGGAGTTGCTTTCAAATGAGTTACTGTTCCTTTCTTGAGCCAAGTACCATTTGACAGCTTTCAAATGAAATGTACAAACAATTTATGGGAAAATTCATTAGTTCTTCATACCAAGAAAATTGTTGCATGCTTCAGATAATGCCGTAGTGACAGAAGAAAACCCTACCTGGGAATTTCATGCATCTGACTTCCTCATAGTGCACCACGTAAAAACCCAAGGGGGAGTGCAAGAAAGGTATACACATCTCTATGGTAGCGAAACAATGAGATCCTGCTGTGTAATGTTCATTTTTTTGGGTTTTGTTTTGGCAATGTCCACATTTACAAGGTAATTAGGGTATGCTGGACCTGCTACTGCATTAAAATCTATGGTTATGGAAAATGGTAGAAGTAATTCAAATGTGTTTCAAAGCTGCTTTAGTCCATTCAGGTTCTTTACGACAGATAGTGCCACAGTGCCTGAGTTTTCCCCTAGAGCATTAAATAATATGAGTAGAATCTGTCATATGCAGTTTTTTCTCCTAGTATAAATGCAAGGTTAGGTCAAAATCTTCTTCAAGTTTCATAGTTAGATATGCTCCATAAATATGGGCTAATATACATATGACATTTTTTGGATTGTTCTTGGACTTTTTGTTTTGCATCCGTCTCCTTTCTTAGATTTTTTTTCCCAGTTTGGTACATATCACAGTGCTGAATGGCAGAAGTCCAGCATTCAAAAAGTTGGTTTGAATCACAACATTGGATCGAAAATGTGACTGCTTTGGACAATCAAAACTTTGAAAGACACAACAAATGCAAAATTACTTTCTTTTTTGTATTAAATTAAAACATTTCAAGAATCTCCTTAATTAATTGTTAAAAAACTTAAACTTGTGCATTTTTGGAGTAAGGGACATTTTAGTAGAAATTATTTGTATAAAGTATTCTGGGTTACAACGCAGATGAAAATCAAGAAATTAAGACTTCAGACAACAAATGTTAGGACTTAATTCACCTCTGTAAGAATGTGACCTTCAAGACTGGTACAAGTCTAAAAATAAGTCTTCTGTGTAAGTAGATACCAGGGGAACATGGGAAGTTGCTCAGTTTGGTGACTTTTCCTCAGTGTGAACTACTTATGGCTTGGATTTGGAAATCACAATATTTTTGTGTGTCAGGGTCTACTCTGTATCAGCTGTCATTACTGGCTAATGATAATATTTGATAATCATGTTGTAATCTTATAGATTTTGACAATCTTTAACTGTTAGGTTTGTTATGGCAACATAACTGCTACTCCAGCCAATTGATGTGTGAATGTGCCCAGTAACTTCTCACTTTATCATTCACTCAAGTTCAGACTCCATCTCCTAGTAGTAACAGAGCAAGCGTTTTCATGGCACACTGAAATCTCTGCAACTGTGATATATTATATTCTTAGAGCCTCGCAGATTGCTAACTGCCTCATCAGATTCTTTAAGAATAGCTTTTGAACACTGATTTGTAGACAGTTATACCACTTCTCTTCATCTTACATCTTTCAACAGATATCTTGTGCCAGTATGAGTTTGTACTTTCTATGCCCTGTCTACTTTTTTTGATTGCTTTATGAGGAAAACTTAGGTTTTGTTTGCAGTACTGGGAGGTCAATCTTAATTTTGCATGTGCTTAGAATGATGATAATGTATTTAGCCAGTATCTATTTTGAAATTTACTTTGACTGGTTATTTCCATTTTCACAAAGCCAATCTGTTATAGAATTTTGCTTTGATCAACAGACCCAACAAAGACCTCTGTTTTGGTATCAACATCATCCGAGCTTTGCCTTGTTGTGGTGCACTCATGAATATGTTTCCTTTTTATGTGTCTTTGCAACTTGTGCTGAGATTGACACACTTTGGCAAAATTTTATTGGAGATATGAGACAGCCCCCCCTTACTCTGCATGCTTTTGTGTCTTGTTATGATTGCCTCCATATGGTGAACAAAGAACTTGAAACTCAGCCCAGTAATGTATAGTACTGGCTACCTAAATGTGTTCAGCCTAGTTAGATCAAAACTTACGGAGACTCAGTGATACTGTAGCATTGGAGGTTATTTTAGTCAAGCTTGGAGGTAGCATGGAAGAAAGAGCTGCTAAGATCTCAGGCAATGGTTTGACAGCTCAATCATCAAGTCCTTTTGCATTTACTGCCATTAAATGTTGTCTCTTCAGTACCCTCAGAGAACATGGTTGGTCTTGGAGGGTTAAATAAGGGGCAGAATACCAGAAATCCAAGGAGTTAAGTGGGCAGACTAGGGGATGGTTTGGTAAAGCCGTAAGAGACCTTCAGTTGGGTGTTCTTGCTTAGTTTTGATTTGTTTTTCACAGAAGTCTGCCATGACTGGTTGTTATTTGTGCTTCTGACTGGTGTGCAGTGGGCGATGAGCATAAGACAGAGTTTGTGGCATCTGCTTCTCTAATATTTTGTGACTGTTGAGGATTTTTTTATTGATACAACTGAACTTTTGTGCTGAAACAAACTCACTGCAGTTTCAAAACAATAGTTATATATTCTGCCCAAACCCCAGTTTTGGTGAAACTTCACAAAACTATATGACTAATTATTTTTGATGGGAGATGAACAGAAACTACAATGGTTTTGGATTACAAATGTTACAGCAGTTTGCTTGGGCCAGAGGGCACAGTCACAAAATTAACAGGAAAATAGCTGTAAAAGGAAGTAAAAGGAACTTGCTTAATTAGATTTTATTATACAACATAAGTTATAAGCTATAACATAAGTTTAAGGATATGTGTGACCTATTGTGTGGGATGGGATACCAAGACAAATGAAAAACTTTTGACATTTTCTGAGAAGGTAAAAACTGTAGGAGTGAAAAATCCTGTTTTTGACAGCCTGTATAATAATGAACAACAGGTACCCACTTATTGATAAGGGAAAGTGAATTTATTTATTTAAATTTTTGATGATGTAAATTTCCCTGTATACTTACTGAGTTAAATTAAACAATAATTATAAAACTTTTCTTTAAATCAACAGATGCTAGTCGCTTATGCATTAGTCAATGTGTTAACATATGGCAAAACCGAGCTGCTCTGTTTTTTGTAGTGCTGCTGGCCTTTTTTTTCTTATGCTACCTATTTTCTTGATATAATCAATTCTTAAGGGCAGGGTCCTTGCTTTCTACTGGCCTATGAAATATTTTGCATGATTTCTGTGCAGAAGTCATGTATTACAGGTATAAAAATACGTAGAGACTTTTGTGCCTTTCTTTTTACTCACAGTAGAGTCCTCCAGAGCCTCAAAACAGGCTTGTACTTTGAGCCCAGTGAAAGTTCTACACCAAAAGAGAAGTTGCATCCACTTCAACAAGACTCAGCTGAACATTTTCTGTAAGACTATATCTTACTCAAGCCCATCTGTTCATCTGTGTTCAACATGTAAAGAAAAAACCCAAATATAATATAATGGCCTTGTTCTTCCTATAGATTGACACATTTCAAAGAAATAAAAGAGACATTGAGATGTCATTTATTTTCCTTAGTGTTAGTATTCCAGAAAATTTATTTCTCGCATGAGAGCTCTTTTTTTTCTAAGTGGATTCCTCTTCAAGGATAACTTTTGATAGCATCTTATGATAGGACAGAATGTTATGCTATCTTATCAAACGTTAGGAAATCCAAATTTACTGGTAATAGTTTTCTTTCCCCAATCTTTTTTGATGTTAACCTTGGTATAGGCTGCAGGAATTGTTGGATGTCTTGACATCCATCTCTACCATTTCCACTGGGATCTTTGAGTTTCAGGTTTCTTGATTCCAAATATTTGCTTTATTGTCCTAAATTTAAGTGGCAAAACCTATATCATTTTATAGTAGTTGGAAAGATGCTGATGCTCTTCACGTGGTAATGTACAGGCATTGCAGAAGTCTCCAGGATTTGCAGGTGGCTTTGATGCCTTTTCCTGCTGTCAGGCTCTAAATCAAGATCTATGTAAAGATTTCATTTGAATATAATACAAATGGTAATTATTGTCAATTAAACACAGTTATTAGTACATGCTCTCTAAATGCTTTATACTTTATAAATAGCATAACTATGCCAAACTGTCTCAGAAATGGATACTGGTACTCATCAAATGTATGGTATATATTCGGTGAAATATGTGCTAATAACATATCATATAATCTTAAAACAACCATGGCAGTGGTTTTGTTAGAAAGAAATAGCAGATTGTCCCTTGTATCCCCATGTGTGTGGCATTAAATCTGCCCTCTGCATTTTGTGCTTCTCATATGCATAAGTGAAATGGATTTGTTTGCATCTGACCAATGCATAAACCGCAGAGAGATGTTTTTAATAAGATTCATTGTGATTAGGAGCTGTGGAATAGCCCCATAGTCATAGCAATGTTAGAATGCCACAACTATTTGATAGGAGACATTTCAATCTGTCATCATCTTGTGTGCCCTGACCCTGATAATACACCCCATTCAACCTGAGGCACAAACAGAAATGGTGAGGTAGGGTTGCATTTTTTTTTTCTGTTAGCACAGCACCAGTCACAGCTTTTATGAGTTCCTGAGAGAAGAAAAAACATTTTTATTTCCTGTTCTTTTTACCCCTTATCTAACCATTTGAAAATATATTTTGTTTCCTGAAGCACAATAAACAAGTGGAAGGGGGAGAAAAATCCTTCCTTAGGTAACCTCAGAACAGAAGAACTTTGTGCATTATGCAGCTCAGGCCATGCCAAAATGCAATTTGGAGGGTGTCCAGCACTTCATTGGAAAGTAATGGTTTTCACTGAACTGAGTTATGACCAGCTGTTTACAGACAGTCTGTGACATACTGATAGAGCAGAACACCGTATGTTGCTTTCCAAATCAAATGATACAAGAAGTGTGACAGAGTGGAGAAACATCTGTCATTAGCAATTTTCAGCACGCTTCACTAATTCTGGACAAAATACGAGTAATGAACTTACCGCAGGAAACTTCAAATACTACCACTGCTGAAACAGGGATATAAACAGCTAGTGCTCCTAATGGCGTCTAATTTAATTCATTTGCAGTAAGAAACAAACAAAGTGGGTTATTTGTTTTTGATCATGGGGTAGTAAATAGTAATGCTGATAACAAACATTCATTTTAATCAAAGAAAAAGAGATCGTGGAACTCAACTTTCCTGAAGTTCAGACAGAAGGTAATTATGAAGTGGTTTTTTTCCTTAGTCTTTTTGAATATCAGTGATAAGGGTGTTTTGATTTTTGGTTTTTTTTTTTTAAGCAAGGTTTTTTCAGAACAGGCCAAGGAGAAGTTGTTACAACATTATGGATATTGTCCTTCTTTGCCTCGGTCCTCTCCCTTGCATGTCCTTCACCATGTCCTCCTCCTGAATCTTTAGAGAGCAGAGCTGCAAGTTTTCTGCACAGTATTGCTCACCACTGGGCATGAAGACAACAGTGAAAGGAGTCCAGTGCTGGCTTTTACTCCATTTTTCTGCATTATGGCACTGTTGCTGGTGTTTGAAATCTCATGGTTCCAGATGTACTTTTTAAAAAGCTACACTTCAGTGTGTATGTGGCCCCTATACATTACATACCTGAGTGTTTTCTGGTTGATTTCTCTGTTTCCATCATATCTGGAGCCCAACCACTGCAATTTTGTGACGATTTTCACTTCATGTCTTTGAAATCAGGAGAGTTGTTCTGCCATTCGCATTCAGGGGCTCTAGTTTCCCCTTAGCACTGATAACACAGCAAATTCCTGAAACTGTTAGGAGTAAGTGGCAGTCCTCAGGGGATAAGGGGGGAAAATGAAAGGACAGGTTGTTACTCTTTATATGAACTTTCAACTAATGTTCACACAAAGCTGTAATATGAAATGCAGAGGATAGATTTAGTCCAATCCATTGGTGTCCCACCTATGGGACTTCCCTTGGAATGAATCCCAGACCAAGAGAGTGAAAGCCATTCCGAACTGATGACTGTAAAATGAGTGTAGGAGGTCTTTGAGTAGCTGCGTAATTGCAAAATTATTCATGATAAAAAAGCACTAAACTAGAATTCACAGTATCTTGTAGAATTTCCTGAGGTGCTGCAGAAAAAATGTGTAACTTTGTAACACCTTGGATAAACCAAACTGGTCCAAGTACAATATGGTGAAGAGGAAGAGAAAATGTATGGAAATACTTTTTATGTGGTGGGAGTTTATGATAGAAATATTTTTCCTGCACTTTAATGCAGAAAAGGAAAACTACTTAACAGAAGACATTTCTAGAACTGCAAATGTGAAGTTCCTCTAGTTCTTATAGACATCTACACAGGAGAGCAAAGCAAAGGGGAAATATAGGTACCATTGACACTCATCATTATGTTTGTGATCTAGATAATAAAGGAAGCAGACCCAAGCAATTCACTAACGCTATTCTTTACATAAACAGTAAATGTTTAGATTTTCCTGTTCACTGACTAACAGCACACATATCATAAACACTAAGCTGTTATAGTACGTTTCGTGTGTTGATTCACTTTAACAGTTGTTAGTGTGAAGACAGGAAAAGAAAAGTGGGTGTAATGAGACCATGTGCAGTATGCTGTGAAAACAGAGGCCCTTATTTGGCATAATGGGTTGCACCATAAGGGCCATAAAATTGTGCATGTGTTAGTATCATTTTAATTATTACGGGTGCCACATGTTAAGCAGAATAGCGGAACTACTAAAACAGCTTCAAAATCCTTACTGCTGATCGCTGCATTTAATTACAAATAGGAACATTTGGAGATAGGTCACCATAAAACCCTTCTGTTGTCAAATGAGCTCAAATCTGATTTTTGTAATTATGTTTTTATACCACAGATCCTGTTGAATAACTATAGGGAATAAAATTTTAATAAGTACTGATTAAATGCAGGTACATCTTGCTTCCTAAGAATATTTATGTATGTTCTTTTCCACTTACATCAAGGTACCATCATTGCTTCTGTTTTGGTCAGTGGTGATCATTCAACCTTAATGCAAATAAGCTGAATAACTTTATGTGCCATGAAATATTGTTTTTTTTCAGTGAAGCATAAAAGCACTGGATTTCAATTATTCATTCTGCTTGCTAGAGCTGTGTACAGTACTCTAATCCTCTAGTACCAAGGCACTCTCATTATAACACTACATGTCATATTCAGTAGAATATGATAATTAACCTTCCTAAGGCAGAGTTTTGGTATAAGGAATAACAACTTTTATCATCTGTAACCTTTTCCATTGTAATAACGTATTTCTAGTTTCATATTAATGATGTTCTTTGCTAGTATCAAAATTAAAATCATAAATACAGAAAATTTTCAGTTTAACAGGAAAATTATAACTCGGATAGTAAAAGGTGGTAAAAACCATAATTGTAGATTTAGGTAAAAAGTATTCATTTTGTGTAAAGACTGCCTATAAAGTTCTCCAAACAGAAATTTAAATTGTGAGGAATGAAAAAATTAAAGAGGAATTCAGTGCTATAAAAAGGAAGTAGCAATTAAATAAATATATAAAATTTGACACAAGTTGTAGGCTGGATTTTGAGTTATACTAAGGACAGAAGCATTGTGTTTGGCTATATTGTTCAAGCAAGACTGAAGTTAGAATATATGTGCCCATATATATCACTGAGCATTTATTTGTTCAGACTCCCTGTTTCCTTTCTAGAGATACATGTAAACCTTAATCGGGCCTCAACTTGTGGTTTTTCAATTTGAAATATTGTCATCAAATAAGATATTAAAAACATCTACAGATTTGTCATCAGCATTGCGATGTCTAAGGGAGGAAATCTCTTTTGTGAGGGATTGCCACTGGAATCATGGGCTAACACCCAGCTCAGAACATGCACCAGAGCTACTGCACATGCAATGTTTTCAAGAGGCTGTCAGTTGGAAATAAGTAAATATACAGAGCCTCGTGGAAAGAGACTGATGTAATTTGTAAAGTGATCAGTGAAAGAGAATTACTTTGCTAGTTCTGATGCAGACTGACTGCTCTGCATCATTTATAGCTGCACAGCAAAAACTCTCACTCTCACAGAGCAGTCCAAGAATCTGTGTTCTGGCTCAAAAGAAAGAAGAAAAACTCTTGCTAACTTTTGTAACCTATTCAATAAGGTGATTGGATGAGGGCTAAATAAAGATCTCAAGTTGTACCGAGTGACAAGAAAGCAGTCCAGAAATTTTCAGATGCCAAGCAATGCTAGAAAATAATGATCTCTTCTGTACTAGAACATTAGCAGGTTATGTGCTAATGTGAACCAGTACAAACATTTGCACCCAACAGGGTAAAACCCCAGATACTGATGAAAGTCTGGCTCCATTCTGACCCCAGACCAGTCTGTGCATTGGTACAATCCCATTGTAGCTTTTATTTTTTGTACTCCTCCCTGTGAGGGCAGAATGGACTCCTTGTTGCCATCTGGCTCAGTGCCAGAAGAATGCACTATCTGTATGTCTAATGAAATTGTCTCTCACTAATGTGAAATCCTCATCTGACAATGTCAGCCTCCATCTAAAACACAAGTGGCAAAAATCAAATGTTTGGCTTCAGTCCTTCCATTGGAACTCTGAATCCTATGTAGCTCCGGTTGTGATCCTATTTCATGCTGTAAGATGTGCCTAGTGTTGGACGGAATTATGCCATTGCAGAGGAAAAATAATAAGAAAGGAGTGTGAAGAATACTCAGCTGATTAACTGTCTTGTAGAGAAGGAGAAAAAATAAAATGAGTGTTTTATCTGTGGAGTTTGTTCCAGTCTAATTCCATTAATTGGTCCTGCTCTGTGATTGTAATAATACAAATCTCTTAGTACTAAGAGAATGAAAAGGGGAGTACGAGTATTCTGCTCCCTATGGGTGACTTACTTTGGAAATTTGATTCTATATTGGTGATCTCTGCTTTTTCTGCCTTGTTTGGCCCAATCTCCCTGTCCACAAGGGGGAAATAATCAAGAAATTAGACAGACACAATGAAAAAAAATCAATGCAGCACTTCACTTTTTAACAATTTAATATTAAATGGAGACGCTCATAATATTCAGACTTAAGATTATTACATGTATGGTTATGGCATTTCAGAAACACCATGACCCTTTCCTGTTGATAAAGGAGATCATAGCACTCCTCTCAGTCACAGCACAGTCAAGACTTTTGCAGGGGTTGTGCATCTTGAGAATTAGAGCAAAACTTTTGGTAATGCCAACTCATACAGTGGACTTGAACTCACATCTTTGGTTTTGGACTAAGCCAGGTCCACCTGTGACTTTGATTCATTCCTCTACAGTGTGGTTTCATGTGTACTTGAATATTTGTTACTCTTAGGAATATTTCCTACTAGTCTACTAAATAATCCATTTTTTTAGAAATCTTTGGCCACTTTTAGAGGATGTTTCTTTCATGCATTCTGAAGTCAGAGCCTGCTAAATCTCTCATTCATATGCTGTGGAGATTATTGGGTTTTGGGATTCAGCATAAGGGATCTGGGGATCTGGGGATAGTTTGCCA
Source organism: Corvus kubaryi (assembly GCF_017639235.1). NCBI lineage: Eukaryota > Metazoa > Chordata > Aves > Passeriformes > Corvidae > Corvus > Corvus kubaryi. The sequence goes on along the minus strand of NW_024581127.1, from coordinate 1,404,568 downwards.
GCTCTTCTACGCTCTCCAGGCTTGATGCTCTCTTTCCCCTTCTCGGTTGTTGGACAATGAGCTCTAGGCAGTGGTACATCTTGCTTGTTGAAGTTGAAGAGGGGAAGGAAAAAGTTAGAAATAGGAAAATAAACATTGCCAAAAATTAATTGTTTTTCTGGGAAATGGACAGTATTTTACACAATTATTCATTTAACTTTAATGTTTGCCTTCTTCACCCACCAAACCTATCACGTCTTCTTTTATCTAACTTGTATCACTTCTTGGGGAATAAAGACCACCATTCATCTGGCCATTGGTTAAAATTAAAATCTGACAGTATTCCTGCATTTTTAGTATAAAAGTTCTTTGATTATCCAAGTAGGGAAAAAATATCCTAAACAATTGGTTGCTATAAATTAAAAAGTCTTATCACAGGGACTTAAAATTTCAGTGAGTGCATTGGATATGCTTTCTTTTTTTACTTCTCCATAATGCCTTGTAAGCTGTTGAAATATTTTGCTGCAGAATTAATTATATTTGCATGATATTCTAAAGCAGAAATGTTTGTAGTAACTTAATTTTCACCTCCAGGTCTGTGATGACTATGAGAGTAAAGTGTATGTAAATGAAAGTAGTTTTGCTACATAGATTTTATTTCATTGTAATGAGAGCTGAAAAATAATAGACCAATATTGGTTCTCATTGGATTTGCTTTGCAAAGCATCTTCTGAACTCTTAATTCAGCCATGCATGCTTCATAGCCAAAAAATAACTGTGGTATTCTAGCTCCCACAGTGCTACTTCAAGGATAATAAGAAAGAAGACAAGCTACCTCCTGAAAAGCACAAAGGAGAATTTTTCCAGCTCTCAGTGTTTTCCAAACTTTAGTGCCCCAGCATAAGAAAACTGAGTGAAAAATGACAGTAGCTTATCAGTCATCTGTTTGACTGTCACTAAATGTGAAGAGAACTTTTTTGCTGCATAGTGAGCACTCTTGGTAAGACATTCTGGCTGGGTCACTTGTCAGGCAAATCCTATTAATGAGGACTGCTGCTTGCCATTTTACATAGGGAATATTTTCCCCTTGGAAAATTTAAGGTACGCTAAAATGGAACCTCACCAATCCACTACCTTTGCTTATCATTTGACTTCAAATTCAGAAATATTTGTGAAAACAGTCAAGGACTTTTTACATACTGGTCAAAAAGTACTTTATATTAATGGCCCTGCTTGCTGTGTCATTCCATTGCTAGAGGTAACTTGACATGTCAGTGCCTTTTGTGAAGCACGTTGTGTTGTGCTAAAAATATAAGCTTTTAACCCTGCTGACAGATATACTTTAGCTTCCAGACTTGATCCTTCAGATGTCCAGTGAGTTAAGTAGCCTTGCAGATCTCACTTCGCTGTGGATCAATAATCTTGGTTAATTTTTCAGATAAGGGAGCTGTGTACATTGTACATATATATGGATAAAAATTTAAAAGAATCTCCAAACTTTTTTCATCTGTATCATGCATGTACAGATTCTCTATCTTTCTGTGCCATATCATGCCGTAAGAAAAGATACCACTCTACTCCCATGAAAGGTTACTTCTTAGTACACAAAACTGCTGCCTGTGTAATTTGACGTGGAATCTCTCTGTTCACCCTGAAGTCTTCTGTTTCCCAGTGTGAATAAGCCCAATTCCCTCAGTCTTTTCTCACAGGAGACCTACTCCATCCCTCTGACCATCTTGGCCCTCCTCTGGGCTTGCTCCAAAAGGTCAATGTCCTTCCTGGGCTAAGAACCCCAGAGCTGGATGTGGCACTCCAGGCAGGGTCTCTCCAGTGCGGAACAGAGGGACAGAACCACCAACCTGCTGACCATGTTGCCTTTGGTACAGCCCAGGACTGGTTGGCTTTATGGGCTGCAAGGGCACATTGGGCTGGGCTTCTGGAGGGTGGACTTTGGCCTATCCAGGACACCTATTCAGAATGTCCCTTGGGAAGCAGCCCTTAAAAACAGTGGCCCAGGAAGGCTGGACATACTTTAAGAAGAAATCTTGAAGACATAGGAGTGGGTCATCCCACTGTGCTGAAAAATGAGCTGGTGAGGAAGATCATCCTGACTGAGCAAGGAGTTTTGCAGGAAGTGAGGGAAAAGAAAGAGTGTATCACATTTGGAAAAAGGGACAGGTGACTCAGGTGTTTAAGGATGTCAGTAGGTCATACAGAAAGAAAACTAGAAAGGCAAATCTCAATTAGAACCTAATCTGGCCACTTCTGTAAAGGATCATAAGTGTTTTTATAAATACATTAATAGCAAAGGAGGGGCAAGGAAAAACTCCATTCTTACTGGATGTAAGCGGGGAATAGAGTCACCAAAGATGAGGAAAACACTGAGGTACTTGACACCTTCTTTGCCTCTTCAATAGTAATACTGGTTATCCTCAGGCCTCCTGAACTGGTAGGTAGGGACAGGCGGCAGAATGGAACTCCTGTAATCCAGGAGGAAGCAGTTAGTGACCTGCTGAGCCACTTAGATGCTCTCAAGTCTATGGGACAGGATAAGATTAATCCTAAGGTGATGAGGGAGCTGGTGGAAGACCTCTCTAAGCTGCTGTCCATCATTTATCATCAGTCCTGGCTAACTGGGGAGCTCCCAGATGACTAGAGGTTGGCCAATGTGAGGCCCATCCACAAGTAGGCAGATCTGAGGGACTACAGGCCTGTCAGCCTGACCTCAGTGCCCAGCAAGGTTATGGAACAGATTGTCTTGAGTGCAATCACATGGCACATACAGGACAACCAAAGGGTCAGGCCCAGCCAGCACGAGTTTAAGAATGGCAGGTCCTGCTTGACCAACATGATCTCCTTTTATGACCAGGTGACTGACCTGGTAGATGAGGCAGAGGCTGTGGATGTTGTGTACCTGGACTTCAGCAAAGCTTTTGACACCATTTCCCATGGCATACTCCTGGAAAAGCTGGGAATCCGTGGCTTGGACAGGTGCACCCTTTGCTGGTTTAGGAACTGGCTGGATGGCCAGGCCCAGAGAGTGGTGGTGAATGGCGCATCCAGTTGGTATCTGGTCATTAGTGGTGTTCCCCGATGCCTTAGGATTTAGCTTTTATATTTTTCAGATCCTGTACTGCCTAGTATGTAACTCTGAAACTTCATACAGCCTGTTAGCTACTGTTCTCACGTTTTGGTTAGACATAACAAACCCTCTCTGGGCCTGAGCTCAAGGACACCTTGTTGTCCCAGGCCCTGAAATATGTAAACTGAGCCTCTGGACAGGGGGAGCAAACTTGAGGTAATCACATCATTACCTGAAATAGTAATTGAGGAATTAACCCTGATATGCAAATGTACCAAACTTATAAAAGTGTGAAAAATCCATGACCCAGGGTCTATCTTGGGTGGAGCCCCTTGGAGGCTTTTGACTCCCAAGGTGTACCTTTGAAGGCCCTTCAAATAAATACCAGCTTTTATTCTCTAAATCTTGTGCAGCCTCTGTTTACAGGTAGCCACTTCAAGGCATCACCCCAGGAATCAGTTTTGGGCCTAGTTCACTTTAATATCTTTATTGATGATCTGGATGAGGTGATTGAGACTACCATTAGCAAATGTGGAGACCAATGTGTTACACCAAGTTGGGTGGGAGTGTCTATCTGCCAGAGGGTAGGAGAGCTCTACAGAAGGACCTGGACAGGCTGGATCAACGGGCTGAGACAAATGGCATGAGGTTTAACAAGTGCCAGGTCTTGCACTTTGGCCCCAACAACCACCTGCAGTGTTACAGAGTGGCTGCCAAGTGGCCCAGCAGAAAAGGACCTGGGGATGCAGGTCAACAGCTGACTGAACAGGACCCAGAGTGTGCTCAGGTGGCCAAGGAGGCAAATAGCCTCCTGGCCTATACCAGCAATAGTGTGGCCAGCAGGACCAGGGCAGTGATTGTTACCCTGTACTCAGCACTGGGGAGGCTGTGCCTCGAATCCTGCATTCAGTTCTGGGACCCTCCTTAAAAGAAGGGCATTGAGGTCCTAGAGCAGGTCCAGAGAATGTCAATGAAGCTGGTGAAGGATCTGGACCACAAGTCCAATGAGGAATGGCTCAGGGAGCTGGAATTGTTTAACCTGGAGAAAAGGAGGCTCAGGGAGGACCTTATCACTCTCTACAACTACCTGAAAGGAGGTTGTAGTCAGGTGGGGGTTGGCCTCTTCTCAGAGTCAGCTAATGATAGGACAAGAGGACACAGTCTTAAGCTGTGCCGTGGGAGGTTTAGATTGAACATTGGGAGGAACTTCTTCACAGGAAGGGTGGTTAGACATTGGAATGAACTGCCCACGGAGATGGTGGAGTCACCTTGTTTAAGGAAAAACTGGATGTGGCCCTCAGTACCAAGGTCTAGCTGACATGGCGGTGTTTGGTCACAGGTTGGACTCCATGATCTCAGAGGTCTTATCCAACCTAATTGATTCTGTGATTTCCAGCTCAGATCCAGGCTGTCACCAACCGGTACCCTCAAGTCCTTCTCAGCAGGGCTGCTCTCAATCAGTTTATCCCCCAGCCTGGGTTGATACTGGGGGTTTTCCTGACCCAGATGCAGCACCTTGACATGATCTTTTTCAGCTGCATGAGATTCCTGTGGGCCCACTTCTCAAGCTTGTCCAGGTCCCTCTGTTGTTCAGGCATCTCAGCTGCACCACTCAGGCTGCTGTCATCTGCAAATCTGCTGAGGGTGATTCCTTTGTCTCTGTCATTAATGAAGATAAATAACAATGGCTTTAAAAGAATGTAGAAGAGTCAACATGAGATTGAAATTTCATTCCCTGGAACTGTTCAAGGGATAGAGAGATACTGTCCTTGCTCAGAATCCTTACTACTTAATTAAAAAAGATACCAAAAGGAGAGCAGAGGTTTTCATTACTAGTGCAATGTCAATAAACAGATTATTCTCACCGTTTCACGTATTTACAGACTACTAGCACTGACTGTTTAAAACTTTTTATTAATGACATATACATCATTTTTAAGAATTCCATGTCAACCCATAGCCCTCTGTGCCTCCATTTTATACAGCTGTCATCCCAGAAAATGCCAGTGATATTTCTCGGGGTATTCTTTCTATACTATTTATCCCTTTATGCATACAGTTAAAAAGATGGACTAATTGTTGGAATAAGTAAGTTGTGAGATGGCACCAGTGCTGAAGCAGCTGAAAATGGGATAACCCAAGAGGATAATTCATGTACTAAAAGAGGAGCAGATGTCAAAAGAGACAGCTTCTCTAGTTTGTTTGGATGATGATTCCCTAGCGTGTATTAATGGAGCAAGATTGTCAGACAGCCTGTTCGTGAAGTTCAGTGTTGCCTGTCTTAATCATTCTTTACATAGAGGTGACATTTTGTTGCAGGCAATTGTAGAGTGACATTTTTGTGAATTGTTTAAAGTAAACCAAAACTGTCCTACCAAGCGGCATTCTTTGCAAATGAAAAAGTCCAGTGAAAACAACTGCCATTTTGACTTCTTTAAATTGGATAGGCTGTCCCATCTGTGCACTGCGTGCAAAGAGATGTTCTGTTCACTTCCTCTGGTATCCAGACCAGGACAATTCAAGTGGCAATGGTGGCAAAGAAGAGGAGAACTTTTTTAGACAGAATGTTCAGTTAACTGAGTAATTTAGAAAGTATTATACATCTGCTACATCTAGGGACACAGGCTTGTTCATGATGTAGCTGGTGTTATGATGAAGTTTGAGAGGAAAAGGTAATGAGAAATCTGAAGAGTCTGGGGTATTTAGTAGTGTGTGCAAAACACAGTTCTACCTGGCTGCTCTTGGTTGATAATCATATTTTCAACTTTCTGCTGTCTTGTGTAAGTAAACTAAAAAAAAAATTAAACATTCAGCTACCAAACTGATGTTAACATGTTAAAAGGATTGAAGTTACCCCTCAGGTTTTGTGAATCCCAATGATATTAAGGATCAAGGGTCTTAGGATCATGGATTAGCTCCCTTGCAGCAAACTAAGGAACAGAGAACACTCCCTCCCAGAAGAGTAAGAAAATACATTTTGTAAACCCCTGTCTTCACAGACAGAAATTTAGGTTTTAAGCTAACCTGACATGGCATATATGCCTACTCACCTCCCATAAACAATTTTCTTGAAATTTAGCTACCTAACTCTTCAATTGACTCTTTCAGTAATTCTCTTGCTAAAATACATTGCCTCATATTTTTTCACTTCTTGATGCTGTGGTCACTCCTGCTTCATCTACATAGTATTCTGCTCCCCATTTCCCTTTCCCTTTATCCCAGTTTCCTGAAGGCCATATACCACTGACAATGACTTCAGGTTTCTTCCTTTTCATTTGAAATCTTTGTCTTTTACATGACTAAGATTCTTCACGTTCAAATTGTTGGATTCTTCGCTCCTCCTGTTTCTGGTTTCCTATTACAAGTGTGCTTCCTATTTCATTTCTCCTTCCATGCACTCCTCCCGTTATCCTTCATGTGAGATTTTTCCATGTCCTTGAAACAACCCTCTGCCTTCACTGAGTCAATAATCAAGACCCTCCCCTTTCAAATCCATCCTTAACTCACATTATTGCTTTTCACCTTCCAGTGACCATTCCTCTCTATCATGGACTAGTAGACCTCTCACCAAGGGAATATAACAAAACCAGAAAAAGATAAATTAAAACACAAGATTTGCAAATGTTATCATCTGTTATCATTAAATACTAACTCTCCTGCTCAGCATGATATGCCCTTCATTTTTGCATTTCCTCTCTTTAGAATGACACGAGTAAGTAGGCATTGCCTTGTATTTCTTCTTTTGTTTTTGTCTCTAAAAATGATCAATCCATGTTGATATCAAGGTTTTTACTAGCACCATATCAAGGCCTTGAGCTGAAAAACCCTGAGGTCAAGAACTTTGTTGTGCTATATCCTTACTAGGTAAGATATATATTTCATTCAATATACAAATAAGAGTAGCAGACTGAATGAAAAGACCTTCAGAGGTTAAACTTAACATTAGTAGGAAATCTGTGAAAACACAGGTGTTTTAACTTCTGGTGTTTTTGTGCCAGCCATGACATATGGAGCAGACACCAAGGAGATGGAACTGAAGACTATTGTTAGAATACATCAGTATCATCTTGCATTTTGAGCACTGCAATCTAATTTACTAATCAAATTTATATCAGTATATGCATGCTTATGTGTAAATATATGATGAACCGGACACATATTTTTAAAAGATGGCATATTTCTATTTGCACTTAATTTTGCACTTCCCAGAATTTTTCTGTCTTTTCATATTGCCTTATGGTGTGTTGCTTGACTCCTGTTCTCTGTAAGTGTGAAAAGTCAGGAGGAGAGTTCACAGCAGGTTGATGGCCTGGAGATTAAAAGTCTGTCTAAGGACATTTCAAAGTTGTAAAGGTATTATTCTCACATGTACTTATTTCTTGGTGGGTGTGAACAACAGCTACTCACCAAGCTGGTGTAGTGTGAAATAGTTTCCTGTGAAATGATGTGCAGACATATGCAGAAAGCCACATGTACAGCACATGCACAGACTCATCCCTGACTTATGATTAGTAAGATTCTTGCTGATAACTGAGTTAAGAATGACCAGTGGGGCATCCAATGTTTTAATTACCCAGACTACTCCGTGGATTTTCCATATTTACCGAACTAAAAGCAAGATCTTGTCCTGGTGCTTTGAGATTTACACACTGGAAATGACCTTGACTTCTCAGCAGTCATTCTCTATTACTAGGCCAACTGCAGACTGAGATTTTGCCATGTGCATGGATATCCTCTATACATCCCTTTGTTTGTCAATGCCTGGGATAAATTATTCCCATGCTCTGAAAAAGTAAGCTTTATTCTACTAAATATTAAAAATCATTCTTGGTCAACCCAAATGCTTCAACTAAATTAAACAGAAGGACATTAAATCTTTCAAGCAATTTTCAAAACCTGGGCAATAATTTGGTTATAATACTTTATATCTGGCTATTATGGGGATGAATATATAATATAGTGGAACTGCTACTGTTAATAATTTGCTTTTATTTTTTTTAAGACAATGAATAGGACACCAGAGCAAGTAGATCCAAGGCTACTGACAAAGCCTGCTCAATTACAGATGCCCAGGGTGACTGTGACCAGAATGAGGGGCCTTTTCAACATGCACAGAAGTGAGTTCTTCCTGTCCTACTGCTGTATGCCAGCACAGCCACACCTTTCTGGTGGGCCAAAAATTAGTGTGATGCATGCCAGAAATGACAATAAGAAATGAAAAGGCCATATGGAGCCATTGCAGCCTGCCAGTCATTGCAGTAGGTGGCAACTGGGACAGGAGACATATTGGAAAGGGCTCCATGCATTAGGGTACAGAAAGACTAATGCAAAACCTGGATGTGATTCCTGGCAAAATTTAAATTATTTCCCTCTTAATGTTACTTTGCTCAGTTTTATCATATTTATTACACTTACAGGTTTATATTAAGGATATAATGAATTTTGCTCTGGAAACAGAAATTGGTTTTGCCACAGCTGGTATGTTGTGGAATTTTCTTAGAATAACATTTGGTGGATATTTACTAACCTATGCATATACATCAGTTACCTGAAAGTCAGACACTGAGTCACAAATAATTGTGTAGACATTCTCTGAAGCCACTGAAGAGAGCTAGATGACTACAGGAGAGGAATGCTTCTGTCCAGAAGCAGATTGGGTAAGTCATACTTTAGTGGGGTTCATCTCACTCCAAAGTACTTGTCCTAGAGATGAAACATGCCCTGGAAAAGCTGGATTCTCTCCAATTACTAGAGTGACTGATTAGAGGTGGCTAATGCTCAGATGAGATTAATCCAACTCCTAGTAAATACTTTATAATCGGAACTTAGGGGGATGTCTCAGCATTGTGAGGTCCTTTGAGATAATTTTTGGTTATTATGCATAAAGAATAAATTCAGAAATACTGTGTAGGAGTTAATGAGATTTAAATGGAAGAAGGTATTACATACAAATTTATATACTGAACTCAAAATACTTACAGACACATACTGTAATTTTGTTACTTCTGTAAGAATACCTTATCTTACTCTGAACATAGTTATTATAACCAACAGTCTTTGATTTTGATTCCCAGTATACATCTTTTATACTGCTTTGCAGTGCAACTGCCAGATTTCTTTATTCTTTTGGGCTAGTAAAATCTTTTCCTATTTAAGAAAAATTTTTGTGAAGATTCTGCATATTCCCTGTCCCACTCTCTCTCCCCCTTTTCATATCTGATCCACTCCCTTTCATTAGCAGAAAATAAAAATTAAAGTTTGATAACTGTTGTCTTGAATACTAAAGAGTTTAGCCTTAATTTCTGCATCAATTAAAATGCTGAGTACATATGGTTCTAAATACACATATGTGATGAATATACTCAGTGTTTTAGTTGTTTCCTCAAGTACCTGGTGAGGCCTTTCTTGAAGATTTTATGCAGGAAGACATCTGAGCATAAAGCAAATCACAAATAATTTCACTCTACACAATTTTACTCTACATGAGTACCGTACTGTTCCACACTTGCTTGCCAGATGTCCCACCTCAAGCTCTAACCTCACACCTTGTCCTGTGCAGATCAACCTCTGCAGAACAAGCTGAGTTTCCACATTTTAGGAGATCACACTGAGAGCAGAGAACTGTTCAATTTGAAAAAAGCTGCCAGCCTGTGATACTAAAAAGAAACTATTCCTGTTTTTTTGGCTGTAACCTAGATTAAGCCAAGGAAGATACAAACCTAAGAGAGAAGACTGAGTTATTACATGACATTCAACAACCTCCAGGTGAATAGCCCCGTCCATGCTGCTCATTAGGACTTTATCAGACAAAAGAGCCAGACTGCAGAGAAGGCAAGCATGTCTCAGAATAAGACTTGTGCTGGAAACATTCCCAGGAAGAACAATTATTTATCATGTGGCCCAGGTAAAACAACTACCTATAACTTAAGCGGTTATTTTTCATTTTAAAGTTATGTTTAGGTATTGGCACCATGCAGTCTTCTATCTGCCCATCTATTTTGCATGTTTGTTTGCTGGTGAGAATTTCCCTAAAGAAAAATAGAAAGACAAAAAAAAGGTAAAAATTTCCCATTTCATAAAATTATCATTGCACATGATTGCCATTATCTGGGATTAGGAACCATTCTCGTAAAAAAATGAATCCCAAAGATATCCATCATGACTCGTGCTCTCATCATGGTCTCACTATAGAGCTCCATGTCCAGAGGTATGTGATAGATCTCCCTTCCTGGAAAAGAGGGAAGTTTGTATTTGTTTCCTGCTTCATATTCAGTCTTCGTTTTATTTCAAGCATCAGCAGTGAGTAATTTGGCTTAATCCTCCTCCTAACTACAAAAAAATTTGTGGACCTGATCATAGGTTACAGGCAGATTGCTCCATTGTAAACACCATTTTCATTTGTCTCCCGGTGACTCAAGAAAGGGTGATGTTACTGATTTTTTAAAGAAACTTTATTGGAAGTGTGGGGCAGGCCTTTCCCCTTTCCAGCAACTTGCGAGGTCACTCTATAGGCTTATAAAGTCATAGAGCAATTTAGGAAGAAAATTAATGCAAAAGGCCACCTATCTGGTCCAAACCCCTGCTCAACAGAAGGGTATTTGCATCAGGCACCTTGTCTGGGCAAGCCTGAGTATCTCCAAGGATGGAGTTTTCACAGTTTCTCTGGTAACTTGTTCTAGTGTTTGACCTCCTACACAGTGACCCATTGTTTCCTGGTATCTCATTTCAGTTTTCCTTGTTACAACTTGTGCCTGTTGCCCAAGTGCTGCCTCTGTGCACTGCTAAGATCTGTTCTCCAGACTGTGTGTGGCTGAACCTTTCTGTAGAATGGGTGCAGTGCTGACTGTTTGTGTACTTGTCTCATCTCACAAAATGTGTGACAAATTGCCCCATCTTAGAGAAGGAGGTGAACATGTTAATTTCCCTTCTACTATTTACCACTTTCATAGCTTGCTACAAGTAAAGACTAAGGCAGAGGAAGCACAAAAACCTTATATATTTCTTTATTCATACTACAGAACCTTCAGTAAATCTGTTGTTTGAATTCTTCGTTGTTGAAAAATTTGTTTCAATTATTCTTTTGTTTTCCTCTTCAATATGCGTGGGAATTTAAGACACAGTTTTGGATGAATTCAGTAAAATGTTGTATTTCTATGTGTGAAAATTATACAGTTACCAGACAGGTATAACCTGACATGCATAGTTTGGACTGGTTGGAACTAGGAGTATCTTTCTTCTACAAATCACTGTTAGGATTCAAACAAATAATTAAGAGAGAACAAATAAGACAGAAGAGAACTGTCTTGGTACCTCTTTTTGATGCTTTTCTACATTGTGGGTAAAAGCTATTTGCAGAAGAAGTCTTCTGAACTGGAAGGTTCTGTGAAACATATCAGGCTGTGAGCACATCTACAGAAACCTTTTCTGTACCTGGTTCCTGAAAAATGAAACGAAAAAAGAGAAGAAGAAGAAAACAGGAGAGAGAACGAAATGTGGCAGCAATTATCTGCCTTCTGAAAACCACATTTCAATTATGGATGCAATATTCTACTCAAGCAAAATCAGTGTTGTTTTAATTATAATTACTTTACGATTTATAGTTCTTTAATGGTTTTCTAATTAATCGATTTCTATACACAGTTTGGTGTCTCATTGTATGTAAACAGTTTCAGTAACAAAAAAATTTGGTTCTACTATCTGCAGAGAACAGAAAATTAGGCCCTGAAGAGAGTCAGCTCATCGTTATTGAATTAAATTAAGTCTATTGATTAAATGTTCATTTTGTGATTGGGCTTTTTTGGAGGCATGAAATAGTCTCATTTAGTTACACTACAGCAGAAAGGAAGAATATGTAAGGGAAAGGGAATTGCCTGTTCTATTTAAAACAATTGGTATATACAGGTTTTACAGGAGAATAATAATAATTGGAAAACAGTCACACAATTATAAACTGGGAAAAATATTTTTCTCTGATGTTTTGGTGATAAGAATTTCAAAAACAACATTTGATTGACTTCTCAGGTTTCTACTGGAGATCTTTTGTCAGTCCTGCCAGTCTCTCCCTTGCTGACACCATGGTCATTTGAAGGACATGAAGATCTGGTGTTCATAGGTCTTTCATGGTTCGCATGCAAATGCATGCGGTTCACACACAGCATGCGGAGTCTTTAGATGTCACAGCAAACAGACTCCTTTAGCATCTCTTCTTCTTTTCTCCCACATCTCTTCCTCACCCTCTAATGCTGTTGCTGCATCTCCTCCCCTCCACTGCCCTATTTTCACAGGGAAAACTAAGTAATTAAAATGTGTGTCAAATATTTATTTTCCAACTGAGAACTTCAAGAGAAGCACGTGTTTTTACCTGAATAATCCTTTTTAACAATCCCTCTAGTTCTTAAAGTCAAAAATGGATTCTTTTGTGGACAGTTTATGTCTACATGTATTGCTAGTAAAATGAGCAGTTCTGTGTCATCTGCTGGCTAAACCTTGCAGTGCAGGAAGGCATTTACCTTACAGCTTTGCTGCTGTGGCTGACTTACAAATAACTTTGTTATTGTGGATGTGGACCGGAGAGTGCTAGCTGACCTAGCTGACCTCCATAAGGCTAAACTTTCACCAATGATTAGGACAGAAACAATATTCTCAGATCCATTTGTGAACAATGGAAAATTTGGTCACAGATCCTTCAGAAGTGCAAAGATACTTTTCACCACCAATAGTGATCAGTACCTTTCTTACATCATTTTATTGTTTAGCCATGTGTTGGTCTGTGTCAACACAGATTGACAAAGTCATAGAATTTTATGGGACAATGTGGAAACTCATTTGCAAATTTTATTGCAGTCCATCATTGCCTGTATTCACAGTCCAGAGGTCTTCCATTGTTGTGAATAACAATTGGGAGCAATTTCTGGCTATGGTCAATGTAGGGGTTGCAGTCTTCCACCGACAGGTGTTCTTTCCTAATTACTTCCATTAGTTTCCCTTTATTGCAGGCCTTCATCACCCAATGAATGTAGTGTTTCAAAGAATACCAGACCAGATCTATAAGCTCCAGTGTGTAGCATGATAATCAATGTATACTCCTTGAGCCCAGAGTAAAATTATCTAGTCAAACTTGCAGAACTTATTTCCCAATAAAATAGTTATTATTCCAAATGCAATGTTATAAATATAAAAAAAATATTGGTGCAGAATTTCAGGCACATGCAAGTACTTGCCAACATTTGTATCAACAATAGCATGGCCAGCAGGACAAGGGCAGTGATTGTTCCCATGTACTGGGCACTGGTGAGGCTGCACCTTGAATCCTGTGTTCAGTTGTAGGCCCCTCACTACAAGAAAGACATTGAGGTGCTGGAGAGTGTCCAGAGAAGGACAACGGAGCTGGGGAATAGTCTACAGAACAAGTCCTGTGAAAAATGGCTGAGAGATGGGGCTGTTTAGCCTGGAGAAAAGGAGGCTCAGTGGAGACCTTATCACTCCCTGCAACTACCTGAAAGGAGGTTGTAGCCAGGTGGAGGCTGGTCTCTTTTCCCAACTGAGAAGAGATAGGACAAGAGTAAATGGCCTCAAGTTGCGCCAGGGGAGGATTAGATTGATTATTAGGAAAAATTTCTCACTGAAAGAGTGTTCAGGCATCAGAATAGGCTGCCCAGGGAAGTGGTAGAGTCACCACCCCTGTAGGAATTCAAAAGACATGTAGATGTGGCATTTAGGGACATGGTTTAAAGGTGGACTTAGTGTTGCTACGGTAATGGTTGGAGTCAATGATCTTAAAGGTCTTTTCCAACTAAAATGATTCTGTGATTCTATGACTTGTAAAAATGCCGACAAGAGAAGACATGATTCTCATTGGAAGCAATGAAACTTCTGACCTGGTAATCTCACTGTACCATAAAGCTTGATTCCATTCTAGATCAAGAACCTTCTTTTGCATCACATCTTTGCCTACTTTGAATCAGAATCATACATGTTTTATCAAAAAGAAGAGCGCACTTTGGTTTCCCTTTCTTTTCATACTCCCCGAAGAATTAGCACAGATATCTGTGCAAAATGGATTCTCGCTTGCATTTTGCATTCTAGATTGTCTGAATTTTGTTGCACTGCATGCAGGTAAATTAGGAACAGAATATGCCTTTCAGGTCTTTTGCCATTTGTAGAGATACCTAACCAGGAAACAATATCACTTTTTCTTTTCAGATCTGAGATTAAATTTGCAGAAATTATATTTATAAATAGCAAGAAATGCCCTTCTTACATAGGAACTGAAGAAATTCATTTGAGAATTCTTGAAGAAGAAAAGCCCAGAGAATCATTGTATACCTCTTTATCATATTTCCCCAGAACAGAAGTGTAGTTTGACCAAAACCACAATTACATTGCTGTACCAAATCCAAATACCATTGATACCAAATCCATTGCTGCAAGGACTTTCTTCAGAAGTGCCTTTCTGCTGTGCTATTACTTTAAAAATACTCTTCAGTGACAATTTTCCATTAAAAGCAAAGAGCTGGTTTTGAGTGATTCTACTGTACCTTCAAAGACAAGTATCTCTAAAGGCACAGATTTTATTTTTTTTTAAATAGTGCTTCATCATTGCCTTTTTACATCCATTCTCTCCCTGTCAGCAGAAGGATTCAGATAAGAAAAGCATAAAGTGCAAGAAATGTAGAAACCTGTTCCCAGAGCTGCACATCAGCTTTCTGCTCTATTCACATTTGGCTCATTCTCCAAAATGGATGGATCTCATTGTCTTTTTCTGTCATTTACCTTACCCTTCCTCTTTTTCCTTTAGGTGCTTCCTTAAAGTGCAAAACAATTCCTCAGGCTTTCCTGTTGAGTGTTCCCATACGAGCTGTGAGAGGAGAGAATCACGCAGCTGCTGCTAACTTGATCTCAGAGGCAAACATCAGTGCAGCCGATACCAATGAAGGCTTGCAAGTGGAAATGTATCAAATCAGCAGCAAAACCATGAAAGCAGCAGCCAGTCTCTGTTTTGAAAGTGGCTTTTTTGGACAAAACAAAATTTCTCTGGATCAAGTTCCTATGGGCCCTTTATTGCTTTTCTGGCAAACTCCGAGACGACCTTCCATTGGCTTACTTGGGATTCTTGTGCCTGGACAAGACTCTGTTGGTGGGATAATTCTTTGCAGAAAGAACAACAAGAAATTCGCTTTTTCTATCAATGTTATTTTCTCTCTTTGCTTTAGACACCAAATAACAGAATGAAAAATCGTTCAGACCCTTCATTTGATTCAGTTGGTGTACATAGAAGTCATCCAAAATCCTTACTGGCTGATGCTCTTCCTGATGTAAACAGGATGTCTCATTCATTGTGCCATTAATGTACCTGTGTATTTCTGACCGTGTTCCTTGTACCTCAGCATCTCACAAGTGTGTTAGCCAAATGTTTAGCCAGATGAAAGGCCAAATTAGTCAGGAGAATTTATAAAGCACAATTCATTACTATAATCTCACTATAACTGCAGTGCATTCAAATACACCATATTTTTCTAATGGTATCCCAGAAACAATCCAAATATCAGCACGATGATATGAATTTGTAATATTTTTTACACACACGTTCATACACATGCACATAGTCTCTCCTCTCTTTTTGGGCATACATCCAACAGAACAATGTGTGTCACTGGAGTTTAGAGCCATTCGTTTTATCCTACTTTCTGGCAGTCTCACCCATAAATCACAGACACAGTTACTGATGGGACAGATAGATCCTCCAGAGTGAAAACCCCTGCTTCAAACTTGCTCTCCTTTAATTAGCTGGCAGATACAAGGATTTTTGGCAAAAAAAAAGTTAGGTGTTGAAATATTTATAATTGGAAAATGGGGTGTTTGTACACATTTTGGAGAATGACTTTGTTAAAATGTTGCACTGCAACATTTTTCTGTCCAGTGTGTTTCTATTTTTGATACCAAACCCAGCTTTTCAAAAACAAGTCTTCATTTCAACTAGTGAAATCAATTATTCATGGACTTTTATTACAGAGTGAAGTTTTCTGGCTGTTTGGGCTCAGTGCTTGTAAACTCATCTGCCTGTGCTCTCACATTTCAATTTTTGCTCGTTCACTTCCCTAGATCTGTGTTCCCTAGAAGGAGTACATTTTGAAAACAAAGAGTTATTTACTGCTAAGAGTTAAAACAGCAAACAAAGCCAGCCTAGGAGGTTGCATACCACACTGCCCTTCCCAGTTCAAAATAAAGGGGGCTTTGCAACATGAAGGATCCCTTTGGGGGACCTGCTGGCTTGCATGGGTGTTGACTGGATGAATATAAAGCACTTTGGGGCAGCATACAGAGAAGGAGTTGATGTTGGTTTGAAGTCAATGGACTACCTGTTGGGACAGGGTAGGTGACACCTCCTCCCACCACTGGCAGCCTTACTGGCATGGCAACAAACTCGTCCTTTATATGCCAGAAGCCATGATCTCATATTTGTTAGGTATTGGAAGCAGTCAAAGTCAAAATCACTCCTACAGTTTTGAGGACGCGAGAATATTATTCTACTGCTCCGCTTCAGCCAGTTATGCTGTGCTGCTCTCACTTACTACCTCCTGTGCCGCCACCTGCCAGACCCAGCCCGCCTCATCCGAGTGCCGTCTGGCATTGCTGGAGCGTGAGGGGCATGGCCTCCCCGTGAAGGTGGAGTATGTTGGCACCGCAGGCCAACAACCCTTCACTCTTCAATATGGCTGGCGCCCAGGGTCAGCGCAGGAGAAGTTGGTTTTTTTTTTCTGGTCCAAGTAGCTCAAACAAAAGCCAATTACTGCACATACGACAAATCTAACAGTGCTCCCTTAAAGCAATGCTGTGATTGTATGGCAGATATGTCCCCAACGCACGGTTGGGTTGGGGAATGTCATGTTCACCGGGATGGTTAGGAATTTAGACACTGAGCCTGTTTTAAGACAGAGTATAAATTGAATGTCTTTTTATTGCAATCATGGAACTGTTCTATGAGGTTTGCATTTGCTTCCTTACTTTCATTTTTTTACAGCTGGTAACAAATGGTCCAACAAGTCTGAGGGGGTTTTTGTCCTTTTCTAGGACAAAGCCCCTGCTCCCCCTCCACGGTGAGGGTAAAACTGCAGAGCGGAGGCATGGCAGGGCTCGGGCATGCACTGCTGGGGAAGAGCAGTGTGGGCAGCAGCCTGGCAGCTTGTGGTGTCATGGTATGTAGCCCATACAAGTGCAGAGAGGCAGATTGGCTGGCCCGAGCCGAGCCTCTTCTGCTGAGGTGTACTACCACCCGCTCACTGGAGTGGGGACCTGGAGGCTGGACCCACTCCTACACTAGCCCCCGTCACTCGCTACCGTGGCCACTGTCCAGATGGACACTGCGTTACGCAGGCTGGAGATGAGGCTTTGCTCCCGCTGTCAGTACTGTGGAGCCCATTTTTCTGAGGAAGCAGCTTTCAGATATTTGGGGTTGTGCCAGGTTCTGATAATCCAGAAAATCCTGAATTTAAGCATGTTCCTTAAAATTAGTGCTCCCTTTACCTTTCTTTGCCAGGCTCCAAATACTGCCCTAGGAGTAGGGGCACCTTATTTGGCAGATGGTTTTTAGGTTCATGTGTGGCTTTTGTTTTAAAATATATTAATTTATTATAATGTAAAATCATCTGCCTGGGGGATGTGGGATGTTGTTGGACTACAACCAAGTATTGGCTTGTAGCCTTCTAAACCAGGGTGCTAAGAAATAAATCCTAAATAGAAATGGATGAACAGTTTATGTTGAAAATGTATTCAACAGACTTCTCTCTTCTTTTCTAAGGGCTTTCCTCAAAACAGTTGATGTTTTCTAGATTTTTTAGCACATGAAATGCTGTATCCTGATGCTGCAAACAGCAAAAATTATTTGTTTAATTGCAAATTATTTGAGCTGTCTTTTCCCTCTTTGGGGGCTTCACAGTCTTCTAATTACATTGCATTATTCCTCCTCCCTGATCAGATAAGTAAAAAATTCATACACAGAAAAGGCATTATTTATCACCAGCTTCTTAATAGTGGTACTCATATACATATATAGCTTAATACTAGTTATTTTATGTCTAAAGAAATGACCAAAGTATATAGGTGGGGAAAACATGCTAAAAAACTATTGTAAAATGACTAATTTGAGTTTTATGCAAGCAGCACATTCTTTTCATTCTAAATAATTTTGAAGTGTACTTTTTACACCTTGCAGTCATGCCTGAACATTGTAGTTTTCACTCTACTGACCCATTGACAATGATTTCCTGAGGTCTTTGAAAAAATAGTTTAAAAAATCCTCAATAGATGAAGATTTAAAGACATATAGATTTGTTTCCTTCCATTGGTGTTTACCAGGACAATGTACTGTTCTGAAGTAACATTATGATATGGGCTGTGATAGCTATGACCTCTCATATGTTCATTTACAGAATTTGTCGGACTATTTTAACATGTTTGCTGAATTATAATGACTTTTTTTCATTCACTTGCTGCCAAGTGAAATGTAGGTTTGTGTAACATTGTCACATTACTGATGATCAATTTGCATGCTTGTAACATCTGCAGATCAATGAAGTACCATTGTACCACCCCATCTGCAAACACAAAAACTAGATGAGCACTTGATTTTTAACATCACAGACTTTGCAGTCTTAGAGCACTTCTGCAATTGGTGGTATTTAAAGCAGCTTGCTATGTCCACTGGCAGTTCATTGACCTTAAAGGATCTTCTCATGGGAAAGCCAGTATTCTTCATATTCTGCCAGTTATAAGGTTGGGAGAAAAAGATTGAGGAAGAGACATAATATGGAGGCAAGGTTGATGGACACAAACTAACCCAAGTTAGTATTATTTTCCCTTTGCAAATTGGAAGTGGACTAGAATGGTGTGAAGGAATAGTTAAAGGCATTAACTTTGGCCTTAGTTGAATTGCATAGTGATCATATTTCTGGTTACAGGAGAATCTTTCTTTTAATTGGAGGTTAGGAAGGATAATAATAGACTATTGCATTGAAAGTGCTGATATTGACTCAAAAATTCAGTGATTTTGACAATGAGCATCATTACTCTCTTCTTAACAGCACTTGTTATGCTTGGAGAAAAGCTTCTGTCTAAATCCAGGAATCTGCAATGTTGTGCTCCTGTAATTTCATCTTTACAATTAGTTTTCAACACAGTGTCAGCAGAAGAAGGCCCGTTGACAATGACTAAGCAGAGAGAGAGGAGTCTATTTTTTACGCAGCAAAACATTTTTTTCATTTCCTCACTTACCCACACTATTTGTCTCTTTCCATCATCTGTTTTGTCTCTTCAGAAAGCCAGGCTGTGAGCTGTCTGTGGCAGGCACCCATTTTTCATTTTCTGTGCGCGTAGGTAGTCTAATACAAATAAATAATAAAAGGTCTTTGTCACTCCTCAGACAACAAAATTTTAATCTAAGTGGTGAGACTTCTGCTTTGGTGTGAACAGGTTGCATTAAGATTCTGGCTACAGATCATTTACATCGATCTAGAAACCCATGAAAAAGTACCACAGACTTTATTCATGCTGAGTTGCAAATTTACCCTACCAAGCCCCCTATTGTGGATTGTCTGGAGAAAAAATCCCAGTAACTGCAAAAAAGAAAAAGAAAGACTATCATCTTCTGATAACACTAATGCCAGCAGCATAGTTACCTGTTTGTTTGCCTGCCTCAGATGCAGTTTATAACTTTATGCTTGACTGCCTCAAAGATCTTAAGATTTGTAATCAAAAATATTTTGATTGCCAGCTTTATTTCTTGAGATGTTACAAGAAGGCATTAAGTTCATGTAATTAACTACGTAAATAAGCAAACCAGACAATTATATAAGAAACCTTAGCTAAACGAGACTACAGAGGGATTTGACAGATTACAGACTTCTAACACAGTCATAATTGCTATTAAAATCGGTAATCTCATTGACATCAAAGAACTGGAATTAAACTGAACAAAACTGAAAAATCATTCAAAAAAGATTTTTTTTTATTACAGTCTCCAGTACTGTTGTGAAATTTAAGAGGACATAAAGGAGAGCAAGAACATTTCAGAAGAGGTTGATGAAATGAAAGCTGTGGTGAATTATCTTCAGCCTTCCTTTCCAGCACTTACAATTGAAGATCTCACATCTACTCCAAACTAATATTTGTTAAGGGTGCTCTGTCATGGATTACAGGAGGTGTATCCAAACGATGCATACCAACAGTACTAAAATCTGGAAGGACTGAATGGCAGATAATTTTCTCCATTGTTAAAAATCCTTCATATCTATTCAATGATTTTTCATATAAAATGACTGGTTTAGTGCATTCTTGTTGTTTGCATCAAAATTGCCTAAGTGGTTAGAAGCACAAAATCAGCATTTTTGTTCTTAGGCTTTTGTCTAGGGTAGAAAGAGCTGGTGAGCTTAGCTAGATTGTATACCTCAGTTGTAGTTAGTTTTGCAGACAGAATTGTGAGATTTTCAATGAAGAGAACATCCTTGAGTGTTTTTATGACTTTTTTTCACCCATTATATTTTTACAAGATTTCGAATATTCCATATGTGTGTTTTTTAAAGAAAGGCAGGAGCTTTCTATTTGATGCAAGCAGTTAGTATCTACCAGTAAATATATCTTTCCAAGTAGGAAAGAAACCCCAACAACTGATCTATTCACAGCAGCTAACTGATTTTCAAAGAATTTACCTGCTTCCTAGATTGCAAATCTGATTATATAAAATTTTATTTGAAAATTTGAAAAATCAAAATGTTAGGTAAGATGTTACAGAAGAAAACAGAGTCCAGGCCTGTGATCCTCCAACATTTGCTGAAGCTGGCATCTGGTTGTGGAAGACAATATGAGAATTCTATCAGGAGAAAAAATAACTCATTTCAGATAAATGACATGCTCAGATTAGGACTGAGGCATCATTGATAAGAAATACACATTTTATATTCAAAGCAGAAATGCAACAGCGAGGTGATTACAAACAGGAACATATTCATACAGTTAATTATGACTTCTAGAGCAGAGAAGTTGGCTTTCTGGTCCCTCATCTGTTTACGCTTTTCAAAATCAAGCTCATGCACGGGTTAAGCAGAGAGAGGGATAACAAGGCTTCGCAGAACAACCCAGCCAGGCCATTTGATCAATCATTCCAGGGGATCTTCTCAGTCTAGAGTATGAATGGCAGAAAAGCTGCAAAGACCCTACAATCAGCTTGAAGGTTAACAGGGGAGGGGTAGCAAAACCTGCTCTCAGATATAAAAGAACAAGGACGGACACCTGACTGTACTGTAGAGAAAATGAGTAAGCAATCCAGTAAATGCGATCTCCTGTCTTAAAAATAGACTGAGTATCATCCTAAGTTTTGTCTGAGTTAGTATCAGAATTGCAGGTGCTACCAAAGCTGTCCTTTTTGCCAGTTTTTCAATAACTTTCTGTTTACAGCTCTCTGCAGAATACCTGGCTGTGTGTACATGGATGTAATTTAGGGCAACAAAAATGGAACTCTCGCACTCTGCTTGGACACAGACACACCCTTCAATAGGTCCAAAAGGGAAAAAAACAGATTCCAAACACCAGGAAGTTTGGTCCAACAAATCAGTGGTGGTAAGCTCTTCCAGCCTCAATACCATATGATGATAACTGAGGATTGGTGTGGCTTTGCTCCAAATCAAGGAGGTGATAATAACCACTGTCACTCATGCCACCCTGGTCCCTAAGTACGCTCTGTTGTATTGTGACCCACAAGAAGACCAATGTTATCCTTGCTTCTCTGAGTCTCTCTGGACCATATATCAATGTTTCTCTTCTGGGTCACCTACAGCACCCAAAGTTATGGGGACTGTCTTTTCTCTCAGGCAATGGAAGGCTTATGTTCATTAACCCAGCACTGCTGTGTTCAGTTCCTGTAGTGGGGGTACTACTATATTGCAACTATATCCTCCAGTAGGACAGGGGGGAAATACCAACAATGATTCTTTGAAAACAATTAAGAAATATTTTGGAGCAGGGGCCGATTTGCCCACCATCATGGCAAAGTATTCCGTCTATCTTGGGTACGGCTCCTCTTAGTCTTATCTTATGAGAGACAGAGAGAGAGAAAGAGAAAGAGAAAGAGAGACAAAGAGAGAAACAAAGTGAAAGCAAGAGAGAAGAAAGAAAAAGAAAAGAAAAAAAAAGAAAAAAAAAGAAAGAAAGAAAGAAAGAAAGAAAAAGAAAATAATGAGCAAAATAAGTCCTATATTTGAATGTGTTAAACACAAAGCATGCATTTTTTAGAAAATGGAACTGGGCACTATTCAGGCAGGGCACTACCATTTTGACATGCCATGTGGACTCTGGTGTAAAAAAAAAAAGAAAAAAAAATAGTAATGCATATGTGTGGTAATAATCTGCACATGACTGGTTGCTGTAATGTGCACTGCTGTACCGCCAGCAGGGAAGTGAGTGATTGCCTCTCACCTACACAATGGGCACTGGCTTTGCCTTGCATGGTTTTTCAGCAGGAGAACAAATAAGGGGGAGGGGAGCAAGAAATGAAAACTGCCGCCTGACTCCTCCAGCTTGCAACACTTGAGCCTGGTTTAAGAAGTCAATAAAAAGTTTTTTTGCTTTTAAAATATTTTAGGTGGTTTACCGTGCCCAGGGAACTTGCTGAGCATGAGCTGAACAGCAACTACCTGCCTTTTGCTTTGACCTCTATGTCTTTTAGCCTAGGTGGTGAGACATGTGCCACAGAAGCTGTGCTCATCAGGAAAGTTTCTATTTGTTTTGCTAGTCTGGTGGCTCATCCAGAGCAGTTTGATATTCAAATGAATCTGTCAGAAACAAGAGTGTGGTGCTTCAGTTCTTGCTCAGGCCTGATGACATTGATTTGTGAGCATACTGCTTGACTACGGGATGTGTGACAGATAAATTTTATCAAAATTAAGGCACAATTAAACATTTCATCTTCCTAATTACTGGCTGTAGATTCAGCCTGATGACCATGTGCTGTAAGAAATCAGCGACCATTACACATTTTAATGGAGCACAGCTGTCTTACAGCTTGGTAATATTTGCACAGTGCCACAGAACTGTAATTTATGATAAAAAGAAAAAATGTGTATTGGCTCTTTTTTGCCAAAATAGATTAAGGATTCATATACTTTAATGAGATTTGGACCCAGCCTTGAATTATCGTTATAAATGATTTATGTGCATGTTGGTGGACTCCTGTAGTTTTGAGTTGATTTGTGTTTTGGTCAACCAATATGTAATTCAGTATTTCCTTGTGTGCCAGTATTTGCATTCTTTTCCCTGTCTCCATTTCAGTCCTACTTTTCCACCATAACTTAGCAAGAGGGGCAAGTGGCAAGGTTAAGAAAGTATCAAGGTGTATTTTCCAGGAAACTCCCTCACAGCAAGCTCATTCCTGAAACCTCTCCCCTGCTCCGCTGCTCCACACCCCAAACACCCAGGGAAGAGGAAGGAGGGAGGTATGGGGAGGTGGGTGGCACTAGCCTGGATCAGGGTCACTCCTGCAGCCTGGAAAGCAGGGCACAGCGCAACAGATGCTACCTGAACCCCTGCTTAGCCAGAGACCCTCCTGAACATTGCTGTATCTCAAGGCAGAATATCAAAACCCTTGCTCCTGCTTGTTTAAAGCATGACCTACAAAAGGGTGTTTGCTCACCCACTTGATATTTCTTCTGTTTCAGTCATTTTGTTTTCCAGAAAATGTGCTGCTTCTCTGAAGGAAAAAGAAGCCCAACAACTATGTACCCAAGTTATAATTTTTGGAACCCCCTTTCCTCTTCATTCTTTTCTTCACTAGGTTTCTTTCACAGATTATTAAGAGAGTGTGTGGAGCAGGGGGAATGATAAATATTAAATTATGTGTTTTATATATACACATATATACATACCTATACACACACACACACACACAAAATGGCTGTGTTTGTATTTGTGCATGTTTTATTTTTACACTAAACTTAGTGAACCAGATTTATACTAAGTTAAACTACCTGGATTTCCAAGGTGTCACGTCAAAGTCCAGAGTTTAGCCCCATATGTTGTGAAACCCTGAGATCTATATGTGTAGATGAATAGAGAAACTAAATCCTAATTTTCATCATAAAAAAAAAAAATCCTGTCCAAGCTTGATTTACTTCAGTGTTCATATGCTGGAATGTTTCATACTGTACCAGGTTGCATATGCTTGCACACTAATTCTCAATTGCCGTATGCAGTTTGTGACAACCATCTGCTAAGACCTCCCTTAGAGTTCTTTCTCCCACTCAGCCCAGCTGAAATAAAAATATGGACAGAAACAACTTCTGCAGGGAGATGAAAAAGTTTATAGGGGACTTGGAGTTAGACTGTGCATCTGATTCGAATTCAATTGCTCTTAAAACTTATGCCCTACTTATAAAATATTCCTGAGGTCTAAAACATTAAATATAATGGAAAGCTGTAAAATAAAGCCATACTTCCTCTGACAGACTTGACTGTGCTGGAAAGGTAATGCTAAAATATGTACACACAGTGCATGTGTTAGCTAGCCCTCACTAACAATTCTAAACCAGAAGCTTAGATTAACTGTGCCTCGCACCTTATCACATTAAATACCCTAAAGAAGGAGGGGGATGAGTGGTGAGAAAAAGAGGGTGCGAGAGAGAAGAAGCTGAAAAATGTGCTTTCAGTTTCATTGACAGAGAAGTAATTCCTTTTAAACCAGTCTCCTCAGAAACTCTGAGTACTGGGTGTTGGCTGCTCCTGTTCAAGCCAGAGGGGAAAGCGAGAGATCAGAACATCTGAAAATTAGGTGAAGGAAATGACTATATGAACAGCTGATGAGCAATGGTAGAGGAGGGGGTGTGGGATAAGGAAGTGAAAATGGACTATTGTATTTGACTATTTGATCATCTCCGGTTTTACATTTCCCTTTACCATGTAGTAATGGGTTAAATTCCCCGTCACAAGTATTTTTGAATACAAATGAAAACAGGAGAGAGTTCAAAAGTCCAAGTGGCCTGTCCCCAAACAGGACTGGTTATGCCACAGCCAAGGAGTGCAGGTGGCAGTGACAGTGAGTGTTAACTAATTTGTTCTTTAAACCCCACTGATAAAATAAAATTGATCCAATCAGATTTTTCCATTTCTACCATGTAAAGCCTTATGCTTCTTCCTGTAGTGCTACCTGTCATGGAAAAAGGTGGTGACAGGTTTCCCTAGTGCTGCTCCTCTGCACATTTTCTGAGGTCCTGGTAGAATAGAACAGAGGTAAAGATGACTCCAGGTGTCTTCTGGGCAAGAAATCTCTATTAAATGCCAGTATGGTGTTCATCTAGTTCATAACATCATGGTGCTTTTGCCCCATGTTTGGTTCATGAGAGCAGACAAGTGCCCCAAGAGAAGAACAAAGAATTTTGAGGTGGCAGTCATGGGTCTAGGTCTGTATTTCTGTGCTGACTTCAGCAGTTTTTCAGTGTAATCTTGAGTGAAAAACCAATCCCAGTGATAAAGACTAACTATTCAGAATTAAAAAGGGTAGGAAGGAGAAAGGAAAGGAGGAATTTTTGATATGATTAAAAAAAGCCATACCTGGAACCCATGTTTTGCTAGATTTTCAAAGGCAACACATTAGGGTATTTGGCAAGCACTGTATTCCTAGGCCTAGGATTTTAGGTGGTAACCTTGGGCTTTAAAGCCTCAGTAAGTCACAAGGGATTTTTGCCCTAGAAATTGTAGGACTGAACATGTGTAAATCTTGAAGTTGAAATGGGTCTGAACTATTTTAAGAACTTTTAAAAGGTTGGTATATTAAGTTATATATCAATCTGTCCTCCATTGGTTATTATCTTAACAGCTACTCTAAGTGTAGCCTATCAGTTTTAAATATAGGAACAGCAGTAAATAGTGCATTATGATATTCCAGATGGAACACTTAAAATAAATTGAAATATCAGTGTATTTGAGAGTTTTCTACAGCACTACTATTATGTCATCATTTTCTGGAGGTAGTGTAAAAGCCTCTTATCCCTACAGCATTAAAAAGTTTAAAGACATGGATAAGTGGAGAACTGATGACAACCAAATACTCAGCAAGACCTTTTGGCTGCAGAAAATGTTTCAGGACTGGATGCAGGAGTAGAAGTGAGGTAGGAGTGTACCAGGGTCTGGGATCTCGTTTCTCTTACTCTGGGTTCTGTGTATTCATGCCAACAGCTGGAAATATCTATGGGGCATATCTCTCTCATCTCAAATCACCTATTGCTGACTCAATCATGTGATGCCTTGAGGGGTGTCTGCTTGAGAAGGAGAATAACTGCATTAAATGGAATCAGGGAATAGGGCAGGCCAAGTGACCCAGGATTTCTGATGGGGCACACATCCTGAATGCAACTGAAGGTTGCGTGGCCTTCCCATCACAGTGCGTAACTGATATGCTTTGGTTACAAGCTAAAGGGGAAGTGAAATCACGCTGAAGATTTTAACTCTGCTGTAAAATTAGCTGCACTTGCTTTTTGATGGACTGGTGCTTGAAGTTGGGACATATAATTTGCAGCTGAGCTGAGAGACTGAACTGCCAAGCCCTGCATGTGATACCTGTAATAATTAGTACATGGGTTAGTATTGCACAAATACCCACACAGAAGACTCTTCAAATCTATTTTTTTTCTCCCACTTGCATTTTGTAGGATGCCAATGCTCATCCCACTGCACAGACAGGAAGTCCAGCTGCTGGCCTTACTGTAGTTGCTCTAGAGGCCCAGTACGTCAGCAACTTTAGAAACACAGAAGGCAAATTATCCTCTCTCTTTGAGCATGTACTCTTGCTCCCTGGTTCACTGAATAGGTCAACTTAACTTTCCATGAAAATATATCCCAGCATACACCCTAGAGCAAAGTGAGGAAGATAGGACAGATGCCAGAAGATAAACCATGATGGTGCTAAGTTGTGCAAAGAGCCTTGTCTGTCATCACTGGTCTTGCCTGCAGTTGAGCTGGCTTTGGAGCAATAGGTGCCTTGGAAGTTGGCTGGGATAGATATTCATCAGGCCCAGGAGGTATTGCTTTTATTGCATGCAAATACACATTACTTGCTATCTACTGTAGTTTTCCTTATCTCTTGAAAGCTATTTCCTACACTGGGATGTTGTGGTCCCTTTCCAAGTAAGATACAAGCAGCATATGTAACACATAAGATGTAGCACTATACAAATGCCAAGTGTTTGTTACTCGTATCCTTACCTTTAAACTCCTGAATCCTGGGCTCCAGGAGGTGCTAGAGGTAGAGAATGACAATAGACTAGCTGCTGGTATTCCTTTTGCTTAATCCATTTGGTGTTATCCTACTGCCCAGCAGCTGTCTCAGATGTTACTAAACATATAGTGGCTAAAGGTGCAGGTTTCCCCTTCTGACCTGATGAGGCTAACAGGCTACAGTCTGTATACCTGTAATTTTTCTGAGCTCAAAGTTGGCTCCATGTTTAAACTTCTGAAATTATCAAAATAGTCATTATAATGATTATAAGGCATTCTGACGCTGTGACCAGGAGAGCCCCTGTCTCCTTGTTAGCCTTGTATTCTGCTCAGTTAATTCCACAACACAGTCCATGCCAGTGGAGATATCTGAATGTGATTCTTGTGCTTATCAGACACAACATAAGGGAAATGGGTAAGCTCACATCTCTGCTGAAAATGAGGTGCCATGGAGATGGCTTATGCAGAATCACTGAATAGCTTCCTCGTTCTTTCATAGAGCTGCTGGTTAGCACCACGTACCTCCTCTGTTACTGCATCTCAACCAGGGCCAGGGATCTTCAGCTGGTGAAATTCTTTTTAACTAGGAGTACATGTGCCCAGCTGGTCATGCCAAAAGACTTGTGTAATGCTGTTCTTAAGAAACAATTCATCCTCCAGCAACTTTCCCGGGTGAAGTAGGGTTTCCTTTTGTAAGTGACAAAAAGAAATCAAAGCTCACATCCCCACATCCCCAAGGACAGTTGGCGACCCTTGGCCAATACAGGTCATAGAAGTGTAGCTCTCAAATTATCAGTCCAGTTTTTCTAGCTATTGGACTATTCTACACTCTAGGTTTGTTCTAGAAATGATGATATTTATTTAGAGGTCATGTGTAAGCTATCAAGGCAAATGCAGTGCTGGAATGAATTATAAAATCTCCAGTTCATGGAGCCTTGATCCATAAGTTTGGATACAACCACAGCAACCCTGTAGTTTTCAATAGAATTTCCACTTATTGACACTAGTGTGAACTGCTGAAAGCAATTACCTATACACTGCTCTGTATGTGCTGTGAAGAAGCTTGTTACAGGATGCCAATGTCCACATGACTTGGTATCTGTGGCAAGAGTCACTATAGGAGCAACTCGATAACTGAATGTAGAAAAACCTCTGACAGATTAGTCCCTCTTACTGATAAGTGTTACTGTGACAGTATATCAATCTTTTTAAAGGAATGCATTACCATTCACAGGTCCATGGGCTGCTTTTATACTTCCATCATCATGTCTGTGGCCTTCAAAGTTACAGCTGATGGACCTTCTGTCAAGACCCAGATATTTAATCAATGTGACAGCATCCTACATTTTTTTGAACCCCAGAGGCCCTGGAAAACTTTAATGCAGCTTCCAGGTAAAGTTCAATCCACATGGCTGAGTCCCCTGAAGAATTTTCTGCAGACAACTCCCCTCCCCCATATTTTAATATACCCAATGTCCTTTACATTTGAAGGAAATGAAGAGCTCAGCTTGAAAGCCAGATATTATTGCAATAGAAATATGTACTTTACAGAGTTCTGCCATCCGCTAAGAAGTTGGGTGCAAGACCTATGGTTAAACGCCTCCATTTGGAAGAAACAGTTAGGACTTTCAACAACAATAATGAGTTTCTCCCTGTCACAATCACCAATTACCACATGCATGCTTGTGAGCATTTTTAGCCTAGAATATGAAGAGGAACATATTTCTGAGGAAAGAAAAGCATGTATTAACATTTGATGGGTACAGCAACAGTTTTATTGATAAGGAAACATCCTGTTGCTGATCTCAGTTACAATGTCCATGAACTGACACAATTCCATCACAGATCTAAAGTTATTCAACACTGTTATAACTATAATCAACAAATTATACTAAGACAGTAGGATCACTTGAGAGAGCCACCATAGACTTGGAAGACCCTCTGCTTTCCCCAGCCGTAGCTTCTGACCTCACAAAAGACAATCCCTCTTTCTTCTTACCTTGTTTCACCAGGATAAAATTATTCCCTCTCTCTCTTTATATATGGACATAAGCATGCACACAAGATCAGAATCTGGCTCAGAATTCTTTTGTTCACAGCACTTGCTGATGAGTACTAATTATATGCAACATAAATAAATGCTAGCCGCATTACAATATGAATTTCCTTTAGAACGGAATGTTCCAGAATCCTAATGGCTGCATTTTCTTTGTCTCTTCGAGTTCTACCCTTTACATGCAACATTATTAGATATAACCATTGCCTGACTTAAACAATTAATGTCTGAAATTACAGCAGAAACCAGTTCACTTATAGTTAAGTAAAATGCTGTATGTCAGATATGTCAATGTGATCTGTATAATACCAAAAATTTAAAATAGCATCAAACATGAAAATTCATTCATGCTAGTCATTAGATTTTAGCTATGCTTTGGGGCTCTTAATGTGAAGAAGGGGAAGACACTTCAGCTGACCATGCCTAATGCAGCAAGCATGCAGCAGAATGAAATTCTTTTTTTTCTCAGTACTCAGTAAAGGAAACAGGAGCATTGCCTATTAAACTATAACACCTTTGATGGAAAGGTTCCCTAGTTCCTGGTTCCTTACTATTGCTCTATACAGAAATTTTTACTGCAGGTACTACATTGTATAAATAAGCTGACCTGTCAGGTTTTTGGCAATTTATGGGGCTGGTCAGCCTGTACATTTGTGCAGTTTTTTGTTGCAATGAGATGTAATGGCTTTTCAGCGCACCATAAGCACAGTTGTGACCACAGGCTCACTAGTGTCATTTTGTGTGCAGTAATGAAGCCTGACGAGTGGTCTCCTGCTTGCACATAGCCGGCTGTTGTCCTAAAAATGTAAACCATTGCCTCAGGCCATGGAATCAGGAACAGGCAAAGGACAGTGGCACAGGCACGGCTCCCCACTGTTCATCCTCCCTTTAGCACACTTTACTTGGATGCAGTAGAATAGTCTTTACCCTTGTACATAAGGACACAATGAGAGAAAGTGATAAAAGCAATTGTATGAAGGCCATGTTGGAAATGGGGTTTTGTGAGGTTGAGCTGAGGTCCAGGGAAAAAAAATCCTTTGCCAATACATTTTCCCCCATGCACAGTGGGTCCCTTGAGCAAAAATACTGATCTTCATCACTGTTTCCTTTCCTTTTTGTTTTTTTGATCTGTGTAAATATCTGTGCAGATATGTGCACGCATGCTTATTTATATTTATTTATATTTTGAGAATATGTATTTACACCCACACTAGCACACACGTAAACATGTGTACATATATGCAGAGAGACAGAGCTAGCAGGCACAGCAAATCACAGGAACAAACCTCGCTGCTTTTTTCACAGCTCATCAATATTCCACGGCTCAGGAAGGCCAGGCATGCACGGGGGTTCACACTTCCCACGACACAGCCGGCCCCATCACAGATCCCCCTCCTTGCTTCATCACCCAAGGGTCGCCAAGAGAGCCACTCTGAGCTGGGTAGCACAGTGCTGGGAGATGGCTTGTTTGCTGGGGGAAAGTGAAAAATAAGTCTATCCTGAGTCAAATAGCAGTTAGGCCTCATCCTGGAATTGTGTGATTTGTGGTTTAATTAAGCCTCTTTCCATACACCAGTCATTGCGGAGCAGCCTGGGTGCTCACAACAGGGAACTATCTAAATTCTGAAACCTGGAGGGTGGTTTGTTCTTCAGGAGGGCAGGAGCTGCTTTTGTGGTTTCTACATGCACACCCAGTGTTTTGTAAACATCTACAGGCAAAGGAGATGGAAGCAGAAGTTACAAATCTGTTTCAGTTATAACCTCATTGCCATATCCCTTCTCACTGTTTCATAGCTCTTTGGGAGTCATCCTTCCCCGCAAAACTTGTCACGTGGTGGGAAGTGTCTTTGTGAAATGCCATGTTAGAGGAGAACATGGAGCCCAAGGCTCTCAGCCTTGTCTTGGCTAAGACCTTTCCAATCTTTATCTTCAAAATATTTGTCCCCTCAGTTCACAGAGTGCAAGAAGCTTCAGTTTACATGGTTTTTGAGTGCAGGGGTAGAGCTGGGTGGTGCATGAGGCTGAGAGTGGGGGAGGGAAGATAGGCGATTGTTTCAGGTACAGTTCATCAGCTGCATTTTTATCTCAAAAATTAGACCCTATAGCCCTCAAATATAAAACTTAGAGGGCCTCTTTTCACATTTCTTCACTTCTGAAATAAGAGGAAATATTTGGCGAAGTATTAGGTGTACTGCAAACTAGCAGTTCATCACATTATGTGTCACAAAAATGGCAAAAGCAAGAGCAGCAGTTTCCATTGTCACAGTCAGCAACGTGGCTTATAAGCACCACATTACATTTGTCTTTATTTCTTAAATGTGTAGCTTAATACTGGTATTTTTGAAATGTTAAATATAAATCAGAAAACATACAGAATGTGCAACGTTGCCTTGGGAAACTTTGCGTTCTTGTTTTTTTCTTTTCCTTTCTGAAATTTTATGAGAGAAACTCTGCAAAGTTAAGGTAGCATTAACTCAATCTTTGGGTATATATAATACAAAATGCTTGAACTTCTGGGACAGCAGCTATTTCTATGGATACAGTATGTTGAACAGACATGGAACAAAGAAAACCAAAACAGTTGGTTCTCTGCTGTCAAGGAAACAAGCTGCTCTTTCTGCTTAAATATCTCTTACCAGAACTAGGAGGGAAAAATCCTCCAAAACACAAGTTTGTACTTAAAAAGAAGGAATCTGACTTTCAGGCCCTGGAATAAAGGTATTTTCAGATGTTTCAGTAAGGGATATTGTTATGTTTGCTATAGTTAAATCAATATATCTCCCTAAAAGGCCCTAAGGTTAAGGTTACTCTTAAAGGTAAATACTAAATCATTTTTTGAGAACCGTAGGAGTCCAGAAGGAAAGTGAGAAAAGATTCTGCAGTGTTCTGGGTTTTGTGCTGCATGCAGATCACTTACTTAGATTAAATTCTGTTATTTACCCTTCTGCAATTCAAACTCCTTTTTAATTTTTTTTTTTTGCTCCTATTCAAATATTAGGAGCTCTGTGGTTTAAAATAATGAAAACTAAACCTCATATTCATTCACAATCCAAAAATTTTAGTAGGTTTATTTCTTTTGGAAGTATTAAAAGGTGTACTGGATAGAATTGCTTCATCTGATAAACAGGATAAATGATGATGCACATATATGTTCTATATGGTACATCCAATGTACAAATGCCATGGGAGACTGCAGATACTTGGAAACCTGGTTAAGGTTACATGAAAGAAAGGGACTACAGGAAAAAAATTACTCCAAGCATTTTTAATATCTTGGAGTTACCTCCTGGTGAGTGACATTCTGGTTCTGGTTAGAATAAGCTTCATCTTGAGCTCCTGCACTTCAGTGAAGGACATTGCAAAATACTCAGAGAAGCACAACACCAGAAAATAGGTCTCTTCTAAGACAGGAAAATATCCTAGGAAAAAGGTTGTGTTCTGACACATAGCAGTGAAGCTCACACTTTCTGGACAAAGCAGATCCAAAATGCCCAGCTAGCTTGGAAACACATTTACAGACACAAATCTTTGTCTATTCACAGCACCACTTCTAATTTGAACCAGGAAGCAGAAATGAGGTTGAAGGCAAATGATGTATTTAACTGAAGTTGTCTTGTGGGCTATGCAGGCTTTCTCTGGCAGGTTTTGCAATGCTACAGGTGGGCTTAGACATACGACGCCTGAATACTGAGTGTCCTCCCAGCAATGGGTTCTCTCCATGCACGTCCTTAGCTCCCAGTAACTGGGAAGGTGCGTGTATTCAGACTTTACCCTTCTGTGAACAGCAATGTTCCTGAGGGCTGGGAGCTGCAAAGGAACCTGCATGTGTGAAACAATCCTGTGTCTGGAGATAGCATTTGCCTTGGTAGTTACAATTTGGCCCATTGCATACAAAAGGCCCATTTTGAAGAAAATTCCCATTAAAATCTCTCCTCCTTATAAAAAGTGACCAGAAGTAAGCCCTTTGCCTAGCTATTCTTGCTTTCCATATAGCTCTGTTGGTCTTGTAGGCTAGAAATAGTTTTTAGAATGGTTTATTTTGTGAAGAGGTTGTGAAACATTTTAAAAACACAGCCCTTAAAGAACAAGAAACTGATAGATTCAAAAGGCATACTCTGAAATGTCATTGAAGATGCTACACACAGCCCCACTAAAGTAAGAATTACTACTGAAGACCTAGTACTCACCCATAATTAACTTTGCAGTGTCTTCTTCCCAAGTGCATGAATTATAAAATTCTGCATCTTCTTGTCTTTGAATTTCCTGGGTTTTCTTACTTTGTTTAGACACTATTGTAGAAGAAAAGAGGAGTGGGTTTTGGGGGAGGGAAAGGTTTGTACACTTCTGAATATTTGAGCTGTGTTTAATCATTCTCATGTGTGAAATCCTTTATTAAAAAAAAATCAGTTTATCTGATACTTACTGCTCTTTAGTACAGCACAGCTTGGTAGCACTAGGTATGTCTTGTTGAAAGTATGTCCATAAATATGTCCCTTGCAGCACAGAACAGCTTGTTAACTTGGCAATCCTCAGCAATTTGCTTTGAAAAGTTTGCCTGAGTTTTGATAGTCCAAATGTAGGGCAAAAACTCAGAGTAACTTTTTTAGCTAATTTTACCAATTGACACTTTCCTCCTAGTTTTAACTGCCTGTTTACTAGAACAAGAACTACAACACTTCTTCCTCCATATTCAATTAGCCTTTTTTCAATGTTTTATTTATTTTTAATAGACTGGGACTATTGATTTTCTGTTTCTCTAATGTACAATCTAAAAAAACTAGAGTCCATTATCTTGAAGAAATATTATTCTATTATCTTAACTGTACGTAAACCTGGTGCCAGTATTATATAGGGGATGGTATTACTATGACTTTGAACAAATGCTATGCATCCCTATGTCACAGAAAGAAAAAATGGGGCACAGAGAGGAGAAGTGAATTGTCCAGTGCCCAAAGGCTAAAAAGAAACAGCAGCACTTAATAAAAAACCCCAGAGTTTTGCATGCCTGGTGCTGTCAAAAATTTCTACACTCCTTTTTTGGTGGGGGAGGGGCAGCGCTGTTTTTTGGTTTGGGGTTGGGTTTTGGCCTTTTTTGAGGGGAGAGGTTGGTTCGTTGGGTTTTTTGCTTTAGTAACACTTTCAGCTAGCTTTTTTGGATATCCTTTTTAATGGAAGAATGGAAGTAAGATGCCTACATTATTCCTATACCAAATACATTAGGTTGGCTTATGGGAGAAACCCTGAAGTGAAAACTCTTGAGTGCATGTTCTTTTTTAACCACATGAGGACTGTGATTGGAGATACTTCAAAGTGGGTTACGATGGTTAACTAAGTGAAAGATAATATCCCTTTGCCATTACTGCCTAGTAGGTCTCATTACTCCTTTGGGCATGCTCCTTAGAATAAATTAAAAGGATCCACTGAGAACCATTTTGCTTTGGGTTTTTTATTTTCTAATGATTGCCAAAAGCCATTTGCTAGAATAGTACAGAATGTTTACAGATGCCTTAGGAAGAAAACAGCAGAATGTGGAACTAATTGTGTTTATTCAAGATAATTATGAAACACAAATGACCATTACTTACAACAAATCCCTTGACAGCTAGAGTTTGACTCATGGGGCCAGGATCAAACTCAGTAAAGAAATGCCTTAATGTAAAGTTATACTGTCCATATGGACACCACATATCAGCACTGGCTATTGGAGTTATTGCTCGCCCTGCAGTGCTCTTGTACCAACTAGTGTTCAGTACAGAACAGACACAGCTGCTAGGAAAGAGGAAAGGCACATGGAGATGATGAGTACTTCAGAAGGAAATCCTGCTGGGGTCAGAAATTCTGAGGAAAGCAACCACAGACTTCTCTGGAAATTAAAGAAGAAATTCATAGGAAAATGAACCATCTTTGCTGCACCAGTAATGGGCATTTAATCTCATCAGAGAATGAGATGCACAAAGCAAATCTAAAGACATGATTATTAATTCCACCATAAAGAACATGCTATACACAATGCATCTGTGTTCATCCCAAAACAGTTTGTCAAGCCATCCCTACACATCCACGTAAAACTGGTATGCACACTTCATTCTTGAGTAGGAAGACAAGAGGAATCCAGGGTAGTACAGTGTTGGAGCTGCATAAAGGTAGATAGATGAAGAAAAATATAGTGAAAAAATTCGTAGGGAAAAAAAATTAAGCAAATTGCTAGATTAAGGGAACTAGGCGTAATCTGATTGCCTATGGGCTTTTTTGTTTATTTGGTTTTGGTTTTGGTTTTTTAATGGGACACTGAATTGTGCTTTTTAATTGATCTGGGGGTTTGCTCTAATAACATCCAAATGGGTCAATACTGTGATTACAGTTTCATTTGACTTCATTCTTCTATTGCTGCAGTTGAATTGGTTTTGCTTTCAACAAAAAAAATAGTTATTTAGACTACCAAAAATTTATTAACATGTGGTTCTCCTACAGAGAGGTCATTTATATCCTTAATGGTGTGAAAACACAATGCAGGCTGTACAGCTTTTGTTGATTTCTTTTTCTGGTGACATACACAAAATCCAAAGCTTAGTAATGGCCAAAAGAAAAAACAGCAACTTCTTTATTGACTTTGGACTTGCTTGCCCATATGGATGAGTGCATACCTTGGTGAAATCCTGAACCTTAAATCACTGTGAATTTTGGTTCAATGGTCACTTAACATACCATGCATGTAGCTTATGTTCAATGTTATAAATCAGCATTCAGCGTTGGTTTCAAAATTCCATGAAAAAGGATGAGTGTCAGAACTTGTGCACTAACACAGAATTGTTGATGAGGGATGAAACCCACCAGCAAATACATTGTGACTGAAAAATGCCAGCAGCTCAATGGGACTAGAAATGGCCTCAGCACACAGATTGGATCTTAGCAGTCTGGGTCCCTGCTAACTAAGCTCCAATGTTTCAGTCTTGGTGATTTTTTTCCCGGGAAAGAAAATCACCACTTAACTCAGTGTTTAATATGACTGGAAGAAATTGGACTGAGATCTCAAATTAATTGTCAAAAATTTTACAGATGGTTTATCACACCTCCTGGGGTTTTTCAGTTTCAGAAAACTTTTACTGTAACATTTCTGCTTTGATTTTTATTTCTTGTATAATGGGTAATTTAGCTATAAGAAGGGAAAATGATTTTAAAAGAGCTGATAACCCTTGGAATGAAATTAAACATATAACTGTGTCAAGCAGAAAGCTTCAGCAGGGTTTGAAAAATTTTTCCATGAGTTTCCATTTAATAGCTTTAAAGTATGTTTTATTTAGACTCAGACCTACTTTCTCTCATTGACTTCAGTACAGTCAGGTCAGACTGGGGGGTCAGTCCCTCATGGTGACAGGACTTTTCTCCATCTGTTACAAGGACCAGCCTGTGCTGAGTTCACTAGTTTCCCAAAACACATTTTTAGCCAGAAGGAAGCTTTACCTTTGCACTATGGGAACACTGATTTCTTCTACCACTGCTGTTAATGGTACAGGCTGAAGGGGTATGCAAGAAAAAGAAAGGGTGAAGGAGAATGCAAATAGCATCCTAGGGTGAACAGTTTATACCAGTAAGAGCTCCTTGAATCTCTTGTCCAGTGCATGTGGGCAAGAAAAAGAAGGAGAATTAATTTTATGGGAGCTGCAAAATAATAACAACAGAAATTAATAACCAACTTTTCTTTTCAAATAGGCTTGTCAAAGTCTCCCAAGAACACATGGGACTTCCTAGCAAAGCAAAAGCAAAGCCTGGTGAGCCTGACCTATTCTCCCACGCTTGCGTGGACTGGCTTCTCAGAGGTGGCTGCAAATGGCTTCTAGTGATGAGAGTCAACTGGGCCTAACTGGAGAGAAAAGGACCTCTGCTTGCCTTCCCTTCCTTGGCAGTTCTGCCCCATAAGGGTTAAGGAATTGCCCACCAGCTGCCAGCCCCTGTGACCACCCTGCTCTTCTCTCAGCCACCAGCTGATCCCTCCAACAAGCGCTAAGGTGAGAGTTCACTGACAGAGGTGGGTGAGGTTAAAGATAATAACAATCTAAACACCCATAGGGAGTTCAGCTCATGTACAAAGTCATAATTACATAAGCCATTACCATCGTACGGGTAAAAAGAAATTGCTGCGAGCAGGGGTAGGAAACATTTGCAAAGACAGGCTTAAGAATCAAGGATGGAAAATATCAGACTTTCTCCAGTGGATGCACCATGGCTTTAGCTAGGCTATAAAATGAGGATTGTTTGTTTATTCAAGTACAAACCTGTTAAATGAATAACCCTGTTGCAATAAATTTAAATTTTTTAGCAGGTCTGTTCTTTGAACAGATAATGATTCAAGCAGCCTCAGATATTTTTATCAAATGCATTTTAGAGGGACAGGAAATGCCACTGAGGATTTAAGCCCCCAGTAAACTACACAGAGGCAGTGTTTGTAATACACTGCTTGCTGCTTTCATAAGCTGGACAAACCTCATACATTATGGGCCAGATTATGCCCTTGGATGAGTATGCCTGATTCCCACTGCTGTCAATGTGGCTGTCATAGAAATCTGTGGGAGACCAGCTTGTACATCCAAAGAGGAATCTGGCCTAAAATCTATTGTGCTCATATTCCTTGTTACTTGGATATTTGTCATGTCTGCTCGACTTACTCTCTTTTTAACTGAGGTAAAATGACTGTATTTAAAGATAATGTCACAAAAAGAAAAAAAAGAAAAAAAGACCTCTAGTTCTACAGTGTTTTGATTTGTGTGTGACTATAATTAATGCATGTTCTTTATCCAAGTTTTCCTTGAAAATCACTATATAAATGGGTTTACAGAAATCTAGTGTTTCTGCAGCCTTTTGTGTTTTGGACAGGCCTGGCTGATCTCCCCTAAGAGCAAGCAAACATGGTCATTTCCCCACAAGTTTTACTCTGCCAATCCTCAGCTGCCCATCGGTTGCTGCCCTCCTGAAAGAATGCCTGAGAAGAGACATTCAGTAAACATTCTGCTGCCTCTGTGATTCAGGAGCATGCCTCCTCTTCACCCAGGTAAAGGAGTTTGGGAGTAAAGGATGGTCTGCAAGAAATCATTTGCCAATACATAATACCAGGAAAAGCCAATTTAGCAGTGTAGCCCCCACGAAAATCAAACTGAACGTATCTTGTGCATTCCTGATGGGTACTACTGTGGGGAATGTGGACCTGAGGCCACATGGGTGACAACAGGAAGCATAGCATAAAGGGCCAGCTCATCTGGGAAGGATTCCCACTGGCTCCTCTGGTTGTGTCCTGGTGCCCTGGTATCTGAGCTGGATACCAGGTTCAATATTTACTCCCCTCTGCACGGCTGCTTTGAATTCATTTTATTCCTAGGCACTAGTTGGAGTGGGAAATTTATACATGCATTCAGCATTGTCATAGTCATATCTTGCCTGAGGGTATATTGATCCTTGTTACCATATTGACTTGATGCTTCTACATCTGCCAGCAATAGGTCTACACATTTTTTTTATATGAAGATTGCACATTTTCTTTCCCCTGCCCCAAATCTCCTTCCATTCAGTCTCCTTTTATCAAGGTAGAACAGTTGTGGGGGTTGTTTTTCAGCGCATCTTTTAAAATGTGTCTGTCTTTGCTCAGGTAAGGGTTTAGCAATTGCAGTTTAGCTCCAGCTAGCAGCTAAACCCTGCACAGCTGCTCGCCCACTCCCCCCACAGTGGGATGGGGGAGAGAATCAGAAAATTTAAAGTGAGAAAACTTGTGAGTTGAGTTAAAGACTGTTTAATAGGTAAAGCAAGAGCTGCATGCACACAAGCAAAGCAAAACAAGTAATTCATTCACCACTTCCCGTGGGCACGCAGGTGTTCAACCATTCCCAGGAAAGCAGGGCTTCATCAGATATAATGGTGACTTGGGAGGACAAACGCTATCAGTCTGAATGTCCCCGGCTTCCTTCTTCTTCCCCCACCTGCACATGCTGAGTGTGACACCATATGTTATGGAATATCCCTGTGGTCAGTTGGGGTCAGCTGCCCTGGCTGTGTCCCTTCCCAACTCCTTGTGCACCCCCAGCCCCCTTGCTGGTGGGTGGGGTGAGAAGCAAAAAGGCCTTGACCCTGTGTAAGCACGGATCAGTAATAGCAAAAACATCCCTGAATTTTCAGCAATGTTTTCAGCACAAATGGAAACGTAATCCCACTACCAGCTACTATGAAGAAACTTGCAAAACTAGTCCAAAACTAGCACAGCAATGATGACTATAATGAAAAGAAAGAGTAAAGCAAATAGTTGGAAATTAATTGGCAACAGAATTTCCTTTCTAAATTATAAATACACAGAAACAATTCTCTGTATTTTCTTTCCAGAGTGAAAGAAACAAAGCAAAGGGGAAGCTACCTGTTCATTTCTAATTGACTGAAGACTGGGGGAGCAGTAGCAAGATGGTCCTTACAACTGGTACGCTTGGAGCAGCAGATTTGTCACCACCAGCAATTTCTGCTTTTCACTCATGTTCTCCAGAAAGTTTCAACTATAAAGGTCACTAACCAAAAGCAGCTGCTAAAGTGGGTCCAATAGTTTTTGCTTAACTTTTAGCATTTACTTAACTGATTACTAGTTACAAATCTGACACACAGCAGATATAACAGTGTTCTCAAGGAGATTAAAGGATTAGTCACTCACTAGTTTAATCAGATTAATAGAGATTTTGAACACAATATATAATTCTATCCACAGAGGGGATACATGATAGCCACATGCTAGCCTAATTTGGGAAGGGATACTAGGGATGGACAGACCCAGACAAAAAAGCATGGAAAAAATTGCTAGTTATCACAGGGATTTTTCCATGTACTGCGCTTGTAATACCACATAGAGACCTTATATTTTCTAGTGGAATTACAAATTCACAAAATACAGCATTATCATCAGCTAGTAGCCTATGCAATACTGGAAGAAGACTAACATGATGCCCTGATATAAGCTTGAGATACTGGTATAAAGTATATTTAAAACCTTGCTTTTAATTTGTGGGGAGGTGTTTTTGTTTGTTTGGGTGCTTTTTTTTGCTTTGTTTTGTTTTGGGTTTTTTCATCTTTTGATGCCACAGCATCCAGGATCTGAAACATGAAGTGTGGGGAACAACTCTGTAAAATATTAAAAGCTTTGTGGCAAAGTTGGAAATTTGATACAGTAAATTCATATGAAGCAGGAAGAAAAGAAAGGATTTGCTGTCATCTGTGAGAGATGCCAAAGCTAGTATTTAAACTTTACCTGTGGAGAAATCTACAATTTTTTAAGGAAATATGCATTTCTCTTCCACATGGTTTGAATAAAGGGAAAAGTAGGGTGGAATCTCAGCATATTGAAACTGAGGTTTTCCTGTAGTAGAAGTTACTTTACAGCTGTAGTATTTCTACAATTTGTAGAGAGAAATCATAGAAAGCATTTGTATGAGCCCTGTTTTTACATGTAAAGAGAAAAAGCAAAGAATAATCAGTGTGACAGTATCTTCATCTATCACCCTCTTCTTTTTAATCCATTATATTTCGTTTTCCTGATTTTTTCCCCATTTCTGGGATAATGACCTTCACAAGTTCCCAAAGCATTTCTGAAGGTGTCAGTCTTGTGTCTGAATCTTATTTCCCTGACATCCAGTCTTCAGAAAAGAAGCACTTTTAAGAAAGAAACAAACAAATTAATCTCCATGTGCTTCAGGAAAGACACTGTAGCTGGAAGTAGGCCAGGTTTTCACTCTGAAGGATGCTCTGTGCTTGGCAAAGCCCAGAAATGTGTGTCTGCAATGGTTCTTCTGCTAAGGTTTTGAAATTTAATAATTACAGTTCTTTAAAGGAGGAACTGCAGCTTAGTGGGAACATAGCAGCTAACAAGGAAAAACCACGTTACCAGCAATTAAGTGTTTGTTATGCAGGAGCTGCAAAAACAAAACGGAACTCTCCGAGAGAAGCGCTCAAACTGTGCAATCTGGCAGCCCCTACCCGAGGTCACGCGTGCGGTGCATGTACTAAACGAGTCGAGGTGAGCGTCTGTGCGACGTGCAGGCTGCCGCCGCTCCCCTCTCCCTCGGCAAGGAGGGACTGCAGGATCGTTCTTTGCCGAGAGGACTCAACAAATCTGTTTACAGTGGTCCACTGATGGGCTCGGCGTTTGCCATCACCTCTCCGGTGGCTGCGCTGCTCCCTCACCCAACGGGCCCCAGCCCCGGCACAGCTCCCTCCCTGCAGCCGGTTCCTCTTTCCCCAGCTCCGACAGTCAGATTTCAGCCACGCAACCCGTGGCAACCAGAATCCCATCACTGCTCTCCGACAGGAGAAACACAGACACAAACACAAAGCTGCCTTTGGAAAAACAGCAATCGCCTGCTCAGGCTTTGCTTTAAAGAGAGAACGCGCTGAATTAAAAATGTGCCAAGAACAACCAGGATGGCATTGCTTTATTTTCACAAAGAAGTCTCTCCTAATTGCACATTAACTGTCTTTTCGCGAACAAACTTGTTTCCACCTAACGCTGACAGTCGCAGGAGCCCGTGTGTGTGTATGCCGGGGGAAGGGGCGGGGGGGAGCTACTTTGTGGCGCTGTCGGTACGTCTCGTGCCTGCGCTGATGGAATTATTGTTTATTTTTTTAATTTTCAGAGGTAGGTTGATGACAGCTGAAGAAGACTGTATTTGCTGAAGAGCAGCATGATGGTAGAGAGGAGCAGAGCTCCTGAGGGAGATCTAATGGTGCCTCTCCTTCCTGCACAGAGATAAAGACTTATAATAAGCGTGTATGTTCACCATCTGGCTCTGTGCATGTGGTCCTTATGGAGGCGAAAGCAGCACAATCTGTAAATGATCAGGAGCCATCGCACTCTCTCCAGAGAATCCACGATGCAATCAAGGTGACAGATGGCATGGCCGCTGCTGTGGCCTCATGGAGAAGATCAAAATCACCTTCAATAAACTCTGACTGAAATGGGCATGAGCACCTCAAAAAAGTCAGTTTGTCAGTCAAACTGCGACAGCAAGCTGCATTGGGGAAACATAGCAGCCAGCTCTCTGTTTTCAATCGTTTCCGTCTGACTGAGCCTGAACTATGATCTTTCTCAAATTGTCCTTTCTGTTTAGCTGAAGCAGGCCAGCAAATTGCCAGATTCATAGCTTTATTGAAGGAAATTGAAAACATGATGTCCTCAATTCAAGGGACAAACAGCTGGCAGGTGCTTGGACACCCAAGCACATAAAATGGACCCCTGGTCTTTTGGACAAGTTTGTCTAACTTTTGTTAGAGTAAAAACAGATACATAATAAAATAGATATAATAAAATCCCAATTTAGGCAGGGTTTATCAGGCATTAGCTCACAGCAATTATATGGCTGCAAAAGGACCTTGTGTTATGTATTAAATGCTGGGTTTTCCCATTTATGCTAAAAATTCCACATCTACTGCTAATTGCAGTGATTCTTGTTTCTCTGGTTTTGGATGAATATCTGAGTATAACATTTCTGCCATGACTGCTTATCAAGTATAGGCATTCAGGGCCCAATCCTGCAAGGTTCCCCACATGCCTGACAAGGTGACTCACCTTACAGGGTCAGCCTGCCCAGGTCAGACTCTTCCCAGCACTCTGTCCCTCTCTGGCCACCACTCACACCAGCAGCAGCCCCAAATGCCCTACTTCCATCCTTGTGCAGGCAGGGCAGTACCTGCCAGGTGTTATCTGTCATTTGTCCTACTGCATGAGCAGCCAAGGGTCTTAGGTGAACTTCCCTGAAACTGGTGGTGAGGAGACATATCCATTCCTTTATTTTTCCTAATTCTTCTACTTTTTATACTTAT
This sequence comes from Corvus kubaryi, assembly GCF_017639235.1. NCBI lineage: Eukaryota > Metazoa > Chordata > Aves > Passeriformes > Corvidae > Corvus > Corvus kubaryi. Next base: position 1,361,363 of record NW_024581127.1, on the reverse strand, counting down.
TTTTTATGGTGTCCTTGGCTTGATCAACTCCTTTTTTTTTTTTTTAAGGGAAGGAAAAATAATGTGCTTGCTGTTGCTTTCAAGCTTGCAAGGGGACTTGCAAGGGGGACTTCCAGGCTGAAGCTTTATTGCTAGGCTGAAGCAAGAAGGACACGTTGAGAGGAGACAGAGAATGGGCAGCCTTCCTCCTGCCCGTGGGATCCTGCCCCAAGATCTTCCTGGCCTGCTTTGGTACAAGAAGGGGATCGGCGTCTGCGTCCCTGCTCCGTGCGGCAGATGGTCACTGTCTTTCTCGGTTTGCTTGCTTGCATGTTTGGTTTTCTACCACCACATTTTAAAATGTCCCTATTGCCCTTAGCCTTTCCAGCTACTCATTTTTAGCTTCGTTACTCGTGAAATATTCTAGAAAGTCTTTTGGCCTGGTTCAAAGTCTTTTAACAGCAGTGAGTCTTTTCAACAACTTCACTGGGTTTGAGTAAGTCCTTGGCACACACTTCTCTGTAAAACAGAGTGTTATCAAAGGCAATTATTTTAAAATTTTGGTTTTTGATTCAGTGTGGAGCATGGGTCACATTTTGAACTCCAGGGTTCTGTACCATCTGACTAATTTTGCACATATAGCTGACCATCCTGTCTTGCACATTTTATGCTTGGAAAACATATAAATAAGTTGCCTTTGTACCTTTGTTCCTCTCTACCAACGCGACTTTGCATGCATGGCAGAAGATCTATGCTCCCTCTCACTAGTACACAGGTGCCAAGAGACTGTGACAGAAGTGGCCCAGTGTAAGCCTATTGTTTTGACCAGGCAAAAAGGTATTGTGCTGCTCCAGCACCCTGGAAGTTGGTTAAAGAGCCCACACCTTGATCGGACCAAGAGGTCCTGTTAGCAGAATGAGGAGGGAGTTTTAGCGATAAACTCCTGAGGGTTTCTGCTCTCTCTGCTGAGAAGTTTGATTTGGGATTACAAGGTGTTGCTCTGCTTTCTCCTGCTAGGTGGTAATAGGGAGCACACCAGAACAGGTATATGGATAACCTCTCCCAGAACTGGAGAACTGCATGGACATTTTCTTTGGTACAGTTCCCTGAACAGAGCTAATATGACAGTGGAAAATAATAAATATAATATTATAAGCCTGAGGTTCTTGTGTAGACCTTGTCAAAACATCTGAGTACCTGACATCTCTATTATGGTAACAACCATAGATGTTTAAGCATTTGGACACTAAGATTTTGGAACTCAAGTATTATGAAAAATTAATGCACTTGCCTCAAGCAAAATCTACTTGGGACCTCTCTAAATTGTAGCCAAACCCTGGTAGCTTTCTGTCTTTGGCTCTATTTTATTTTCTATTTTATTTTCTGTTTGTTTCTATTTTATTTTCTGTTTGTTTCTCATGCTGAGTACAGAGAGTAGCAGGGTAATCTGCTTTGCTCCTGTGGTAAAGAGGGCAAAGACCAGATCAGGTGGTTTAGTTGACAAACCCCAGTCCACAGCTCCACTCTGGAGACCCCTTGCTACAGAGTTTGGTTTCCCCTACCACGATCTCCAGACGGTCTCTGTAAGTACTCTGTCTCCTGTTGGAGAAGAGGCTTGAATTGCTCTCTCCATGGGAAGATGAATGTGAAATCAACTTCAGAGACTGCTTTGAGTATAACAAATGGTTTTATTTCTTGTTTAGTGGTGACAATGCATGACATGTAATGCAGGGTACATTTCAATACACATGTGCGTTAGATCAATGGAAAAAAAGCCTGGCCCAATTGAAATTTGCCACTGCATGGCTGAGAAATTTGGAGGTCTTTCCCCAACAAAGGGAAGTTTCACTTAATGCATAGAAATTTGATGTCATATATTATGAGGAGGAAAAAAGGATAGGTTTCTAGATAATTGAATGAAGTGAAGGGAAATTTAGGGCCAGAAAGGCTTTTGTCCTTGAATGTTCTTTCATCGTATTCCAAATAGGGACTCTGTGTCATGGACCTGTGAATACAAAGACTGCTTTTAAATCTCTGCTTCTTGCATGACTGACACTTACAATTCAGTACCATCTTTCAAGGCATCCTTTGTGCACATTTATTTCAAAATAATGTATTGGACCTGTAAAACCTTATTAGAGTATTTTTGCTGCAATTACACTTCCATATTCTCTGAGTAACATTAAGTCGATTGTTCCTTGTTTTAATATGACCTTATACCACAACAGCACAAGTACAGTGAAAGTCACTGTCTGAAATGAAACAGCTTTTATACTGGGTCTTTTGTTATGTGTTGATGGAGGGGATGGTTGATTGTAAAGGGAAAGTGTTTTGTTTTCTGGAAGTAAAATACAGAATTTGGAGCCTAGCAACGTTGCCTGGGGAACATTTAATAATATTGCCATGCCTGCCACATACCAGGGAAGTGAACTTCCCAATGATGCTTAGAAACCTGGGATCACTCCTTACCCCCCTTTTGTTTGTTTGCTGGCTTTATCTCTTTGACCCTCATTCTAGTTAGAAAACCATATTGCTTCAATCTTTTTTACAAACCATTTAAAATGGAATGAAATCAAGAGAAGGGGAATATCAGCAAAGAACAACCCACTCTCAGGAGTGGAGTCTCTTCCATTGCCAGTTCAGGGCAATTTCCATTCTGTTTCCCTGGACAGCTTTATGGGGAAATGGGATGTTCTACTTCCATAGTTACCACTGGAGCAAAGGCAATGAAATATCCCCTTAAGAGGAGGTCAACAGAGTCCGGTATCAAGAGCAGGAGGTTTCAATGGAGAGAAGAGGATGTGAAAATTGAAATAAAGGATTGATTTTGAACAACAATGCCTGTGCTTCATAGATATGACTGTCTTTCATCTAATGAAGGTACCTCGTAGAGGGGAGAAATTGAGTCATAAACACAGCAGATATCTTGAGCATGTGAAATAACACAAATTTCTTGCATTCCTCTGATTAGCTATGGCCAGGAAAGGGAAATGGTTATCATAATGTTCTACTGTCAATTTTTCTTTTAAAATTTATGGGACATTTTACATAGTCTGAGTGGTGGATACATTGGGATCAGCAGTTTGAACTGAAATAGAGATGAAATCAAACTAGTATGGAGTGTCCATTTGGAAGTGTTTGGGTATGTTTATTAAGAATGTAAAAGTTGATATGGGCAAAAAGGGGATGCTTTTCAAGCAATTTTTTCTTTTAGGCATGTGGACACAGAAGCAACATTACAAAAAGTAGACAGATACATTTGTGGGTGCTATTAAATAGCTATAAAAACCATGTCCCTATTTAAAAAGGTCCATTTACACAGTGGTCCCAGTCTGATTTCTAATTGTTATTTAAGCAGAAAATGCTGTACTTTCTCCTGTGATGGGAGCAAATTAGTGAACTGGAATGGTCTAGCTAGAATCAGAAACCAGGAGCTGAAAATATTCAGTATGATTGCAGTATGTTTCATGTTATGAATGTACCACAGAGCCTTTGGACCATTATGTACTTGCATTGCTATTTTAACAGCATCTGCTACATCTGGGTGCTATGTAGGGTCTGCTCCTACATACCTGCAGCTCCACCAGAGCCACAGAATGGAAGCCTGATAAGAGGACGTGCATTGCTTTGTATGATAAAAGGTACTTTCTTTGTCTGGCAAACCACTCCTTTTGTATGCACATCAACCAGATGGCCATTTCAGTTTGTCTCCGGCTGTGAATCAGACAATATGGCAGAATTAAGGGAAAAGCAAAACCTTCCCCTCTGCTCCTCCTCTCTGTATATAAAATTAGAAATCAACAACCTTCAGGGAGATTTTATTTTAATATTTCAGTCCTTCAGTAATTTAGTGGCTTTTTGACTTCTGACTTTTTTCTCGGTCACCGTGCATCACTCTCATTAAGGTGTGACTAGCTAAATGCTTAAGGACCATGAGATAAGGAAAAGGGTTCAAAAATTAGGTAACAAAAGAGGCATGAGAAATAGTGGTTACTAAAAATAAAAAAGGTGTATGTGTAATTTTGGTGATTTGATACTAACTACATTTTGCATGGTGAGATTCCTGATGGTGTTTCATGGACAGTGACTGCAGTTCTCTTCTGTGTCATATCAAGAAGTCTGGGGTCTTGTTGTAGGATTAAATACAGGAAGTTTTTCTCTGGTGACCTACACTGTGGTGGTGTTCTATCCTGCACTGGTGATCCTTCTACAAATTTTGGGCAGACACATCATTACCTTGCAGAACCTGCAGAGACTTTGGAAACAATTTGTTTCAGGGTCAGGAGGTGTAAGGCAGCTCTCACGCTGCAAACACTGCCCACACGGGTGGGGAATGTTACATGTTCTTCAGATAGAAAATGCAATGGTTTCAGCTGAAGAGGAAGAAACGAGGCGAGGAAAGAGGGCCAACAGAAATGTCAGTAAAACTATGTCTCAAAAAAAAGGCTGAAATCTGCAACAGGAGCCTTAAGACCTTTGTTGCTGGACTTCCAGGACAAGAAGGTCTTATGAACTTTACAGAGACCTGATGTGCTCAACTTGTAGCTACTAACATCATTTAAAGCATCCTGACACTTCATTTTACCTATTTGCACAAATGTGTAGGATCACATTTAACAATAACTAAAAACGGTCCAAAAGCCACTATGCCAGAAAAAAACCATTCTAGTCCCTGGTAGGAGATGGCAGCTCTATATTAAATCCTATAATTTAACTGGGCTTAATTTTGCAATTTTCCAGAAATATTCAAGAATATACATGCTGATTTTCGCACATCTCTCAACACAAAATTATCTCCGAGTACCAGTAACTTTTGCTGAAATGCAGTGATAGCCACGTGCAGTTGTGAAAAGATACATTCCTCATTGAAGCATCTACCCATATTTTAGCAACTGCTAAAATTAAATCCATGGGTTGAGCCCTCAGTTTGCCTGCTATTTCCACCTACTAATAACCAAGAAATATGAAGGAATTGCTCTAATGTGCAAGTAACATAACATTCTCTTGGCTCATACAGATCTCCAAGAATGACCATGAAATTTTATGTAAAATTAGATCACAGGAAATAAAGAAACTGGCCATTCTCAGGATTCTCTCTACAGCTAGCAAGAATTCCTATTGAGTTTTATTAAAACAACTTCAAATCCTGTTCTAAACATTTAGTTAGCAAACACTGAAACCATATTCAAGTGACATTTAACTGCGAGGGCAGTGGAGAAAAACATTTTGCTGTGGATCCTTCTTGGCCAGTTAGAATTTGTGACAACAAGCAAGCATATTTCACGATTTCCTTCATGTTATTTATATCTGGTTTAAGTTTAAATTTACAAAGACCATAAAGTATTCCATTTTCATGCACAAATTTTTCAAGAAATCATGAGAAGAAAACAGCAGTAAAAAACATTTGAGAACATATAATAGAGTACCACTCTACACAGGAATAAGGGAATATGTTATAAACAACTCAATTTTAAGAGAATTTGATATGTTTTACACCTTCAATCATTTATCCTAAAGCTCTGGAAATCAGATTTCCTTCAGGTGGCTGCTGTTTTAGTGAAGGTAAACATAACAACAGACAAAAATTTGAGACATTCTGGAGTTTTGAAATGATTCTATGAATTCTTATGCATTAACTTTTGTTAAGGAAATGTTGTGAGGGCTAGCAGACATTTTACAAATATTTAGTGAGGGATAGCTTTTGCCTCAGAAGTTCAAGCGTCGACTTGCCATGCAAAGAATAGGTAAGGCTGGAGGAAAAACTAATAATTGTGGTTTTAGACAAATGAAGGTTTGGTTTCATCCAGAGTGATATGAAAAAACTGCCAAAACTGGGTCTGAACTTTACAAATTCAGAGATATACTTCCAAAAAAATATCAAACACATATCTGCTTTTGAAATCCGTGAATTATAAAATTGTGACTAAATAGTCCACATTTTATGCTCATGAGACAAAAATACTGGAAAAAAAGGTTGCGTGAGAGTTAGTTAAGTACTTTTAACATTTCTAGTTGAGGAAAGACAAAAGGTAGAAGAGGAGATCATTCAAGTACTTACAAATTTTCTCTCCTTGTCTCAGGACTTGTATTCTGAAATGGGAGCACTTACACAAATGGAGCTTCCTTTTCAACAGCACTTGATACCCATTCTCATCTTTATGTTAGATATCTTTCACTTTGCAAACTTAAGTTACATCTCTTCTTTACTGTGCCTAGGTTGAGTAGGACTCCATTATAGTCCAGTTGCTGTGAGATCCTTGAAAAATCTGTGAAATTAAAATACCTCAGTGCAAATCTAAGATCTATGGGGAATAGCCTATTCTGTTGAGAAGTCTGTACATCAGTGTTCCTGTCTGTAGAAATGAGTCAGTAATGTGTAACTTCTTTACAAATATTTTGGGATCTGAAGTCTTTGAACATACTATATAACAAGTAGATTTAGTTAACAGTTAGTAGTGAACTGTTGGTAGCAGTTATCTGGAGAAAGACAGAAGATATCGTGTGATGTACAATATGGAATTAACTCCCTCAAACAAATTCCTTCTTTATCCATGACATTTTTACCTAAATGTTGATGGAAAAAAAAATAGAATGGCATTCTGAAAAGCTTCTGATCAGATTGCTTTTTCTGTCCAATGAGTGGTAGAATTAAAATGCTATCTGGTAGTTGGTACTGTGCTTTACTGAGAGAAAGAATACATTTGCCAGCATAATATCTGCATTTTGATAGTCCTGCCATATAAATTTGATGCACTAAGTCTGGAGCACAAGCACAAGAATCTACATACCCATCTTTATTGTAATTATTACAATAAAAAGGAGGAAAAGTGCTGGTTTGCTAGATAATTAAAAACCCCAAAGTTAATGGGCAGTACATTTTTAGGAAGGTAGCTGTAAATCTCAGAACAGTTCTCTTATCAGGTCATCTGTAATCTTACTCTGAAGTCACTTCAAACCTATGGAAGAAAATCCCAAAAGTCAACAAAAAAAGTAGTTTTTCTTCTTTGAACTGGCATGTAATTTTTACAATAAATAAAAGTTATGCCTCTATATAAACAGATTGCTCAAAATTAATGTCTTCCTACCTTTATCCAGTTATCTTCTCACAGTTTTAAAAAATCAGAAGTCATAACTTATGGTATATCAGACTTGAAGGTTTTATATGTTATTTTACTCCTGAACATGGCTTCCAAAGATGCATGCATAGACTGCAGCGGGCATATACATACATATATACATACATATACATTTGTGTATATATATATATGTATATATATATACACACATATGTGTGTGTGTGTGAGCTAATAGCTTGTGAGCCTCTGGAGACAAAGCCACCTCTTGTGCAGTTCTTAAGTACATGAATAACCTTAACCACATGACTCATTCTATTGAGTGGGATATTTCATGCATTTAAAGTTGCACACATGTTAAAGTGGTTTGATGGATCAGGGCCAAAGCAAGTGAGGTCTATGGCAATGTGGGACTAATGATGCTCTTATTGTAAGAATCATTATCCCTGGTTTTGCATGAATTTTAACAATGCAAAGAGTTTGTGATTCATGGGAATTCTTTAAGGTTAATTTTAATTTGTTTGATTTCATTCCATTGTGCATGGCCCATTTTTATGCCTGTGTTTCCAAGGAAACAGTTGTAAAATGGAATTTGATATGATGTGTTATCAGGTTCCTTGTCAGCAAGTTTCAAGTGATAGTTATGAACTTGACAAATTAAGTTAAAAAAAATTATGATTTGAGTATTAAGATAGAGCTACATGTACAATGTTTGTTGTCATCTGAATGATGTTCTAATGCTTTAATTTGTTTGGGGACAGAAATTGTTCTGATCACTACAAGGAGATTGTAGTATTGACAGCACAGATACAATATAAAATGTCTGCAATGCTGAAATCAGTGTTTGAGACTGCTGCTGTCTTGATTCCATTAATATAATCTCAAGAGCAAGTACCTTGAGTTAAATCAGACTGACTCCATTTAAGAAGTCCTTTATGTTCACTGACAGCTAAAAAAAAGGAAAGTGAAATCCAGTCAGGACTCATGTCTCATGTACCAAAATCCAAGCAGGGGATGTATATACAATAAGTCTAAATGGATGCTGTATTTTGGATGGTATTTACAATCTGTTAATTGCTGTGCAAGCACAAACACAAATGTTTATTCCAAAACATTTGTGCAAATGTATGTGTTTTACAGAGCAACAAACAAACCAGAGTTCTGTTCTTCAGCTTCTTTGTTATTCTTACTTTTTTTGATGAAACGTGAAAGTCAAAATATTTCAGGAATACTTCATCATTCTATTGAGAATAGCTTATTTTTAAAGCAATCTCTATGGGCTAGTTACCTTGACTGAAGCCTGAGAAACTAGGCAAGACCCTGGAAAAGATAGAAAGACCTTTGCAAGTGATACTAAACCCATGGGTTTGAGGGAAGGAAAATAGGGATTTGTCACTGGAGCGTATTCCAGCAGTGCTGCCTTTCTAAATAGGAAAGTTATTTGGTTTAGTTTTAATTCAATTAATATTTGTCTTTCAGATACTTAATAGAAGTCATGTGAGGACTTGCAGAACTCTTAAATGACTTGTTCATTGTCTTTTGTCTGAGCATCCTTGTAAGGCATGCAAGAGCTGATACACTGGTGGGTGTATTTTCCTCTGGCATGGTCTGTCTTGTGGTGGCCATGGACTCCCTGCTGGCAAGACGTGGGAGCACACCAAAGCCCAACTGCGCTCTCACTGGCAGCTGCACTCACTTTTCCATGAAACTTAGGGTGCTGGAGACAGCAATACAAGCATTTCTCCAGCATCATGATGTAGACAGGACATTCATTTGAACCCACAAAATCAGAAGCATTCCTGGTTCCCTACATTTAGAGGTCAAGTGCAAAACCTTAGCAGGTTTGGGGAAGGGGATGAGGGGCAGTAACTTAATTAAAGACTTAGGAACAAGAACGTGCAGGAAACTTTAGGCCAAGCAAGGACTCAAACTTGGTTTTTCTCAAGGCTACTGTCTGAGCTGACCTTTCTCCCTCAATTTACAAGTGATGTGTAAATGGAAGTAAAACAAAAGAAAATCTAAATGTTTATTATTGAAATGCACATATCTTCACAGCACAGAGAATTCTCTGTTATTTCTTGTTCCTGGTTTTATAAATTCAGGGACTAATAACACCAAATCCTACCTTTTTTATATGTGAGAAAGTTACTTCCTGCTCCTGATTCAGTGTTCTTATCTCAAACGTTTATAAAGTATGATCCTAAGGAGGTAAATGTTAATACCAGAAAAGAAAAAAATTACTTTCCTGTAGACTCATCTCAAGTGTTTGAAGCTTCCAGAAATGTGGTATTTCTGATGCTCTTGAAGAGAGAGATTTCTGACCAAAGGTAAGTGAGGTGCCAAAGGTAACTTCAAACTTGGTCCTGCATGGAGAAATCACCACTCCTTGTACAGTGGCATGTGTGTGTGCACGCATGTGCATACGCACACACACACACATTGTGCATTTTTTCTTTTTCATGTTTTAAGCCTAAAACCAGTTTATGATTTTGCATTAAAAATTTGAAGTAAGTTGATTTAAAATCACAGTATCTGGATTTAGTGAGACAAGGGAGAAGTGTATGCTCTCAGTCATAGAAGAAAGTATTTTCTTTAGAAATGACTGTAGTTATATTTGTCTCAGCCCTTTCCCTTTAGTAACAGTTTAAAAGAAAGAAAAGGAAAACCATTTCTCTTGAAGACAATTGAACCTGACACAAAAGACTGTAAAAGCTTGAAAGATGGTCTGATGTGGAAATACATATTTCAACAATTTGTAAATTGTGCATTATATACACAATGAATAATTGTGGTCTGTTTACCAAATATGAATATAGACAATTGTTAATGTACTGTCATGTCAGTCCATGTGACAGAGGCATTATATTGTTGATACAAAAATGCACATTGAAGAAAGAGAACCGAAGAAAGGAATACTTGCTGCTGTTCAAGCATTAATAAGAGCTGGTTTAATGTTGTTAGAGACTGGAAGAAGTCTCATTCTGAGATAACTAAAACTTTTCAGATTCCTTTCCCTAAATGTATATTATAAGAGTGCAAAATGCATCCACATATGATGTGTTGTTATCTTGTCTGTCTCTTTTTCTAATTCCGTCTTTTGATGTCATTTAAAAATGGATAGGGGAGTGTTCTGAAGGCTTGCAAAAAAAACCCAAAACAACAAACCTGCTCTCATTTCCAAGACAAGTCTTATTATGAAGTCTCAGGAATCAGTTTGGGTGAGTTATTGCAAATCCTTTAAGAAAATGGGAATACACGGGCTATAATAGCCCTATTTAAAATAGAAAATCTACTCTGTGTGTGTGTATGTGTGTGTGTGTCTCTGTGTGTGTGTGTGTGTGTGTGTGTGTGTGTGTGCAGGCAAACATGGCATTCAGGAGAGTGAAATGAAATGAGCCAGAAACTTCTCACATTTTCCTGGCATCTGTGGCGTGTCGCCATATGAGAACCATATGACTGCTGGCAGATTGGCATGTCAGCTCAAGCATGTACAACTTGACCTCACGGAGCTCTGTGTTTATCAGTTTATAACAGGAATATTGATACAATTTTAGCTGCAGTCTTTCTGTGCAAGGACACTTCATCCTTTCACAGTCCTAATTCTCCTTTGCTAAAATGACAGCACCTTGTTTTTGAAGTTGCTTTTCCACTTGGGGAAAAAAAAAGCAAAGGCGGCAGAAGACAGCAGAAAGCTGTTCTGTGTGCCAGAATGATGTTTCATTCATTGTTTTGTTAACTGTGAAGTCCTTAGTGGAGTTTGTCACGGGATTGCCTGGCTGACTTGTGCTGTCTTTGTGGCTGAAAACCACAGCAGTATTAAAAACAGAGGTCGAGGCAAAAATCTGAAATGTTGTTAAAGCTGCAAGTAATTTCTGAAGTATATCTGCACAGAGGAGTCCCAATGTTTATTCTCTCACAAGATGGATAAAAGGATAGTGCATAAAAATGTGGATGAGCAGTTTTTCACCTTAAGTTTGCTTTCCTGATCTCCAAATGAGTGGAATGCAAGCATACATTTAGTTGCTGCATCACATACATATGAAATTAAATATTAGAATGGTGAACATGATAAAAAATCTGAGACAAACAGCTCTCCATCCAGAAAGAGAAACTGGATGTACATATAATCATAAATCTGAGTTTGCTGCAAAAATTCAGATGTCATACAAGCTTGTCTGGTTGTTTATGGCAGGTGAGAGTCGGTAAAAGTGAAATGATGTAGGTACAGTCAAACCATGACCTGGATCGGAGACAGAAATAAAAAGTATGGAGAGTACTTCTGACCATATGATTGCATTTAAACTGCCTTTGTCACCACCATTTCCTTCAAGAATAAGAGTTTATCTTATATCCTCAAGGACTTAAACATGGACTATGACTTGTTCCACTTAACAGTGTGGAAAGATGATGTACTGAACATGCATCGCTTCACATTAGCCCCGCAACTGCACTCACGCCATCCTTCAGAAATAACGTTATTCATATCTGCTCAAGCTTCCTTGAAGGTTAAGCTTTAAACTGCTGTGATTTTCTAATTTTCTCTATACTGGCAACTTAATTAGAATCTCATCAGAGCAGATTCTAGGACTGACATTAAAACTTCCTCACCCACTGTCTTGACGAGAAACATTATAGAGACAAGTACTGTAATACTATTTTTTTTGGAAGGACTGGCATGAAGGGTAGGTGGAAAAGCAGTGAAGAACACCATTAGAAAATTAATTAGATAACATCCTGAAGACAAAAAAGAAAATGTAGATTAATTTTGCTTCTTCAATTTTTAAAAAAGTAATAGGAACAGAAAGAAAGCGAGATCTAATACTTCACTTTCCCCAGGGACTGACTATGGGACATTATGGCAGACAAAGAAACATCCTGCCACATGCAACTATATGTCCCTAGACAACTCTGTCTATCTCAAATATGCAATCTGTGGTGATCAAAATTTCCATTTACAATGTCCTTTCCATTTACAATTGTAAACTTCCATTTACAATGTCCTTGAGAAAATTTATCAGAAAATCTAAAATATTTGGATGTATTTTCCAGAATTTCATTCAACAGTCTTTTCATGCTGATGGATTGGAAGAAAGACTAAAATAGAAATAAAAAAGGGAGGGAAAATGGCTCTGTTCTGCTGAAAATGGAAAGCTATTTATTTCTAGTTTGTTTTGGCAGGTGATATTTGGCCAGCAAATCTAATATTGTGGTAAAGCCAAACGTTTTTGAGTTTACCCATCTGTAACCTCCACACAAGCTACAAAATTTAAAAAATTCAAAGTTTCAGAATCTTTTATGCATGATGAACTCTGATTTAGTTTTCATTATCATCTGTAGTCTGAATCTCTGCTGATAGCTTGAGAACACTTGCCATATCAAATTACCACAAAAAGATGTCCAGCCTATGGAAATGAACAATGAGCAACATCTATTTGACAATTGTCTTTTCTGTTGGTTGAGACATACTCTGTCAGAAGCACCACCAGAGATCAATGATGACATCTAAAGAGGCAAAGTACATACTCAAGAAAGACTATTGAAAATAAAATATGATCACAAATTCTCATGGATGTGCCAGTTCATTAATTTATACAGACATTTGCACTGTTGCACACTCATATTCAGACTTGAACGCATTGATATTCATGGGTGGGGTAGACTCTCCACAAAATGTATTTATGAGTTTGTGATAATTTTCTTCTATTAGGACAAAAAAAAAGATTTGTAGCTTCAGCCAGACTTACCATTTTATTTTATATATAATTTATCATTTTGAATGGTAGCAAAAGTATTTAGAGAAGTAGTAAGATTTGAAAGTGTTCTTGTCATTCATGATGGTGATATGAGTGTTTGAGGAAAGGTAAATTCACTTCTGAGCATTGAGCTCATCTTAAGCCATGGACAACAACAATTAAATTGTCATCATCTGGAGACAATAACATAAATCTGCACAAAAAAATTTAATAGATCCTACAGCCATAACGGTATAAACTTGAATACATGGTAGATTTACACATGAACAAGCAAAGCCTCTCATCATTAAATAGTACTTAGTGTAAGTGGATCAGTAAAGCTGTTTGTGCGTTTTTGTTTCTTTTCAAAGGATTGTAGTTAGGGGGTGCCTAAGTGTATGATTCAGAAGGGAAGGAAAATCATTTATTGCAGCATGTGGAGAGGTTTGAGTGAGAGCAGATTTCCATGCAGGAATGAAATATGAGCCAGGGAAAACACCCCTTTTTGAACACACTCACAAGCCCTGATTACACAGTCCACAGCTGGAGCTAATCCAGATTCCTGTTTAATTAAATAGTAGCAGGCATTCTGCTGCCTTACATCAAAATGCACAACGATGGAGGTGAAATGCAAAATGTGGCACCCACCTCTCTTCATTTCTCCTGAAAAAAGAGAAGATTTATTTTAAATCTTTTATTAAAAATCTATTCACTGTGCAGGACAAATTTTAAATGTGCAGGGTGAATTCTAACTGCATAGAGAAATGTATATGATGAAGTGATGGCTTGGTACCAACATACCAAATTTAGTTATTGAATAACCTCCCTATGAAATAACCTGTGCTATAATTTGTTGTGAGACCATCCTACTCTGTGCCTGCAACCTGTTTCTGAAGGAGAATAATCCAAACTTTTTTTCCTTTCATAGCAGTAAGCATAGAACCTTCAGCTGAAGGATGTCTATATGAAAAACTGTCCCATTATATACTGTGCCATTTTAAAGCTGGGCACTTAGTGCTGTATCTATCATGTAGCATCTATATATCTATATTCAACTTTTTCCCAGGTGAGAGTGGAAATTTCATCAGTCTTTGGGGAGCAGGAACTCATCTATAGTGCAGGTCAAGTGAGATGTAACAGGCACCGTCCAAGGTTAAAGGGTATAATAGAAGTAAACAGGTGACAACTTTCTTACAAACTTGAAATAATATATATGTTCTACTTCTCCCTAAAAGGATGGTCTTTTCTTTATTATTCTGTTAATTTATGACACAAGTACACTGATTTCATTTCGTGACAGAGGCTGTCTGATTTAAAAAGCCCAGATACACTCAGGGAAACACAGAACATGTATATTTGCTTTCACTGAAGAATACATTTTTTTCCAGTGTATCATCCCATGTAGGAAACAATAAAGATACATTTTATGGGGTTCTGTATTTTTATAGCATCATATGCTAAACATGGATAGCATCCTTGATGAAATAACAACAGCAACAACCAATACCCTCTTGGTTTTCTCCTGTCAAGAAATATGAGTGTTGAGTTGGCTTTGTTATTTGGCTGAAGTCAACAGCAAAGAAGACAGTTGACCATAGACAGCCAAGAGGTTTTGGCTCCTTGAAGAGAAAGATGGGTATTGGGGTGGTGAGCAAAAAGTGGAGGTTAGAGAAGCAACATTTTCCCCACAAACACGTTGGCCCAGTCTTTAAAAAAATAGTTATTTCTATACTTTTCCTTAAAAGCATAAAATGGGAGCATTAAATGAACCTGAATTGCAGATACTTTAACAGTGATCAAAGTTTAATGTTGTCTTTATGTAACTCCTTATTAACTAATATAACACCTTTCCTAGATATTACTGAGCCAAAAATCAGCAGGATTAAGCAAATACATAAAACATTTCTGTGCCTATTGAGAGCATTCACTCACATTACATTAGAATAAATTATTTTCTAACAGATGAGTACTACTATCTGTCATAGGTTAGCATAGGTTAGCATTAAAGGAAATGCCCTGACTGCCTGCTCATCTTGGCTAGCACATTATTTCCAGTGCAGGAGATGGCTTAATATGCATTTTTAAACCTTGCTGTGACATGTCAGAGGCCAATAAAATGGACTGTTGGTTTGATGTGGCATGGTTATTCCTATATTCCTTCTGATGGTTCTTAACTTTGTGTCTGTTTTAGTATTATTCCTCTCATAATTTAGACACATCCTTGAGCACAAAAAAAAAAAAATTCTTTACTTCATATGCCTTAGCTGCCCCTATCCCATTTCCCTCTGTGCCTTCTCTGGCAGTCTGAACACACATTCTCTCCCCAGAGTCCTTTTGTGTGTTTCTCCTTAACTCTTGACACCTTTCAACTCTGAAAAAACATGTAAAGACCAACCTAAAGGCTAAAATACTAATTAATTTTGTCTTTCTCTGCACCTTAGTTCCATAGGTTTGTCACTGTGGCAGGCTTCACAGGGGTGGAAAGGATGGCAATAAAAGCATTCAAGGTCTCCTGACATCTAGAAAACAGAGCAACAATTCAGAGGAAGAAGATGGCAGCTCTAAATTTAGCTTAACATATCTGCAAAATCTTTTCAAGGTGGCTACCTGTCTGGTTTCCAAATTGAGCCTCGATTTGCCTCTTTTCTCTGTTTTTTGACCCCAGGGTTGTATCCCTCCTCACACACGTGGAAGAGAGTCCTCAGAAGTGATGCTTTGCTTCAGGTTTCCTCTCCCAAGCAGCTCTTGGGGGCCGGGGTGCAGCTGGCCTCAGCTTGCACTACCCCACTGCTCCTGGCTCCCATTTTGCCCTCCCTGATGTTCCTGGCGATGGAGCTGTGTTGGAAACAGGCTTTTGGGCACTGTGCTCTGGGCTGTGTGTGCTAGGATACAAACCACAGGTAAATCATGTGCTCTATAAAATGAAGCATTTGGATCCAGGAGTAGAGGGACATCATTTGCTTGCCAGCCACATCACAGCCTGTGCAATACATTTACTTTATGACATTTAAAAAGGGTGAGGATCTGCCATCACAGCTGCTTCATCTACATGCATTTTGTGTGTGCTCCATACATGTATGGTCTGCAGCCAGATCAGGACTCCCAAGAAACCCTACAGGGGTCCCCTGATGGGATCATCTCCCCTGAGAGATGGTGGGTTTTTTCTGGCATGGGGATGCAGATCACATCCCTTCTGCAGGAAGGCAGGAGAGGCAGGGATGCCCCAGACTGGTAAGGCTGCTCAGTCCTATATGCTGGTGCTACTGGGGGGTGTCTGGAGCACCCTCTCTAATTCGTGTTTTCTCATTGCATCATGGTTGTTTTAGATTTAGGTTTTTCCTCTCTGCTTTTTTTTTTTTTTTTTTTTTTTTTTGCTTCTTCAGACTATATTTGACCATCTTTACCACTCTCCATATATTACTCCTACTTGCTTCCTTTTCCTGCAATGGTCTTATTTTTGCAGCTCTTTATAGGCACATTTCTGCCCAAAACAGAGAACTGAATTTTTTAAAGGAAACAAGCTCTAATCTGAAACCTAGTTTTTTTGTTTTCAAAATGGAGATTCCATTCCTCATGGCAATTTCCCTCCTTCCCCCAAATTCAATATTAAAAATTATTGGAAACATTAGCCAGACAGGGTTAAAAATAAACATTTTGGTAAAATGTCGTTTGGGTTTTGAATGACAGAGCAAGGCTGTGTATATAATATACTATAAAAAGCCTTAAACACCAGGATATTATATGAAAAAGTAACAGCTATTCTTTGTGAAGGTGCCATTTATCAGCATCTGAGGAAGTTATTTGAGTAGTTTAACAAACATAACTAAAGTGTAATGTTTATCAGCTGTCCTGTTTAAACAACATAGAAGAAGATGGCTCTTAAAAATGAAATGGACATTAATGAATATACATTGCCAGTTTACATGAGAGGTTGTATATAGCCCTATAGAAACAACGCATGTGAGGTGTGCTGCTGGGGGTCACTCCACCAGGCAAAGGAGAGAGGCTGAATCATACACCTTGGGCAGGCACAGACAAGCACTCTGTCATTTTAATAACGCTCTCATTGCAGAAAGTTTCACCAGTTATGGCCATGATGCTTAATTGCTCTCATTTATCTCCCTAATAAGTGATGTCATTGAGTTAGAGCTGTTGAACACATACAACTGGCAAGTCAGTAAGTAAACCTGATATCCACACCTACTGATGAGAGTGGGGGGGATAAATGGGAGTAAGAAATGCAGCAAAGGCCTTAAAACTACACATAGTGAAATTTAGAACAGCAAAACAGATATTTCATTGTCTTATTTCTCTACTTGTCTGAAACCATCCACATTTATTGAGAGGTTAAAAGCTAGAAATACATACACAGAAACCCAGATTCTCTGAGTATAGAAGCAAACCCATTTGTACTGCCAGCTTGAGAGTTTAAGGGGTGACAGCTGTCCTTTGGTCCTGCTGCATCTTCATATAGGTAGAGATAGCTGCAAGTCTGCACAGTGGATTGTCACTCTGTGCATAGAAAAAAGAAAGTGCTTTCAGCCCCATATTTTCATTTGTAGCAAGGCTTTAGTTTTGAATGATGTAGATCAACGAAAGGAATAAAAAGAAAAAAGCAGTCAAAAAGCTCCCCGCATGGCTTTACTCAAGCTGAGGGAACAAATAGAGAAAAAACCCAAATACATTCTTAGCAGTGACTCTGCGTTATCTCCATAGGGTACAAATCACTGCCATTTCCAAGTCTTTATCTCCCTTGCAGAGGTTACCACCTGCTGCATTTCCAGGAGGTCTGGATGGTGTTGCTGTGGCCTGGCCAGGGGCCGTCAGTACTGCTGTGCTTAGGCAGGATGATCTGTGAGCATGCAGGAAATATGTCCAAGGTGGCTGGAGTTTTGTTTGTTTACTCACTTGTTCTCCTATACTTCTAGGTGAGGAAACATCCTCCGAAAGGAATCTGTTCTGACAGAGCTCAGCTTTTGGAGCCAGTCTGGAGTTTCTTCTCATCTCAGATTTGCCCCTTCATGGGGGAAAACGTGAGGAGGCTGTTAACATCCGTCTAAGAAATTCTCTTTTCCCAGTCTCAGGAATTAAATGGCTAGAGTTTGACAGTTAAGAAAAGTTGCTTAGTCTCTGTTAACCTTTGTGTCTACAAGGGCAGAGAGCAGCAGGACTTTACAAGTCTGAGCATGCTAAAAGTGGTCATGCAAGATGATGGGAGTCTTGGGGCGTCCTGTGCTGCTTCATGCAGGAAATTAGGTGATTATTGGAAATCAACTTCCTGGGAATTGCTAGGAAAGCATAAAGGGAGTGAGGGAGGCAGAGCATGAGCCGAGAAAAGCCAAGGGGCTTCTGCAGGACCAGAATTAGGTGAGTGCCTACGTGAGCAAATGAGAGCTAGAGCAGGGGAGGATCAATGACCTGCAGCAAAGCCAGTCTCCTCAGGCTGCTCCTTTCTCAGAACAGTTTGTTTCTCTTTCTATTATTCCATCCCTTTCCAAACTGGGGAAAATTATTTTTAAAAATGCTTCTTGTTTATGGCATGGCTTTAGATTTTTTTTTTAAGGTCTTGCACCTCTATCTAGAGCACTTAAACTGCCTGTGGGCAGATAGCTTGCCACCACAGCGCTGAGAGACTTCCTCAGCAGAGTTCACAACTGTGGCTAACAGTTTGGGTGGTTCTACTAAAAATACATTACACCTGGAGATACTTGATGACTCTTTTCCCAGAGCTGATGAAAATTACTGTTACTTTTTTGAAGGGAATTTTCAGGAAGTGTTAAACGTATCTATAATAAGAGGAGTTGGCTTTAAATGTAATATTCACCACAGCTTTGAACTGTTGGTAAATCCAGTTTGCTTCCTACAATACCCCCACATTTCTTTATGGAAATAACTTCACACAGTTGGAATCTGTGAGAAAGAAGGTGATATGGGTCATGAAATTATACCAGATTTTAATTTCTACTGTATGAAATTCATAGCGTGCAGGATCTCAAACAGCAGCTACCAAGTTAGATTGTATTCTTAATATAGACTCTCAAACTCTTTTATGATTAAACATTGACTTTTCCTACATGAAAGCACAAAAGGTTGATGCTGTGTAGGAAGTTCAAGGTACCCAGATTACAGGGTGTAAAAATAAGGAGAAAAGGGATTTTTTTTCATTTTAGAGTCCTTTTAAAATGTTGGAAAAATGTTCCAGGCCATTTCAAAACCAGTGTTTTTGAAATGTTGTTAGCATGATGAACTGTTAAAAAAATTATGGGATAAAACCTTTGTTTTCACTGGTGTTAAAGAGAATTTTAAACCAAGAACTAATTATTACAAACCCACAAATGCAAATTTATGTTTAAAATGCTGAAGAAAAATACTTCAGTATACCTTTACAACATTTTAATATTCCTAAATGAAAAATTTAGTAAAAATAATGCAACTTCACAAATGTTTGAATTTTATTGACACAAATTTGTAAGAATTTCACACAGGTGTCTGGTAGAGACAGACACTTGGTCTGTGGAGGGCTAGGGATTTACTAGGACCAGAAGACTGCAGTAAAAGTAGAAAATAGAGACATGAAAGAAAAAAAACCCTACTGCACAAGTCAGAAAGTAGTGGAAAATGGAAATGCCAAGAAGATAGACTTGGGGCATTGACCACCTCCTTTGGAAGCCTGTTCCAATATCTGACCACCCTCTCAGTAAAGAAATGCTTCCAGTGTCCAGTCTGAACCTCCCCATGTGCAGCTCTGAACCATTCCCACGTGTTCTGTCACCGGGTACAGCGAGAAGGGATCCACACCCGGCTCTTCACTACCCCTCCTTAGGAAGCTGGAGAGAGCATTGAGGTCACCCCTCAGCCTCCTTTTTTCCTCCAAAGTAGACAAACCCAAAGTCTCAACTGCTCCTCACAGTCTTTCAACCCTCACACCAGCTTTGTGGATCTCCTCTGGACTTACTGAAGGATGTGACCTTCACATCCTTCGTAAATCATGGGGCCCAGAACTCCAGAGAGTATTCAAGGTTTCTCATGTCTGTGCCTTTTGGGGATTTTTTTACTCAATGTGTAGATAATATAAAGCAATAAAGGAGAGAGTTTTTAATGAGCTGTGAACTAGGTATAGTCTTACCACAAATGAAATATCAAGGTATGTTTTAAACTAAAAGGACCTTTTAGAAAGCAAAAGGGGTTTTTTGCTGAGTTTCAGTGAAGTTGTTCTTGATGCCTAAGTAAATATCACAAGGCAATATTAGCATAACCAAGGAGGGTATTATTTGAATCAAAATATAGATATATACCAAACGATATGATTCAAAGAAAGCTGCTTTGAGTGATATCAGGGTAATGATGTTGTAAAACATTATTCCTGACTGGTAACCTTATCTTTCACACCCTTTGCAAGATATCTAAGATGCCATATTAAGAGAGTTTTTTAAATAAATAATTTCTTCTACTTCCTGAAGTGACGGGCTTTTCATCAGAGCATAAATTCAGTATAAAAAATTTAAAAAAAACCCTTTGCAATTTTTCTGCAAAATTAAACACTGCTATCTGAACCATTGAGAGAAATATATTTACATATTTCAGGCTAAAGATCTTTTGTAAATGTTTAGTTACCACATTCAAACCTTTCAACACTTCCCCCGAAATTACATTATTCTTATGAAGATACAACAAGAAGTCAAAGAATAAAATGTAAAAAGCTCCACTTCAGTAATATGAAGGTTGTGAAATGATCTGACAGCATCCAGGAAGCTCAAAGTTACAGCTGACAGCCTGTCCTTAACTCATGCTGTGTGAAAAAAGCAAATGGCATTAATGCATATTAGCTGAGCCCAAAGTTTGAACCCCTCAGCCCATCCCTCCTTCTCTATTTGAGTTATGGGAGCTGTCATTTTGAGGTCTGATTTTCAAACTTGGCTTCAGTGTTGCTGTTAGAAGGCGTGCATGGCACTTACACACAACATAAATCTTTGCTCAAAAGCTCTGTTTTGTCCAGGCACGTGCCAGTGCAGCAGCCAGGACGCAAGATGTTAGTTACAAACATCGATGTGTATCTGCAGGCTTTGAAGACTTTACCAAAGGCACAACAGCTTGCTGTACTCCTCCTCAGAAAACATTTGTTTGACACGCTTTCTACCTTTCACCCCTGCTATAGTTTATTGGCCTTGTATGCATTTCTAACTTGTGACGCTCAATAAGGATAAATTTAACAAGTGCACCATGTATGTTTACAACCTCTGTGGAAAGCAGAGATGATCCATCTGTGAAATCCGTTTCTTTCTAGAAGCTGGTTGACACCTGGGACAGA
This sequence comes from Corvus kubaryi, assembly GCF_017639235.1. Classification (NCBI taxonomy): domain Eukaryota; kingdom Metazoa; phylum Chordata; class Aves; order Passeriformes; family Corvidae; genus Corvus; species Corvus kubaryi. The sequence continues at coordinate 1,340,271 of NW_024581127.1, read as the reverse complement.
GAAGTCTTCCTACACTGGCTCCATTCCCAAAGTCAGCTCTGGTGGTTCTTGGGGGAAATAACTGCATTTCAACATACTATGTAGCCAGCACAAAGGAAGCAGGACAGACTTCCACTTAGGACTTGGGAATTTTAAGTGTAGAAACAGGTTCCTTGAAAATTGAGTAAAGCAATTTTTTCTAGTCCACAGCCTAAGAAATCTCTCTTGCCCTTCCTAATATACTACCAAGAACACTTTCAGGTAAAAAGAAACTTTCTCAAACTGTTTAAATCCTGCTATACCTTTTAAAAATAGAGTTTAAGACTAAACAAGGTGGACAGAAGTCTGTGTCTATCTTCTAGAATTTCTTTTTTCCAAACAATCAAAAATTCAGTACCTGCAATCCATAAATCTGAAGGATCCCACATACTTCAGTATAAGCAAGGTGTCTGCAGGATTCTGATGATTACTTTCTTTGAATGCTCCTTTTCTTTAGTGATGCTCTCAAGATATTGTGCACTGGTATTGCTGTGCTCTTGTGTTGCAGATTAATCTGAGCAGTTTCTGTAAGAGTGAGCTTTGACAATGTTCACCGGTCTTGTGGGATAACACATCAGTGACCCCTATTTGTGAAACCTTCCTGCCCATTTCTGACAATGTCTCCTTAATAAACCTGAGCTCAAACCACTAGTGGAAGGTGCTGGTAGCAGAATAATAACAATAATAATGTTTTTTTAAAAAACCAACTGACCAGTCCCCAGACTAGAGAAGGTACTTAAAAAAATTAGAACATTTGAGATAAAAAGGTGTAGAGAACATGACAGTCTGTCAGTAGAAGTCTGAGCTGATAAAGGCAGCAGTTTGCTGAAATGTAATGGCCTTAGTACTACTAAAATGCTAGGAGAGTAACAAGGCACCCATGCAAGGAAAAAAAAAAAGCTGAATGAACATTTTAATTAACTCATGTGCAATTTTAATTAAAAACATAATGTGTCAGGAAAATGAATAATGCCTTGGGGCAATAAAATAGCTAGATTTTCTGTTCAGTCTTCTGCTTCATATCTGTTATGGAAGAAAGATATTATTGTTAAAATGAAAAAAACACTCCTTCCAGCCTCCTGCCCCCTCTCCACACACATCTAACAAGAACACTTAATGTTACAAAACCCAAAGGTGTGGACAAAAGGAACAGGATTAAATCAGAGCATGGTACAAAATATTCTGTGTTACCATCATGTTGGTTGTGTCACTCTTCTGGCTTTTAACAGAAAAACTTTGACCTTCAATTTCAAAGTTGGTGTTTTGGTCTTAATAAAATATGCTCAGAAAATTCTGATGCCCATATTTTTTTATGTGTGAAAACTTGAAATATTTTACTATTATCAGGCCTTGATGACAAAGTGGTACAGATGAAGCCATTTTAAGCCATTGGGATTCTATAACCTGAGATTCCAGTAATCACATGACTTTTTAAATGTGAAAAAATAAGGCTGTCAAATATTAGAAAGGCAAAGAAATAAAATAAAGCAAGGGGAAAACAAGTTGAGGAAATTTAACTTTCCTCAATGGAAGATGTATAATGTCCAAACCTATTTATTTCTTTTTTTTGCCCAGATACCACTCACTGAAAGAAATTTGAAATTCTAGCAGCTATAGCATAGCCTGGGGCAAAGGCAGGGTCACAAGCACCATCATGTAACACATTTTAAAGGCTGTCAAAGATGTTTCTTCAGTCTCTGTGTCCTCAGCAGTCCCAGAGTCACTGGTTTGCTGCAGGGACTTGCTACCTGGTCATACCTTTTCTGTGGCTCACATCATTTTGACCGTAACTCACATCTAAACTGTGAGAAGGCTGTTTGCCTTAATGTGCTCTGAAAGCACATGAAGCTTTGTGTGCAAACAGTCCTGGGCCACATCCAGTCTGCAGCACGTTTTGCACAACTCTGGTCTCATGGGCTTCCATGGGAAGTCCTGACACCCAGGATCTCCTCTAACCCCCACCCGTGTGTATTCAAGACCCTCACAGGAAAGAATTTTTTCCTTATATCTAATATAAACCCACCCTCTGTCAGTTTAAAGCCATTTCCTGTTGTCCTATCACTACATGCTCTTGTAAAATGTCTCTCTCCATCTGTCCCATAGCCCCTTTAGATACTGAAAGGTGCTAGAAGATCTCCCCAGAGCCTCTTCTTCTCCAAGCTGAATAGCCCCAACTCTCTCAGCCTGTCCTTATAAGAGAGGTGTTCCATCCCTCTGCTATTCTTCATGGCCCTTCTCTGAACTTGCTCCAACAGGTCCACATCCTTCTCATGTTGGTTGCCCCAGAGCTGGATAGAGTAGTCCAAGTGGGGTCTTCCAAGAGCAGAATAGAGGGGGTTAATCATCTCCCTCAATGTGCTAGTCATGTGTAGGTGTCTTTAAGGTGTGTTTTAATTCTTGTTTTCCTGCTTCGATTTTGATTCATAATAAGTTCGATTAATTTCCCCAAGCCAAGTCTGTTTTGCCCATGACAGTAAACAGTGAGTGATCTCTCCCTGCCCTTATCTCAACTCACAGGCCTTTTCTTATATTTTCTCTCACCTGTCCAGCTGAGGAGTGTTAGAGCACCTTTGGTGGGTACCTGGCATCCAGCCAGAGTTAAACCACCAGATCATGCTTCTTTTGCTGCAACCTAGAAATGTTCAAGGACAAACAGATGCAGTTTGATTCGGCCCCAGGGCAGAGGGTGGTGGGAGGCTCATCTGATCCTGGTGCCCACCCAGCAGAAGCACCTCTGCCTCTGGAGCTGCAGTGGTGTCAGCTGCACCCTCAAGCATCAGCACATCACCACAGCTCACAGACCAAACTCAAAAGAGCAAAGCCAAGCTGGAGTTTTCGGTCATCCAGAAAATAGTGGAGGGCTTGATGCAGAAGCATGCAGGGATTAGAAATTTAGAAATCCAACAAACAGTAGGTAAAAATCAGCCTTCAAACAGGAGCCTCTGCCTTTGAGGTCACTGCATTTAGAGTGTGCATATGTCTGCATTTGCATAAAACACTGAAATTCCTGAGTGCAGTGTTGTAATGTTTGTTTTCCAGAGCCTGAGGGGAATACCTAAACTGATTTTAACTGTACAGAGGATTCCTTTTCAAGAATGCTTTTTTTAATGCCTCCTCAGACCTGTTACTTGTTTTTTCCCCTTTTTGTTTCCCACCAAATTTTAGGCTGTAGCACAGCTAATAAATAAAAAGTATAATTCCAGGTTGCATACAATATCGCTGAACAAATGCATTTTAACAATATGCCTGCCTGCCAGTTATTTGTGCATCTCATAAATGAGCTTGCTTTGTCATGGCAGGAGTGCCCACCATAAGAGTTAATTTATGCAAATTCTGAATAATATTCAAGTTTAATTCTCCTTTTTCCCTTTCTTTTTCTCCCAGTCATTCACTTGATTCTAAGACTGTCATTCACTGAAGGAATAGTAAAACAGCATTTGATTTAGGAGAGCAATCACAGTTCATGTTTCAAATCCTGAATATTCACAATAAGCTGAGACAAATTATTACAGAATTATTCATCAAATTGCTTTGAATAACAAATAAATGTTGTGGAATTACAGTCTGAAAGCAGACTTTCACAAAAAAGCAAATACAGTAAAATGATTTAAATAAGTTCTTCAGTGTTAACTAGGGTTTAGATTGCTATACTCTCAGATCCTATAAGCTGCAAGTTCCTTTGTAACTTATCCCATTGATTTCAAGGGGATGATCAGTACTGGTTCAATTTGCAATATAAAAATTTTGCTGTGAAAATGCCCAACAATAGAAAAGAAAAATAATTTGACGGCTTGGCCCAGTATCTTTGTTTCTGGCCATAGGCTAGAAGACCTGAAAAGATGTACTTACTCTCATGAGCCATAAAGCAAATTTATTCACTTGGGTCTTGAGTCTGTTTAAAAACTTACACCAAGTGCTAAGGAGCTGGAGTTTGACCACTTAATATTGAATTCTCTGTCCACTTGGCCAGCCTTACAGGACTGGGAAAGCCATGTCCTTGGGTCAGCTGGGATGCCCAGTCTGCGTATATAAGACACATGCTACCTCTTATAACAGCAGCTACAAGGATTTGTACAGCCTGAACTAAGCAGGCAGGGACTGAGCAGAGGCCCAAGAAGGCTAATTCCAGATACTGGCTGACAGTTATTTTATCTAAATTCCTACTTAAATCACTTTGGTTAAAAACTATCAAAACAATTTATTTGTATTTTGCTTTGTAAGGATTTTTTTTTGCATCAAAACTGGAAACAAAATTCAGTTGGTCACATTTATTTTGGTAGAAGTCCACATGGGGACACTGCTGCAATAAATCTGCCTGGTTTTGAGACAGATCAGTATTGAAGTGATATAAAAGTACAGCTAATTGCAAAATCAGATCTTTTCACTGAAGTCTTAAAAAGGTAAAGGTATTTACAGTTAGTCTGCAGCACAACAAAACACAGTGGTCTTGCAGGTTCCAGCAGCAAGCTCTGTTGATCCCTCTTAAATTTCCCTGTATCACAAATACACATAGTCAAGAAAAAAAAAAAAAAAAGACAAAACTTTTCAAAAATTCAGAAGAATGAGGTTGGCGTGGATCATTAAATGTTCTCTGTTGCAGATGCAAAGATAATTAATGTAATCTAGCACATCTTGAGGTAAACTAATGTGCATACAGATATAAACAACAATTCCAATCTTTTAAAGAGTGCAAGGCTGGTGCTTATTAGAAGAGTTCATAATCATTCCTATTTCAAGTTCTGCATGAGAATGTGCTGTAATGAGGAATTTAAAATTTTCTAATTAGACATGATTTTATAAAACAGACAGATAATTAAAATGGTGAGGATTACACAGAGAAGGATGAGAAAACACTGTAAAACAGACAGAAATGAAGAAAAAGGGTATAAATAAGGAAAAAACCCACAAAGCATCACTGATGTATCAAATTTATCCTGCAAAATTTGTAGTGTACTGCAGTTTTAGGTTTCATGGCGCAAAAAGCTACTATCAAACATTTTTTATAAGGTTACGCTAGCATAGGTAGATTCATACTGACAATTTTATTTGATTAAAGGATGCTTAGTAAGCCTTGGAGTTTATTTTCATAAGTTTTAGCACTTCAGAACAGGAAATTGAGGTCTATAGACCATTGCTGTTAAAACTGATCAAAACACATAGATAATAGATCTTAGCTGTAGAGCCATTTCAGAGCTATTTACCCTGATTTGTATTCAGTGAGAGATCGGAACAAATCAAAAATATTTTCTATATAATTTAAAGAAGGAGGGTGATGTTCTTCTGCTAAAAGATGGGAAGGGGGAAGAAGCTGACTCTACAGTGAGCAATTCTTTCTCTTCCACCACCCAGTGTGGGTGCCAGGTGGGATGCTGAAGGCTTGTTTATTCCCCAGCAATGCACAAAAACCACTCTACAGAACAGTCTGTTTGAGAAGGAAGGTGACAGAAGATGACTAACCCTTGTTAGCAGGATATATTTGCACCCCAAGGGAAGAGTGGTCCTACTTCCTTCTTTTTAAGGCATTTAGGAAGATGAGTTTATTTTGCCTTTGTAGAGTTAACACAGACATTTTTAAAGGCTTGGGAATGAAGCTTTAACTGGGACACTCATTCTGTTTTGTGTTGTCGTTGAACCAGCTGATTTTCCACAACGGTTTAAGCAATTTCCAGATTGTAACAGGGGATGCCACACACTAGATAGATACTGAGCAAGCGCCTCTCCAAAGAGTCACTGCATTTCCAAATGCTCCATACCAGTGGGAGAAATTCAAGGAAGTACATATGTTGCTTCTAGCTTCCACAATATTTTGGGTGTGACTGACTAGGCTCATATGTTCCCATATTTCACCAGCAGATAAGCATTGGACTCAGAAACAATTCCACCCTATCAATATGAAAGTGATGTGTGAAGCCAAGAATGTTATTACTTAAGATCTTGCCAACTACCCTTGATCAATAGATGAAGGTCAACTCACTCAAACACATAAAACTATTTCTGATCAACCAGTTCTAGCTGCATAGCTGGGAAATTGTTTATTATTTAGGAGCTAATCTGCATATATAAAAGTGCAATGTTCCTTTTACTGATAAATAAATATCCATCAATGTTGGAAGTGATAATGTTTATTTTGTGAGGATTTATCATCTTGACTAAATCTATAAATGATAGCAAACAGAAAACATTAAAAACTCATCCCAAAGTGAACTTGCTGAGTAAAGAGATCTTTGTATGATGTTTTGATGCACTTGTTCAGCAAAAAAATAACTGATATGTTGTGGCAGATAAAATCTATCTTTCTTCTTCCTCTTGCAAATAAAGATAAAAAATCTTGCTTTGAAAGAGAAGTCTGAAATTTGGCTAAAAAAGACAATAATAGCTGAACTAGAACCTCTTGAAGGGAACCAAAATGATGTGGAGGAAAAGACTCTTTCCTTTTTCAAACTGTAGCAGGTAAAAAGTAGAGACATTAGACATGACAATAGTTTTACTTTTGACAAGGATGTAGGATTTCATGAAGCAAAGTCACCAGCACCATTTTCCCCCATCTGCAAGCTAGTACTGACTTGCCATTGTCTTTTCTCTCTTCTTTCCTCATCTGTATACTGAAAGGATGTCTCTGGCTTCTGACACTTTTATCTTAAGCTTCAACAATAGAATTCCTGTACAGATCTGGTATTGATGCTGGTTCAGGTGTAAGCAGTGGCAAAGGCCACAGGTTTCCATGTGTGCAGTTCAAAGGATTGATGTACATGTTCAAAGGATTATCCCATTTTCAGTGGTCAGATCTTTTAGATTGTCCTAGTTGTGTGTGTGACTGTACCAAACTCCATCACAGATTGCAGAAGTACCATCAGTTTCTGCTCCAGCATGATCTTATCAGGGATGCTTTCTTATGTCATCTGTCTTCCTCAGAGAAGGAAAATAAAGTGGTTTTGATCAAAACTGAGATAAGACAATTGCTCCTTTACATAACCTTAATGACCTTCAGGTTTGTCAAAAGTGTCAGAATTTACGGACATTGAAATTTTCTGAGGCACTGAGGTAAGATGATACTTGCCCTGGCTCAGCAGGCTTTAATATGTAGTAACTTGAGATGTGGAGGAGTGGTCTAACAATGCCATGCCTCATTCTGTCATAACAGGTGGATTCTTGTATTTGATTTCTCTATTAAAAGAGTCTTTCTGCCTCAAAGGGCAGAACAGACGTGTATCATGTGTATCTACTTCCTCTCCTTGTTGCTGAGCTGTATCTACGATGGCCTTTTAGCAATCCAGGCCAGGTTTCAGTGGCTTGCTATTCCAATATGCCTTGGTGTAAAAGCAAGTGCCAGGCACCACCCTGAGAGCCATAGTTACATGCTCTTCAATTTTCAAAATGAACATTAGTGGCTTTAATCCCTAGAACTCAGAGATGCCTCACTGGAACAGGGGCCATCCAGCTTGACCTCTATGTACAGATGTGCAGGGCTGACAATGACAAAATCCTCCCTCTCTCTCGAGATGCAAAATATTTCTATATCCAATTGATACTAGAAGCTACATCTGGCTGCACAGGGATTTTTGACTGATGGACCAAGGAAGGGAACTACCTAAGACAGAAGATGGAAGGTAGAAAAGGCAATTAAAGATGTGTGATAAACTGCAGTTCTCATAATTTTATGGTTTATTATATTAAACAGTGTGTTTATGTGGTAGGAAGAGCACAAAAATATCATCCTTCAGTAAAGCATTGTTCTGCAATACTTTATTTGAGAATTTCATCAGGGCCAGTGAGACCTAAATAAACCCCAAGATGCAAACAGCTCATTTGTGGCTTGTACTTTAATGTTACAGTAGCATGTGCTTTTGATGGTGTTATTTTATTAAACAAAAGGTGAGTGAATTCTTGTTTCTTCTTACCCAAATGCCAAAGATTCATGAATTAAGCTTTGTTCAAGGTGAACAACAATTTCAAAATTGTTTTTCTCCTTAGTGAACATCTGATCTGTTCCTGTCAAAATGCATTCTTAAGATGTCTCTTCCTGCTTTTTCCCAGTAGATGGTTTAAATTGGAGTATGCTTTGAAAGGTTTTCACACTATAGATGGGCTATTGGGAGCTTTAGAAGGTAAGACCTGATTATTGAATACCCTTGGAGAATGTGTCAGCTCCACATGGAGAAGAAGAAGGAAAAAAATACCAAAGTCCTCTGATAGAAATAATTTGTAAGTAGAGAGACTGGTGAAGGATTATCTAAGAAAGAAAAATGTTGAGTCTTGGACATTGAAAGTCATAATTTCACACTGTAAGCAAAAAAGGACTCTGTTTTTTAGCAGAACAAAGAAGCTGGCTTTCATCACTGCTGTAGTCCCCAGCTAGAGAGGTGTGAAATGTTTACTTAGGAAGTGCAATTTTTCACAAACGACAATGTAAAAACATTCATACCTATGGGAAAACCCCATTTCCATACATGCGTGAATGTATCTAAACATCATGAATTCTATCCACTGGGTCTGTTGCAGGAAGAAATTTTTCCTGGACTGACCTCTTTCCCTGCATCTCACTGGGGACATTGTCCCCACGGATGAATTCTGATGTGGATCCCTGTTGCTTCTGCTCCCATCAGGAGCTCCTGATCTTGTGTGCCATCCCACCACAGTGCGGCCCTTCTCCTTTCCAGTTCTACTACCCTGGGGCCAGGATGATTGTCTCCATCACTGATTCAAAAAAGTACTAAGTGTAGGCAAAACAATAAAAGGCAAACACTAAATCAAGTTTGGCAAAACCGGTGTCCTACCCATCTGTTTGCTTTAGACTTTTGGAGAGCAATGACAACCCAACTGGCCTTGGATTATCCATTCAGAGCCACATCTCACCTGATAATTGAGTTAAACAACTAGTTATTCCTATAGCCAGAAAGCATGAACGGGATGATAAGGGAAGACTGATTTATGATCACTTGGTATCTGAAAGGTGTAGCATTCTATTTAACAAATAGTATTCCTCTAGATTGGAAAACATCATAAACACTTTGGAAAGCCTTCAGCCCAGACCCATCCACCACATGTATTTTTTTAACATTTTAATTTAGCTATCTGTTTTGGATTACATAAATTTAAAAAAATGAATTCTGTATTTTCTTTCTAAAATAAATCAATTCTGCAACATTGGAATTACCGATTAGATTGAGCATTAGGGAATGTATAAAACTGCATCCTTAACAGACACGACAACATTTCTCAATGAGAATCAAGCAGTTTGCAGTGACCTTCATGTTGATCAGTGGGGGGTCAGTACTGTCATTAAATCATTTTGATTCACAGATGAGATCAACATATTCATATTTGTTTGCCAAATGTGTATTTTAATTTAAGCTTCCTCTGATTGATGCATGTAATTTATGCTGCTTAGAACTAAGGCATCATATTTTTCTTTTTTCCTAACTAACCGGGGGAGACTTTCTTGGAAACAGATAAAGGAAAGAGTCCAGTAATTTGTAGCAATGTGACTACAGCCACACATGTTCTAGAATTAATGTTCTTCATTAGGGTGAGGAGTATCAGCTGTATATATACATCAGGATTTTAATTAACTTGGTCCCCACAACAGGACACATGATTCAAACTGCTTTTCCTTTATTTTGCATTAGATAAAAAAGCCCCCCAAAATCAACATGAGGTAAAGTTAAAACAGAAAAACAACAAAAAAACCCCAAACCAGCACACATGCAAGAATAAGAAACAAAATATAAGAGTTTTAGCCAAGGTCAAGAATATTTCTGTAAGTCAGAGTTAATCCTCAGGAGTAACTTGGCACTGACAGCTCACACAGCAGTGCTCTGACTGAGAGGTTACCAGTTCTACCTACCCTGTGCAGCCCAGTCTCACACAAGAGTAGTGACTCATTTGTGGGATTGTTTAAATCTTTTTTATGTATTTTTGGGATGGACACAATTTCATTTACAAAAGACTTGTAATTGGCTACAAAGACTTGCAACTGCCCTGTCCTCTGACAGATGGGTTGCCTTTTAAGTGAGCTCTGAACACACTGTTCAGGGCAAAATGCATCTAACACTGCAAGTGACTGGCTCATATTTCCCCTGACCTCTGCGTAACCAAACTGATGACTAGAGTTGCACCCGTATTGGACAGGGACACCTTTCACTAACCAGGTTGCTCAAGGCCCCATCCAGGGCCTTGAACACTTCCAGGGATGGGGCATCCACAACTACTCTGGGCAAAGTTTCAGTGCCTTATCACCCTCACAGCAAAGAATTTCTTCCTAACACCTAATGTAAACCTACCCTTGTTCAGTTTAAAGCCATTACCCTTTGTTTAGTTCTAGACATGTTTGCACATGTGTGTATTCAAGAGAGAAAAACAGATAAACTCACAGTCCCATACAGACCCCCCAGAGAGCACATATTGCTGGGTAGAGGAGGCAATTCAGGGTGAAGCTCCTTGCTTGCTGAATGCAAGGATTTGCATTTGAGTCTCACTGGTCTCAGACCAGCTCCAGAGAAGGTACTTCCTTCCCTGCAAAGATGATCTTTATCCTTTCAATAGAAATTGCTATTGTGCTAGAGGATTCTTGTGCCAGGCACTAACATGGAATTAGCTTAATTTATGTGATTTGTGTAATATTGTTGGTTGGGAGCCAAAGCAAGGTAAGCTGAACTGTTGCACCTTTTATGATTTGTAAAAGAGCCCATGTTTGAACACAAATGTCAGCACTGGTGTGGCTGTGGTCCTCACCTCTAACAAGGATTGCATAGCAACTGTGAGACACAGTTTATTTAACTGAAGAAATTCAAAATACATGGACAAAGTGTTCATGCATCTAAATCTTTTCGAGTCAGCTTTGGCATAATTTTTGCCTTCTGACACAAATTCAAACCAGAGTCTGACTTTTGATTACATACCTCCTACCCCACCTATTTTAGATATCCAAGATGTAATTCTGAGCAACTAATATCCTAAATTCTTTATACAATCAACAGAACAGCTATATTGCTGGAAAGAGGTAGATTTAATGCTAAAATTAGGACAGATTCCCATAGGTCTGAACCAGTGGAAAATACATACACTGCAGAGAAATGTGAAGGATCCTAACATGCTGACAAAAAATCCTAGGGAGCTTGGCAGAGAGTCTTAAAGAGTACAATCCTGGTAAAAGAACACTATTCTTTGTTTACTATTTTCCGGTAAGTCTTTTTTATTTGTGTGTAGTACCTTAAACTGTCCTGATAACCAGAGTAATAGAAAAGATGACTTTTATCAGTCTGGAGACACTGGAGCCAGCTGATGCTTTAAATCTTTGCATTTCTGATAAGATAAATTCCATGTTTAAAGGAGAAAAAATTACATACAATTATGTTTCACTATGTTACAGTGATTTAGAATACCAGTTCAGATTATTCACTTTTTAAAAATAATTATGTATTTTGCTATTATAGCACATATTTTCAGTTGACAATAAAAGAAAAGCTATTTATTTTGGGTTTAACAAAGATGTTTGAAGCTTCTCTGAGAACACAGCACTCTTCACTTTATTCTAGGGGAATAATGTTATTGTTTTGATGGCAAGAAGAAATTGAACTGGGTGGTTATGTCTGTTATATAATAAATCAAGATGTTACAGTAAACCTTCAGTACATCTAGAGATGTATGCCTGGAAGCAGATCTGGCAGCCAAAATCCAGGTCGCACAGCCCCTTTGTTTATGAAAATCACAGGTCTTCAAAAGCCTGCCTATTATCAAAGCCATTTATCAGCTGATTATTCCCATACCATTATTTCTTGCATCATTCTATCCACCAATAAGTTGGAAATATTGACAGATATTTCTTAAAAATAGAAGCTCATGCTGTCTCTGCAGGTTGATCAGATGAGCTCTCTCTCGTACATTGGAAAGCTGACTACTTTCCAACAACTTGATTTCACAAATGGAGAAACAGCACCTGTTTTCCTGCAGCTCCACATATGGCTCTCACTGTTGCTGTGCGGAGCTAAAGCAGGTAGTCCCCATGAGCACCACCCTCCAGAGCCCTGCAGCCCCCCGGGACTGGCCCCGCCACTCGGCTGCGAGGGACACTGGTCCCCCAGGCTCCGGGAAGCCTGTACTTCATCAGCATATGCAAAACATCCCTCCCAACGTGATCTCGTGGGGAGAAATGCTCAAACGTGTATTTAGGACTCCTGCGCTTGACTATTTGGTGTGGTGATTTCAGTGTATCTACTCCAAGACATGACTGCTCAAGGACTTTAAAAAATGTCTAGCTGTCATCAATGGAGCATGAGGGGACCTGAAATAATTTGCAGGCAGAGGGGTGTGGGCATGTGGAGAAAGGAAACAGAGCAGCTATGCTAGAACTAAGACAAAAAGCATGTATTTTTTCTGTATGGCACATGATTATTTTCGGCTCTGTAATATATCCAGCAGCTCTTCATGGTCCATTCAGGAGTTTGAAGCTGAAGTCAAATAAAAATATCACAGCTTTTTTTTGCCTTTTTTTTTTTTTTTTTTTACCTTTTCATAGGCTTTGTGTGCTTGTGAAGGTCAAGGGACTGGCAGCATCAGAAATTGAATTTCTGAATACATCCACAGTCCAGGTATATTTCAGACAGATGCTCTCATTCTCAGACTGCCCTGCCAGTGACCTTAACCCTGATTTGGAAGGACAACTCAATCTACTATAAAGAGGAAAGGTGATTTAGTCTCCAGCCATGCTGACAGAGTCTTGGACCTCTCTGAACACAGTTTGTCATTTGTGCTGAAACATCAAATCATTTGGTAATGTGAACTATCTCCCACTAGCGATTAAACTGGGACTAATTACTAGTCTTTCCCTCTAAAATCTGGCTCTGAATAATCCCAGTGATAAAATTTTTCTCTCTGTATTTTCCATCTCCATAACAAAATGTAATGCATAACTATCTATTTAACCATCTATCTATTTTTTCCAACCATTGCAGGCGAGACACAAGAAAAGACAAGACAATTTTCTGTGGCCATTGTTGGAGACTGCATTATATCAGGTTAGAACTTAACAAAAACCTGATTTGTTCAAAGCTATCATTCCTTTCTTCAAAGCATTTATCCACATCTTCAAACCCACCAACTGATCCCCAAAATCTTAAAAGCAATTTGGGTAAAATCTAACATTGTTAAGTAACTGTAAACCCTCTGGTGAGGTGGCATCTCAGCTCATGGCATAAAAAAATCACCATCGTCCAGAAGAAATGCCGACACATGGCAGCAGCAAGGCATCTTTAAAGGAGAATAGCACAAGCTTGGAAGCCAGATGCAGTCCACCTTTGGGGAAGGAGGAAGTAAATAAAGCCCATGGTTATAGCTCCCACAGGAAAAGGACTGCCAGCAGCACCTCAGGAATGACCTCAGACAGACAGGACCAACAAGTGGGTCTGGAGAAGGTGAAGGCAGTCAAGCAAGAGATTAAGAAAGAGCGAACATGAAGAGAAAGTGGAAAGGAAAGGGAAGACAGAAGAAAAAAGAGAGGAAAACAAAGGGATTAAAATTAGTGAGAGGATGGATATGGGGGAAAGATATTGTCAAATGTGCTATGTGGAAAATCAGACAATTCCTCCAATCTCTTACATTAGCTGAAGGAAAACAAATTTCAACATGATTTTGTTTGATGCAGGGAAAAGAAACAACCCATTACTGAAATCTGTGACAGGCTACAGCATTATTCCACTCTTCTGTGTCAGGAAAGAGCCGCTAGTGTTTAACGAGTCAGGGGAGACATCAGACTGTGAGGGACAGGGAGAAAGAGAAACGCCAGCTAGGCTGCTGTTTTGCAGGAAGGTTAAACTCTTCATTTTCAGTAAGGCAGGAAGCTGAGAGAAACTAGATCTTGCCATGGTTCCATGGCAAGAAGACAGATGTATTGCTTTGCTTGACTTCTTGTGGCTTTAATCTCACCTTAGTTAAATGTGTGTTGTGAAGCAAATGGTCTCTGCATTCTCCACAGACTGGGGCAGGTGAGGAGTCCGCTGTTCCCCGAACTCAGAGGGAAAGACAAGTTCGGGTTTTAGGGGGTTGCACCCTCTCGTATTTAGGAGGTGGCAGAGTTTTCCTATCAGTGTGTAGATATCTGGGTACCTCATTTGGAAAAATACCAGGACCTACACTGAAACTGGAAGGCCAGGAGGGAAGTAGAGTCCTGGTGTGTTCTGTGCCTGCCACAGACAGGCACTGTGGCAAGCAAGCCATGGGTGTCTGCTTTGCATGGCTGCTGAATATCTTCTAGTGAACTGAAATACTGACATATGGAAAATTGTTGGAGCCATTTAATAGTGACCTTCAGCACTTGGAGAGTCAATGCACTGTACAGTAAGTACAGAAATCCAGTGCTTTCCAGAAAATTTGCAGAATAGCTCAAATGATCATTGTACAGCTGTACTCTAAGTGCCAAAGTTTCTGTTTGTTTAAAAACCTCCATTGTTAACATATTATTAAAGATATGTTTTTATTTGCTTTGTGGTAGAGGTGGCAAATGGAGACCATTATCTCTGTCACGCCAGTTTATCCTCTTTGAAAAGAAAATATCCAGGTCCAGTCAAATATAACAACAGATTATAGGAAAAACACTGACACATAAACAATGTAAAAACAGGCACTGCAATAATTTTAAAAATCTGATTCCTCTTTCAGCACTGAGGTCTGTGTTTTTAGGTTGATTCAGGCTTACATGTAGCACTCCATTTCACTTAGTGAAATGTTGCGGATGTATTCGAAAAGAGAAAATTTCTCCCTTAGAGAGCAGTAAATTTTCAAAGTGTTTGCAGTTTGTTCTTTGCAGATGGATGAAAAAAGGAGGGAATCCACCTCAGAAATTATTAGAATACTGTCATAGTATCATTCATCTTGGCAAAAGTTGACTGAGCAGATGATGAAGATCCACTTAACTTGGACTCAATCAAAGGTTTTGCTATTTTCATTTCACAGGCCAGATGTAGCTCATCACCAGTTGGAGCTGATTTCAGAAGAGGTGTTAGAGTTTGCTGGTCCAAGAGACGATCTGATCCAGGCATCAAAGGGAGCCACGAGAGAAGTGTGTACTCTCCCCCCTGCCTGCAATTGTCTGCGGTGCCGCCTGCTCGCTCCTGACAGCTCCATGCCACCATCCCAGAGCAAGGGCTCCTTCCCTCCCCACCCCAATGTACCGTCCTGCTGGCAGACAGCTAAAGAGCAGAGACTTGGTGCCTGCACAAAAGTGAGAAGGAATTGCTAATAAACACAGTCTTGTGCACTGGGAAAATCTGGAGCCAGCTTCCCGCTGTGTGTTCGCTTGACTCATCCACACCCATACGCTGAGCAAGGAGGTAGCTATCTCCTCTCACTTCTCCTTTGTGGCTTTTAAACTTTTTCACTCCTTCATGGGGAACACATTCTACCTTATCTGTGCAGCATCTGTTGCCTGGTCTTTCTGCCCTGTGCCAGAAGCTTTGCTAGTCTAAAATGACTGAAATGCTTTATTGTGATGCCCATAGCATTCAAGATGTAAAAGCTTGATCAATACCCCAGCAAGATGCAAAAAGTGTGTGAAAATTTTTCTTACCCTTTCTTATGTCCTAAAAAAGTGTGCCTGAAACATTATTTATGCCTACTCTCTCCTATTTCTATCACTGATTCTAATCAGACTTCAGTACATTTCTTGAAAACAAATGTTGGGGTCCCTCCCCCTGCCATGTAGCCCTGGGAGAGGGGCCCTGAGGGGACACACGGGGTTTCCCTGCCCCTGCTCAGCCTCGTTCCCATTGGTTGGTTTGTGTTCCCTGCGCGGGCAGAAGGACCCTTGGTCCCGTGACTGGAACAGTTCCTCGGCAGAGCCCCGGCCATGCGGCTGGAGAAATAAACATCTCTCTAACATCTAGCAAGAATCTGTCTGTCCATATATATTTCCTTTCCACGGGACTCCTGGTTTGATATATGCGTGTTGCAGGATCCCCACTGCAACAAACAAAAGCCCTTGCAAGCAGTGATAAATAGATAATGTCAATTACTGTGCTGTTGATGCAGTAGTGTTGTTCTTTTTCTTTTTTAGATTTTGATTCAGCTTTATACAGAGGGTCCACCTGAGACACTATGAACTTCAGAACCTAACCAGAATTTCTCTGGGATTTACATTTTTCCTGATGCTTCACACAGGGTGACTTTTATCTCTCTCATAGATTTTCTGTGAGTGGGTCATGGGAGTCTCAGACCTGTTTATAGAACATTTATAAGATGTTTATAAAAAGCACTAGTAACTTAAATCTTTCTATCTGATAATGTTTCTACTATTTTCAGTCTCTGACCGGATAATCTTAAAAAATCTGGAAAACTTCATTAGGATGTCACAATCAAAACAGTTGAAACAGCTGTTTGGGTTTTCCAGCATATTTCCAGCACAGATTTATGCTGGAGTCAAAAACTGTAGTCCAGTTGCAGACTTTGCCTGGTTATAAAAACAGACTTCATCATGGTTTCTCACAATGTTCTGTTCCAATAAAGACTATTTAAATCCACCTACTCCATCTGTGTGAATGGATGAACCAATCGAAATCCCCATTGTAACAATACATTATAGAATATTAGAATAGCAAATATATGTATCAATGTTAGAAAAGATGGGCTGTCAATTTTGTGCTTCTCCTTTCACATTTCTTCATTCTCTTCCTTATCATCATGCCAACGACAGCAACCAAAATAAATTCAAAAAATGAAAAAACCCAAGTCACCATTGCCCCAGCAATCACCATTTGGAAGATTTTCATAAATGTTCTTTTTAAGACATGCCCTACTCAATGAAATAGATGCCTGAAATCATGCATACTTCAACGTATTTCCTTTTCACATTCCTTCTGGACGTGTATTTATATGCCAACTCGTCTTCATAAATTTCAGACTGGCCTTATAATAGCACAAATTAATGATGCCACTAGAAAAGAACTCAGCTGCTTTCAAAGGAGCAATAATCATGTCAGAGGTGCAGTTGGCATGAAGATGATCGAGTTGCACCTCTTCTCTGAGATATTTTCAGGGATGAATCATCCCTTATATAACATACAGCAATGGACAAATTTTCCATGTTACTCTGATACCTCATGCCATCACATTTAATTGTGTAACAGTCAGTCACTACTGCATAAATTTGCTTCCTCAATGATTTGTTGTAAGACCATGGTAGATGTGTTTACAGTAAGCTGATCTGAGATTTCAGGAGGCACACGTCTGACACTGCACTGGATTGCAGGAACTGCTGGACAGTGATACACCTTTCTGGAGACGAACTCTCCTTCTGACTTTTTGATGTGAGCTAATAGGAACTCCTCTCTTGAACATTAACTCCTCCATTGTGAGCACTTAAATGGGAAAATTATAGACAATAAAAAGTCACTTTACTCTAAATAAAAGGTCCTTATTACACACTTTGCCTAACAGACTTTTTCATATCCTCATATATCAAAATTTTGCTTTACTGCTTGTGACATTTTCCAGGCTATGCCTTGCATCTCTCTTTAAGAGAAGTTTAGATTAATTATTCATCTAATATTGCAGCTAAATACACCCACCAAAAGCCAAATGCTCTTTCTGTACCACAGTGCAGCTACAGCATTGCTGATGTGACACAGACTATTATCAGACTTTCAATTTGGTCTGCTAGAGCATTCTTTGGCTTACTGGATATTTTAGTAAGCCAGAGTTCACTTTACGCCATGAATATTTTTATGGAAATTTTTCATTGTGGACTCTGCTGAAGAATGAAAATGCACAGAAGTTTAAAATCAATAGTTCTATATTAATTAGCTATTATTTAGGTGGGATCCATCCCCGGAAAGGCCACAAATATTGGCCTTCCTCAGAGAAATATTTTTGATAGGAAGCTGTTGATCTGGCACGGTGCATCAGACTGGTGTTTCACACAGTGCTTCACAGAGTATGGAATACTTATCAACCACCCATTCTTCAGGTCTCACATCAGCTTAGTGTGTGACACCCAATATGCCAGGGAGTTTCCAAGTGTGTTTATATCTACACTGACTTTTACCTTACTGAGGCCAATTCATTCTGTTTAAGTTTAGACTTGTAATTGAAGTGACTAAGTTAGGAATCGGTGCCCTACAACTTAGGTTAATTGAGCCTACCTTATCTCAGTGAGGTGCCAAAAGCTACATGGGATAACTTAAATTAAAATTCAATGAAATTCTGAAAAAAAGTTAAGATCCTGTAACTATTAAAGGAGAATGCCTGTTAACAACTGAAATACCAGATCAAATCTCCTCTGATGAAGAGGACAACTGATTGGACTTTTACTAACACTGATATTTCAAAATCTTCAACAGATACCAAGTTCTTTTTACCAGGGATGTGGGGATACACAGATACATTATCTAACATGTTCCACTCCATAGACACCTCCATGAGAGGTCAGAGATGCTATCTAGTCCTGGTAGACATTTACTCTCGATAATGATTTTAACATAAGCCTTTACTGAATGAGTACTGCACAGAGTTCAAAAGAGGGTTTATCTAACCTACAGCAATGCTGGAGAAGGGAAAATCTATAAAACATTTACACAAGATCTTAGCAAACCTAAGTCGTTCAGTGTACATGGGATCATATGTCAAATCTTTTGTATATCTCTCTGGATAAGCAGAGAGAACCAAAGCTGAGTGATGGTTACAAAAGACATCTGACAGTAACTCACGTTACATAAAATAAAAGGCAAGCAAGCAAGCAGCTTCTTCACTTTTAAGTTGTTTCTAAAGTAATAGACAATTGCCTCAGCTGGCCATATTCCTTTGATAGCTTGCCCACAAGAACAATTTGAGAACAATTACTGCAAATGGTTGGACAATATTTTTCTAAAAACTATTACTTGAAGAAACAATCACACTTCTACAAATGACCAAAATGATTTTACATTCTCTGTTTAGATAACCTGCTTTTCCTTTTTTTCTGAGTGTCCTTCTAGGGCAATCTGGTCCCAACAGATGGAAAGATCACATACTTCCATATCTCTGTGAATAAAAAACCCCCTATTTTATCTTTTTAAAGCAATAAATTAGAACAGGGTTCTGTATTTTCACTATAATGCTTTTGCCTCTATAGTGAAACTCAGTAACTTTATTTTTATGTCTTAGTGGATGTTACTGCATGCAGAAAGCTTCCTAACTTCTAAATACTATGGATTTTTTGGCTTTTAGTGCATTTCTTGACATGGTAATCAATTTTTTATTCAGTTTTCTTTTTAGAAAGAAATGAGGACTTTTTAAAGAAAAAAAAAAAAAGAAAAGCCAAACTGATTTAAGGTCTGGATCCACTCACAATTTTCTTTGGGGTAAGGATGAGGAAAGACATAGGGCCTGAGTGACAGCTATGTTATCAGATGTGTGAAATGGGCTTCTCTTGCTAGACTCTCTCAACCCAACTGTTAACCTCCCATTGCACAAATATTCAAACTGGTATGTAAACAAAGCATGGGTTATTTGTTTCATGTATTCTCTCTTCTTGGACAATCTATTTCTTTGCTTTGGAATTTACTTTTGATCTTTATAGTCTGTCAGTTTAACCAATATATTGAAAGAAGTTTGTAATATCATCTTTGCATAAATTTACCAAAAACTTCAGGTACCTTATATCCTTTGTTAATAAATATTCTGGTACTAAATCCAAATACACAGCACTGTGCCAGATGCTAAGAAGAAAATGAACTCTGTCCCAGATGAAACCAGAACATTCAATAAAAAGAACAAAACATAATGCTCTTTGGCAATGCAGCCTCCTCACATGGCCTGCAAGACATTGAGTATTTCTATCCCCAGTTTGCAGAAGCCTGCACAAACTGGTAAGCTGGCATTCAGGGTCTGATACAAGGGGCTCAGTGTTTATAATATTAATCAGGTTTTGAACATTCCAAGATGATTTTAGGGTCTTAAACTAGAATTTATTCCTTTGGCAACCTATCATCTGCATTTATTTAAGCAAAAGTGTATAAAAAATTGTTATTCAAGAATTGGAAAGAAATGCTTCTTTTTCTCTTTCCAAAGAAAATTTGCATTGAATCTATAATGTGAGCCTTATTCAAACGAGCTGGTTTTATTTCCATGGAGAAATAAAATTTTCTATGAATATTTGTCACAGAGTTGGTATTTTCCCCACTGTGGTGGGTTGACCTTGGCTGGAGATCAGGAGCCCACCAAGACGCTCTATCATTCTGCTCCTTGGCTGGATGAAGGTGGGGAGAAAATAAGATGGAAGGTTTGTGGATCAAGATAAGGACAGGGAGATTCCTCAGCAATTACCATCATGGGCAAAACAGACTCGACTTGGGGAAAATTAATCTAATTTATTACCATTCAAATCAGAGTGGGGTAATGAGAAATAAAAACTAAATCTTCAAACACCTTCCCCCCACCCCTCCCTTCTTACCAGGCTCAACTTCACTCCTGATTTCTCTACCTCCTCCCCCTCAGCGACACAGGGCGATGGGGAATGGCAGCTGCAGTTAGTTTATCACACATTGTCTCTGCTCCTTCCTCCTCACTCTGCTCCTGCTCCAGCATGGCGTCACTCCCATGGGAGACAGTCTTTCCTGAACTTCTTCAGTGTGAGTCCTTCCCACAGGCTCTTCACAAACTGCTCCAGTGTGGGTCCTTATGGGATCACAAGTCCTGCCAGCAAACCTGCTCCAGTGTGGGCTTCTCTCTCCACAGACCCACAGGTCCTGACAGGAGCCTGCTCCAGTGCAGGCTTCCCATGGGGTCACAGCCCACTCTGGGTACATCTACTTGCTCCATTGCTGTATCTTCTGTGAGCTGTAGGTGGATCTCTGCTCCCCCATGGACTTCCATGTGTTGTGGGGGCACACCCTGCCTCGCCATGGGCTGCACCACGGGCTCCAGGGGAATCTAAGCTCCAGTGCCTGGAGCACCTCCTGCCTCTGCCTCTTCACTGACCTGGGGGCCTGCAGAGATGTTACTCTCATATAAGCTCACTCCTCCCTCCAGCTGCTCCTACTCCATGGTTTTCTTTTTCCCTTTTTTAAACAAGTTGTCCCAGAGGTGCTACCGCCATCCCTGATTGGCCCAGCCTTGGACAGCTGCAGGTTCATCTTGGAGCCATCTGGCATTGGCTCCTCTGGACATGAGGGAAGCATCTAACAGCTTCTCACAGAAGCCACCCCAGTAGTCCCCCTGCTACCAAAACTTTGCCGTGCAAACCCAGTCCACCCCCAAAATTTCAAAATAAAACTGCTGTTGTATACAGCATACAGAAGTCAAAAAGCACTTAGTTGTTTGGGGTTTTTTTAATTGAAGGCTAGAAATCAGATAATACAGCATTGAGTATTTTGAATTAGGTTTTTGTTAGAGATGTGACTCTAACAGCTGGGTAGTTAGCTGCTTTTAATCATATTATTCTCACAACTTGTGTCAGCATTGCCCAGAGCAGCAGAAATCTGCTCAGTATTGTAGAGATTCTAGTAAACAAAAATGACTGTAAAACGTGAACAAAACTACACCAATGTGGAGTTAGACAAAAGGAAATGTGCAAGGGTAAACTCCTACTTACCCTTTAACCCCTGGTCTGCAAATTAGAGAGGGAAAGGGATGCAACATTGCAATGGGCACCACTGATGGACAGAAGTGAATGTGATTACAGAAGCAAAGGTAAATGGAGGTGGGGGGGGAGGAATGTGGTAGCAGGGAAGATGAGGAAGCCAGATCCCAGCTGCTGTGTAACCATGGGCAACTACATGGACTCACAGGGAATTTCAAAGGTGCCAGTACAACAGTCTTTGGGGTCTGCCAAAGAGCCAGATGCTGGTGTAGAGTGAATATTTTAGACTGTTTGCCATACTGTTTTCAGAATTCTACCTGATCGTCTTCCCGTCTCCTTTGGAAAACCCAGTGGTATGTTAATTATCAACTTCATAAAAGAAAAAATATCCATGGTAAGCTTAATTTGTTTACAGAACTTTTGCTTAAATGCAAGACAAAAAAATAGGACCATGTTACAGCGTGTTAAAATTCATGGGCAATGTATAACATTAATGGCCTCTTTGATTAAAAATGAAATTCCTTCTTTCTGTAACACCCAGGGATTTTCATTAAAGCAAAATGAAGATCTTAACTGCAGCTACTAAAAGCAGCAGCTGGCGCTGAAACTGGTAGAGCTATACGGCCTGTGACATGTTCTTTCCCTACTTCTCAGCTCTAGTGAGGCAACACATATCTTCCCCATCTTCCTTTCTTCTGAAACCCCTCTGACCACTGGAGAAATACGAGAGTCCTGTAATAATTCGTGGTTAAGTTGCTCCGATGAGAAGGGTAAACTGAAGGTACAGATTTGCAATTGGTAGATGCCTGTCTGTTGATTAGATATAACTGTGTTTTTATTTCCACCTCTCCTCCAGAGGATATAAAAGCACTCACCTGTCAACCCAATCCAGCAATGAAATTCAGCAGCCTATTGTCCCAATCACTGCTTTCAATCACTCTAAACGGTCTCCAGAGACAATCATTATTATAGGACATGTTCCTAAGAGTAGATAAATGGAGCTCAACCTGCCAGCCTGCATAGGGAAAGATGGACAGTCTTGGCCAAAAATATGAAAGGGCCTGGAGCTTTATTGACATTTACATCAAAAATAGTTAGCAATGAAAGCAGCTGTTGTGGAGAGCTTTCACCACAACGTGTTTGGAATATGCTGTGAATTGAAATACAGACCTCCTGACAAGCAATTTACCTTCTGTCATTCTCCATGTGCTTGCAGCATTACTGGGTACTTGCTGTGATAGCCCACTTAAAGCTGCACATGTGTACAGTTTGGATGAAAGATTAACTGCAATTTGAGGCAGGAAGTAACGAATTGTGGAGTGTCATTCATAATGGCCGACATTGTCATCTGCAGGGTGACACCACAGCAAGAAGGTGCCTCTGTTGTGATGAGCTTATAGATTCAGATGTCATTCATCCTAATGAAGATCTGCCTACAGTTCTAATAAGCAGAGTGTGAGACAGCTCAGGATTATAAGCATTAATCTGCCTTGTTTGTTGACATTAACATGATGACTAAAAAGCCAGTATGCAAGAAATTCTTTTGAAAGCTATTAAAAAGGGGCAATCTTAAAAGGAGTATTACAGCCCAGAACAAAATATGTGCCAGGAGTTAATTTGCATGTTTACTCTTTTTATTTTCTACGCTGTATTGATTTTTTTTCTCCTCTAAACATCTTAGGCTGCACAAAAGTTTTTGGTATTTCATGAGCATAGTACCACTTACTGTAGCTGAAATACAACCCACATGCTGGTTTCCCCTAATGCAAAATGTAAATCCATTAACCCCTGGTGCTGATGGCTGATTATGTTAAATACAAATAACAATGCAATAAATATTTAGCTGGTATCTTGTGAAAATAACAAACCCAAATCATGCCAAGAATACTTAAAAGGAAGACATATGATAATATTTAATTTAAATAATTGACCTAATATGTAAGTAGATTAGATTTTCTTTTCAGGCACAGAAATAAGCCATTTCAAACTGATGTGGTGCTCTTGACTATGGGGGTCAATGGAGAACTGCCAAGGCTGATTTTTCCAAAGACATCAAGGCTCTTACAAGTCATTATCAACTGGAATTGAAATAAATCTGTGTGTAAATCTCTGTTTAAAGAAGGCTAGAAGAAGGATATTAAGGATTTTGATCTTTATCCCTGCAGAAGCGGATGACATACATAAAAATGGATATATGCTTGTCTTCTCAACTAAGCTTAAATGAAAACTGTATTCACCAGCAAAATCCAGACAGCAATCTAGTATATGCAGATATGGCATAAGATATTTTCTTTCTGGCTGCACCTAAGAGACCCAGGGGACAGGTTTTAAAGGACAGTGATGTAGATGGGGGATCTCTTTGCACTTGTAGATGCTTCAGCAATTTTTTTCTTTACACCCAGCCCTTAAAACCAACTTGAAAATTCTTAATTTTTAATTTTTATGTAAGACATTTAATCAGAAGATAGATATTTTTGCTGTCTGGATGTGGAATAAATTACACTCAGCAGTAGGAGATTTGGATTGGGGATAGGTTAGTAGAAGATCTTCTAAAAAGGTTAATCGAAATCTAGTGGCAGCTATTACCTTTGTAATGTGTTGGTGGAGGATAAGGTGAATGATTTATCTTGACATATATTTGTCCATTTATCAATGGATACAGGTGAAGTAATTTAAAAACAAGGAGGATCTGGGAGACGTGCCAAGGACCAAGGAAAATATGGACTGCATCTTCTAAGTCTTTTGTATCTCTGTGGAACAGACAACACTAAATAGTCATATCTACCACAGTTTAGCAAGAGAAGGGTGGAAAATAAATCCATGCTATGTGTGGGACCACTGTAGGCTGCTTCTAGTGTGAGTTGGTATGTGGGACCCTTATTGCAATTCTGTGAGTTAGTGACTGAAAACTGCATTCAACAGCATGGATTTTCATTTTCCCTTTGCACAAGGGTTCTTTTTGCTAATGCGTCAGGACAGCCTTGGAAAGATCCTTTTGTTACACTAATCTAAGCACATCTGAACTGGAAACTAAAATTACCTAAGAGTGCATTTATTCCATAGGAGATCCAGCTTCCTTCAGGAGGTAAAAGAAGTTTCTGTTTAAGGTGAAGGATAAACTGCCCATTTCTGTCAGGCTTACATTTCTTGGCCTACAAGTCAAATCTAGTACAGCATCTAAAAATGACAGAAGCCTTCAGGTGGGGAAGACACTGGACTCCAAATGCAGTAAGTGGGATGAGACGAAGTCTTGGAGAGGGGTTTAAAAGGGACACAGCTCAAAGCAAGGAGCTGAGAGAAGTCATGGTGCAGTATTTTAAGCCCAGACAAATAAGGGAACCTCATGGATGGAAATAACCCTAAGCATCAGGTTACAGAGGTCTCTAATGAAAGCAGGGATCTGGTCTCCTTTCAAACAGTCAAAGTGAGCATAGGTTTATTAAATGACAGGATCTGGAGAAGGTGACACTTCCCTTCTCCCCTATTTTTAGGGCAGAGTAGAAGCTGGCAAGTGTGAGGTTCAGATCCATCATATTTCCCTTATTTGATGGATGCCTAAATTCCCCCTCAGACCTCTTGGTTGGTCAGGATTTTTGGTGTGGACTCCAGTCTTGCTGCACACGCTTGGGCTTTTTCTTAATAGGTGAGAACCCCATTTCAAATGAGAAGGTTGTGCTAAATGGGCTGAGCTGCCAAGCACGAAGCTACCTTGTGCCAGGAACTGGCAGGAGGGCAGTGGGGAGAGCCTAGGGGGTACACAGGGGCTGCCCCTGTCTGCCTCTCATTGTCTAGGTGGGCCACACTCTGAAGGGTCTGAAACACAGGGCTGCACTCACACAGAGGAATCCAGTGCTCCTCCTTGTCTTCTCCATACCTATGCACTGTGACTCCCCTGGCAGCACTGCCAGGCAGTCCCCACTGGCTGTTTCAGCTGGGTGGGACTTCTGGTTCAGCCAGCACTAACTCCCTGACATATTTCTGACTAGAGATATGCTCAGTCCCGAGGGGAATGTACCTCGGAGAGCAGCTGCTTGCTGCTCGTCCTACCCCCTGCACCAGCTGCACATCTCCAGAGCACCAGATGCACACAGGAGCCCTCATGGTGTCTATGCAGTGAGCTGAACATTTTCAGTACTGAACCATTTTCCTGTTCTATTTGAACAAGACTACTATTCATTTCTTAAGCCTGTGTCAGGCTGATGAGGACAGCACACAACTACAATTTCAAGTCCCCCTGAGAGAATCTCCCTCTTGCAAAACACTGTGCTCCTTCATGGTGGTTACCTGCCTGTTCAGTGTCCTAGAGGTAAGCATGAAATGCCAGTTTTAAGGGAACTTCTAGACCTTTTGAAAACTATCTCACAAATTTTTTAGGGTTGGAAGGGACCTCTGGAGGTCATCTTATCCAAGCCCCCTGCCTAGGTAGGGTCACTCAGAGCAGGTGACACAGGAATACCTCCAAGTGGGATTCAGACGCCTCCGGGGAGACACGACCATATCTCCACAACCTCCCTGGGCAGCCTGTGCCAGTGCTCTGCCACCCTCAATGTAAAGAAGTTCTTCCTATTGAAATGGAACTTCTCTTGTTTTAGTTTATGGCCATTGCTCCTTGTCCTGTCACTGGGCACTGGCTGAAGGGAGTCTGGCACCATCCTCTTCACACCTGCCTTTGAAATATTTATATGCAGTGATGAGATCCCCTCTCAGTCTTCTCCTCTCTAGACTAAACAGGGCCTTCTCCCTCAGTCTTTCCTCACAGGAGAGATGCTCCAGACCCCTAATCACCTTGTGGCACTCCCCTCAATGTAATCTCAATCATGTGGCCATGAGAGTTAATCTGGCCCATGGAAACCCTGCTTAGGCTGCCTGTAAACCAACGTGTGGGTCTCTGCCCACACCAGGGTCCTGCTCCTCCGCGCAGGGGAGGTGCTCTGAAGCACACTGTGTATTTTGTCCAGTCTCTATACACAGGTAGCCTTTGGGGGTGGGGGTGTGGTGTGTGTGTGGAAAGAGGCTCTGGGATGGCAAGGTAGAGAAGATGAAACCCCCTGAATCTCAGCCAGGCAGAGCCAGCTCGCTCTGGGAAAACTGCCTGGGTGTCACAGGCTGGGCAGAGGCCTGCTGAGTCCAGGCTGGCTCTGGGGGTCTACACACACCCCTTCACCAAATAACAGGCACAGCCCAAATCCAACAGAGTCACAGGATCTCAATTCAGTGGGAATAGTATTTATGGATTCAAAAGATACAAATATTTTCAGAACCATGTGTTGGAACTTGTTTTTTAGTTTATTACATATTTGTTATCAAAAAGGCTTTTGAAATGTGTACACACTTAACATTTGTTTGTTTATGTGTTTCCAAGGAACAAAAAGAAACATTCCAACATTCCAAAACCAGCTGAGATTTGGGATGAAATGTTTCTTTTCTGGGAAGAAGTGAGTGACATATTTTTCTTTACTGGTAGAATATAGCTGTCCAGAAATGTCCACAAGTTTTAGGTTCAGAAGAACTGAGTCTGCAAGAGCAGTATTCTCACCACACTTTTAATTCTGGACTCTGAGAGCAAAAACAGAGTTGATTTATTAGACACTTCTAGAAATGTGAGTTAATTATTGGCAGCTAATTACAGATTTTGGTGGCATAAATTTCCCATGGATCAGACTGACTGAGGAGGTGTGAACAGGTTAATAATATCCAAATTATTGATTACTTTCTGTATTTAAAATAAGAGAGTGGAACATTCTTATAAGGCAAAGAAAAATGATAGCTGAAAGTGTGAGGAGAATTTGACGGACAGATTTAAAAAAAAGTGAGCAGGAGATTTTTTTAAATAAAAGCAGATAAAATACCAAAGTATATGTTTTTGAACAGACTCGTAGTATTTTTAACTGAGAGTTTAATGTTTTGAATTGATTCACTGAATAAAAATATTGCCTTTTTAAAGAAAATCCTGATGCAGTTTTCACAGAGCTTGGCAAAATTTCCATCAGATCACTTGTGTCTTTAATTAGGCCTTTTGCTGGGAAGAAGCTGACTGTGACTTTAGGGGTCAAGATGGAGCATCTTATTTTTAAGAGAGAATAATAGTGGGTCATTGAACTGCTGAGTATGTGTTCAGAAGGCAGGAGTGTTTGACTGCCTTTGAAGTTTCTACTTGGATTTAGGAATAAATCAGAAAAATTCCATGAACCTGGATGGAAAATATTTAAATTTGCTGCGAGGTTAAGGGAGGCATGTTTAACCAGATGACCTCCAGGACTCCCTTCCAATCTCAATCATTCTGTGAGTCTGTGAATCTTTGAAGTAACCAAGAAAATTCTCCTGGTGAGAAGACTGATCTGACAGAAATTCTGCAAGAGCTTTCTTGAATTTTTTCACATCAGAGAAAAGTACTGGCCTTAATAATGGCAGGGAAGAAAACCAAAACTAAATGTTTGAAAATTGTTTCTTTTCCCACAAGTGTTAGGAGGACCAGCCAAATGAATGCACTGGAGGATTATTTTTTCTCTTCAGAGTGCATTAACTTTCAGCCGGAGCTATGTTGGATTATTTCTAGCTCAGAAGCTGGACCTACTTTTGCCTTCTCTAACACTGTCATTAAACAGTAACACTATCTGGCAGCAACAAACAGCACAAAATAAGTCTAAGATTATCCAACAGCACACACAGCTGAGAACATTCAAAACCAGCTGGCAAATGTTTGGAGTTACTCCAGATTCTCATAGTTGTCTTCCTTAATGCAGGCAAAGGTAACAAATGTGTGAGAGGGGCCAAAGATCTCTGGTTTGCTCCCATGCTGTGCTTTCACAATCAACTCAGAATATTCAGTGGTTCTGTGAAACTGATTATTGGGTTAGCTTTGCTAACAAGGACATACAGCAATTTTCTTTCCTTACACCCTTGAATTCTGTTGAATTTCAGCAAATGGTAGAATGAGGTTTAAAAAAACCAACATCCATGAGCACAGTGTGTGACAGAAAGGAAATGTTCTCCCTACGTATCAAAACCTTGCAAACCGGTTGTGTGACTTTTCTTCATTCTGCTCAAAGGACCACGCAAGACCAGTCCTCCAAACCTGAAGTCTTGGCTTATTGCCATGGGAAAAATTCAGACTCAGAAAAACAAGTCCTTAAGCAAAAGACTTGTCTCTTTCATGCAGCTCTTGCAGGAGAAGGAAAGACTTCAGACAGGCATTGCCTGACACTAAAACCTGTTTCTCTGCCTCGTGGTAAATCTGTGCTTGATACATAGATACGGATGTCCCCATGCTTCCCTCTCACTTGAGACTGCTCATTGCTTGGAGCTGCAGTTCAAACCAGCAAATGGAAGAAAAACTGGATTGCCCCAAACACACCAAGTACGGGCAGTCCCTGCTCTGCAGTACACCTGACAGCCGTTGGCTTCTCCACGTGACACTGGTAAAAGAAAAATTGTGAATGTTGTATTATCAGGTATTTCTACTATTTCTGGTTGTCTTCACAGGGGAGGCATACTTTTGAGATCAAGCACAGTTTCTTCTCCCCCATCTCCCCAGCCTTACCAAGTTCCTCCCAAAGACTTGGGAGCTGCAGGAATGACATACCCAGGGAAATATTGAGGTTATCAGTTATTGTGAGCTTGTGCCCTTTGGCCAGTATATTTTCTATGTGAGTAGCTAGATGTGAACATAATTTTCTGGCTAAGTTCAGCAGTGAAATGTTAGAAAGTGTAGGTGAAGTCCCGCAGCTCTTGGTCTCAGGGCTCTAAAGAGCAGAGTTAAAATGTTCCCTGGTCAAGGAGGTCTTGCTGCTCTGGAATGAGGTGTTCTGTTCAGCATGGCCACAGGGCCTTTGTGGAGACCATCTGTGTCTCTTTCTGAGAACAATTTGGACAGAAGCTGCTGATTTCTGTGGGGGTAACACCCCACTAGGAGTCATGCAGCAGAAAACGGAGAGCTTCTTATTTCTGTATGCGCCTTCTAAGTGTGGTCAAGAGCCTTAGTATCTCCACTGACAAGGGCTCTGAGAGGAGCTGTGTGTTGCAAGACAGAGGAAAAGATAAGCTATTGTTTAATATTCATAGTATGGCAGGACCCAGGAGCCTCAGTCAGCCTCAGGACTCCCTTGTGCTAACCTTCATTCAAACACTCTTTGGCCTTTATCCTATTTACCTGTTAAAAGGTCTCCTCTTACATTTTTAGCCTTTCACAACTTCGTTTGATTTTTTTTTCCTCTTTCTTTCTCAGGGGCTTGTCACCTCTTTCTTTGTCTTGTTTCTGAAAATCGGTAGAGAAAACAGGAAAAATATTTCATGTAATGTGTTTCCTGGATTTTATGTGGTGACTAAGTTACAAAGAATGCCCCCTGCTAGATTTCCTTTGAGATCTTCCTTTCTTGTAATAGGGACGGTTTGAACGAGCAGTAATTTTTGATTCTTTTTAAAGGCGTTTTCAGAATAAACAATTTTAGTTGGAAATTTTTGCTTGACTCTCTTATGACTTTGAGAGTATTGGTTGCAAAACTTACCCTCTGAACAAATTAATAACTTATTACTCTGTTTTGCAAACTTATCTTTATTCTGACGTTGTAACTTGGCTATCTCCATGGACAGATGAGGGCTGCCTCACTGCAGTTATAAATTGTCCCAAGTCTGAGTAAGGAATTGGAGGAGACAAATAGGCAAGGAGAGAGGGTTAGTTATAAATTTGGCTGAGACATGCAAGGAAACATCATTTCCAGGCTTTCATTCCAAGGTACCGATGTGCAGACTGAGAAAAACCTGAGTGCAGTCGAACCAGCCAGCTCCACTATGCTCTAATTTGATCATTGCTATAAATTGTCAAGTCTTTAGGAAGAAAATTGTAAGTTAAGCACTGTTGAAGAAACAGCTGACAGTCTGTACTGTCCATTACACAGTCACGGCTGGGAAGCTGCAGATACTTGTTTGCACACAGTGAGACAGAGATGGCACTGCAGTGCTTCCTTCCATACCTGGTGCCCTCCTGCTCTGGGGTTAGAGTTTGCTGCTGTTTTATGAGTTGAGCAAACAGATTGAACAGCAGCTCTGGATGGCAAGGAGCCACCAGGGACCCACTCTCTTCAAGAAGTGACCTAGTGAGTGCTGGATGGCTGGGAAAACCCTTAAGATGAATCCACACAAAGATAGACTTGCCAGCTGCATCATTCTCCTCGCCTTCAATCTCATCCTGTTCAACTACCTGTGTCCGCTTCGATCCAAACCCCTGGTGTTTTAGACCAGGCTGGGTCTCTCCTCTATCATGAGGCAGAGACTGGATCCAGGCACAAATGACTAATGACAGCAAAGGGGGTAGGGCAGGATCTGGGTTTCAAAGTTAAGCTCTGAGATAAGGGAAGTCATGGCCATTTAAGCAAACAAACCTTGGACAAGTAAGGAGAGTTCTGGGGAGAACAAATGAATTAGTAAATAAATAGATAAAGAGCCTGTGAGAAGTTTTAAATAGAGTCAGCTGCTCCACAAAAACAGGAAGCCTTTAAAATATGAGGAGAAAGAGGCATTTGTTTTCTGCACACAAAAAAAAAGCCTTGACACTTTTATTTCCACTTGCGGTGCACATGAGTGCAGGAGCAGGTTTCTGCTCTAATGAGGCCAGGGAGAGACAGTTCAAGCTTGTAGCTTGAGCAAATCCCTGTGGATGAAGGGTAGAGCTCTGTGTGTGTTAAGATGAAGGCTGAATCAGGCCTCAGTACTACTGAGATCATTCCATTTTCTCTCCTTGCCACTTGCTTATTATTTTTTCTTAATTAACTTTTCTTGAACAGAAATACTTTTAAGCAGCAGGAGTGGCTGTAAATAGCTCTGAGTGATCAGTTTGAAGGAGTATGGAAAAAGAGAGGTAGCTGCATTTATCTGCTTTTGCATTTCAATGGCCTGTTTCAAGTTCAATAATGTTTCCCAGTTCCTCATTCATATAATAGAAGGGAGTCCTCACATAAAGATATTTAAAATATCTTCTTGATATAGACTTGATGTAGACATATAGATATGCCGTTTCTGATATGAAACAACATATTTCTCTACTTGCTTATTTATTCACAAGAAGAGCAAATAAAACTTAATTTTTAAAGTGCATTGCATTAAGAGAGTCCTAAGAATCTCTTTAACAATATTTGCAAGTGTTTCCTTGTGAAGAAAAGTTTATGAAATGTATTTAAATATTTATGGAATGTTAAAAATGAGGCATTAATTGGCAAACAACTTAATTAAAATGCTTTCTCGAGTAATTAGGAGCAAATACCTTCTTCTCTGTTTTGCATACCATTTGTCTTATTCTCTGTTTGATAAAGCCTGCCTGTCAGTCAAACTTTGCTGCAGGTAATTTTTTAGCTCTGTGGGGAAAATCTTCAAAAATTACATCTGAATTTAAAATATTTTTATTATCATTTTTGTCTGACAAATTCTCCTTTTTAGTTCATCTCCTATACGTCCCAGTAAAGCAGCATCCTGGGAATTTAGGGCCTGAAGATGAAATTCTGCATCAAGGCATTACTGAGTTTCCAAAAATGCTCTCCTGAGAACAAACTGAATCAATCTAGAATCAACAAACAGTGCAGTTAATTAATGAGTACACCATAAGGGAGCTTTTTTAAACAATGTTGACTGCTGCTGCCTCAGGACCAATAGCACCAGAAGTTATTGCTGGTTTCAAAGAAGTGATTCTTAGGGTTCCCCCAAGGCACCTTTTGCTTACATTAGCTATTTACTACAACTTTTCCTCTTATTTGCACCCTAGGGAAAGTATACTTATTTGCTAAATTACTTTTTAAGTGATGCTTCTTCATGCCAGTAGCCTGAGGTATATGAGGGAAGATGCTACAGTGTAAATAATAGCAGAAACTGAGCTGCTTTAAAGCAAAGTGCAAAGAAAACCTCTGAGCTGGACACCACCCAGGCAGTTGCTTCCAAGCCACGCTGAACCTGGAGGGCTGGGGAGAGTCCCAGGGACCAGCTGCACACCCAGCCAGCTGTGTCTCACCAGGGGTCACAAACCCACAAGAGTCCCCAGAGGGAGCAGCCCTGCAGAGCACTTCGGAGAATCAGGATGGAATAATGGAGAAAATCCCCCAGATTTCCAGACACTACAAACCAGAGAAGCTGAATCAATTTTAGGAGAGTGATGCAAGTTTGCACCAGGTGAAATTGTGGCTAGCAGATTGTCTCCAACAATAACCAAAATGAATGGAATATTCCAAATACAGCTTTCCATGTAAAAAAATCCAAACAACAAAATATTTAAAATGGTACTGCATTTTTTTTGAGGTCACACTGCTACATTATGGGGATGCAGTGATTACTTTTCTTCTGCAAATTTTGGAATTTCCCTTTCAGGCCACTCTGTAGGAGGAGAAAAAAAATATCTAAAGTAGTAGGCTGTGTTTACCAAACACCCTTCAGAACATAAGCTGGGTAGATCATCATGTTCTTGCAAAATTATGTTTTCTTATCACAGCTATGTGGTAAGAGTCTAAAATTGTTATTAAGTAGGGTCAAACTATCACTGGCCTGGGATGAAGTTGTATTTGCGTGTAACCAATTTCAGACACTGGATGAATTGCTGAAAATACTTTTTAAAGATGCTGGCTGGAAATTGTCCTTACCCCCACCATGCTTGAAGCTCTTATAAACATAACAGCATCTGTGATTCACACAATTTAAAGTGTCCCATGAAATCGTTGTGTAGAAATGTTAATCTAAATCTGAATGGAAGCATTATATATTAATAAATCCAAGAGACTGTACCAGCATTGGTTATAGCAATAATCAGTTGGTATTATTGATGGGATCTTGCCTGGAAGCTATTTCCAGCCTTTTCATGCTTTTAGTAACATTTACTGACAAATTACCACTACCATTAATATTTCAGAGGGGATTCATTGGTATAATGTAATCTCTAAAAGTTAGGAACGATTGAAGTTCAGGTTTGTTCCTGCTGTAGAATTTTGGCCAGATTTTTGCAGGACCAAGGAAAGCGTGATCATGAGCAGGATAGGGTGAAGATGGAGAAACATGCATGTTTCTGGGGGCTTGCTTTGCAAAGGATTCAGGCAGACTGGAAAAGAAAGAATCCTGCAAAATGCAGAGCCTTTGTTCCCAGAGAAGAAACAGTGAAATCTGTGCTAGGAGGGCAAGTGCAACTAAACCCAGGAAGTTAAACTCAGTCATTTAATAGTCTTATGTTTATGTCTGGTTTTGTTAATTTCCTGTAAATTTGAAGGGACTTTGCAGCACAGGCACCATGACAGGGTTTGACCCGAGCAACAGCCATCTGCTGGAAGGGAAAGACCTCTTGCCACAGAGGCTCAAGCACATGGCACATGAGCCTTGTGCAGCTGGCAGCTGAACATGGGGATGCTGTTTCTTTGGAGCTCCTCCTGGCATTGCCACTATTTATTTATCTTTTGGGTTCCACTTTCCCCAAGTGAGCGTGCCTGTGTGCTGCACACCAGAGAGGCTTCATCCTGGGACTATGACCAGAGCTGGGGTGTGAGGCAGCCCCAGACCCTAATCTCAGCGGTGCTCCAACAGACTTGGCCACAGGGAAATGTTGACAAAAGTTGCCATTTCCTTGATACTGTTTTGGAGTTAATTCTGCTTACTTCAGACTGTAGTCACTTTGGTCTTGACATCAGGAAGCAACTTTTAATTGTATTTTTGATGCTAATAATTTATATCTGATTAAAAACATAAACCATATCCACAGATTGCTTAAATACGAAAGAAAAGTTGATTAAAATGGATAGTGAGGTGGGAAGCTGGAGTACTTCTACTAAAAACAAGCAGGAAAACTGCATCAGATTTGTACTGTTACTAGTGAAAATTCTGATTTCAGCAGGCTCTCAGAGCACTTTATGAAGCAACTTGTACGTGCTGTTTTATATTTCTCCATAATAAATGTTGCTCCTTTCCCGCAAAACTCAAGTATAAATGTTTATTACACATAAAGGACATGACTTTACATCAGGAATGTTCATACCAAGCCTTTTTATAAACAACACTTTTTGTACCAAATATAAACAAAAGCAATTCTCATTTGGCATTGATGCATTGAATACTACCTCAGTAAAAAAAACACTGGATCGTCTCTATACCTGTTTCTTGATACTTAGTTAAAATTCACCATATAGATATGTATCAGATAGCAAAAATGGGAGATGTCTGCAAAAGTTGGAGGCTTCCTGGTTATCTTATATAATACTGTAGTATTAAGAGCCACTAAAATCCTGGGATTGCTTTTTTTCTTTTCCTTGCAAAAGTGATTGCTAGTATCTGCTTTTTTGTTTGTGTCCTTGTATCCTTTTTGTTTGTGTCCTGTGTATCAGGTAAAGTACAGTACAGCTTGACTCTTGTGATGACCAAAACCCAGGACTGAGCTAACAAATGATGATTCCTATTTCTACAGATAAAGTATTGTAATGACAACAGCAAAAAAAGTCTTTTCAGCTGATGGATATAATTTCATAGAAGTAGGTCTAGGCAGCGGAACTCTGACAATATGAGTCAAGATGGTGTGGTGAAGAAAATGTTCTATAATGATCTGTATGTATACTATACATTTTGTTTTTTCTATGGAGCAGCCAACCACCAGTGCAAGGCACTGGGTTTGATCCTTCAATGTGGATGGGAAGGAGTCAACTATATTCAGTTCAATTATCAAATTACTCAAAATTCTTAGTATGTGAAGAAGACTGTTAGCAACATTCTTTCTCGCATGACCTGCTCTCCTGTCTAGTCTATTTGTAACAGCATTCCCACCCCAACATCTCCAGCATTCTGTAGTGAATATGATATAGTCATGTTCCCAAATCCTTGTTTTCTCTCCTACTGGATGTGGGAGCCTGTCACTTCCTTTATAATGACTACAATAAGTTGATTTCTTGTTGTGGGTGGGAGTGGGAGCTTCAGACAAAGTTTATTAGACAAGCCCAGCCATTGAGCCATGAGGTGCAGAGTGGACCCCCTTGCTTTCTAAATTCCTTCTCAGAGAGGAGCCTGGGGGCAGGTGGACCCAATCTTAGCCCCAAACTTTGCCAATGGTTTAAGTAACCCTGTCCTGCAGGATTAAAGATGGCAAATCATATATATTTATAGAAAATGAATTATTTATTATGGCAAATGAGTAGACAAAATATCTTAATCAGAATTACTTACTACACAGTATAAAACCTAAAATTACTAGTAGTGTACAGTATATAGGATATCATATTGCACTGTACCACAGCAATTATATTGAAGCTAGCAAAAAGAAACAATTTTTAAGTAGAGATTGATTTAACTCACCGTGCCAATGCTGGTGGGCAGATCTCTTTTTCTTAACCTTGAGGAGTACAGTTGTGGGATATCCCCTACCCAAGGAAGGAATCTCCACACACTCCAAGCGGAAATATGTTAGAGGAACATAACTGTATGAAAGCAGACTGCACTTGTACACGTAAATTATTGACTGCCAGTCATGTGTCTCCAGGTCAGTTTAGCAGCTTATCTGCCAAATCTTTGCCTCACTATCAGGATGTTAATTCAGGATTAGGTAGCCAGACTGGTTGTAGCATAACTCAACACCAAAACCATCATGTGTCACCCCTCTCAGCCCACCACTGAAAGCTCTCCAAACAGGACACTGTCTCAGTTGCTTGATCACATTCCAGGGCAGAGTATCCTGCAACATTTGTTCCCAGTGCTGCAAGCAGTGTTTCTGTGCTTCTGTCTGGCTGTGTTATTTGGCCTATGGTAGCTGTAAAGCCTTGGAAAAGTTTTAATTTGCTGTGCATCTTGGTCAGCTGATTCAAGCTGCTTTGTAGCAGATCTGGTTCTCAAAATTACCCTTCAGTTTACAGGGGTATTTTCCTCCCTGATGATCTTACTGACTAACTGTTTAACAATTACCATTAGATCTTGCTTACCCCATCCACTCCAGAAATGTCTGTTCTTCTCTGTCCACAGTAACTCTATCTGGCGTGCAAGATCCGTTGAAGGGTTCTTGAAAGGTTTGGACTTAGACACTGTTATTAACCTGCACACGTACAGGCAGTTTCTGGATATACTTCAGTATAAATCCTTGGTAGGGCCAAATGATAGCTCTCCCTGGATAGTTCTACCTCCAAAACATTTAGAAAAGTGTGAAGCTCTCCTTATCTTCATGAGAGTGAAGATCTCAGACAGAAAAGAGAAAAACTTAGACTTCTGAATCTGCAAGCCAGGTACCCAAAAGATAGGTATGATGCTGGATCCAGTTCCAGATTCTATATGGATTGATAGTGATTCACAGCTTTTGGAGTGCCTAAAGATTTGGGTCTTGACTGAACACAAACTCTGGGTACTCTATAACTTTAGAAGTGCTGACTTAATATGAACTGATTCAACCAGTTCAAAATCTCCAAAAATTTTTTGAAGAGTTGTCTTTGTACAGCAGGTTTTATGACAGATCAAGTACTGTCTATGCATGCAGCTTACTAAATCTGGCATCATCTAGCCTCCCCCAGCTGCCACAGACCTTCGTAAACACATGGACACAATGAAATCTGTATTCTGACTAACATGACAGGTAGTTGTGAACACACACTTCTCCTGGATCAAGCATGTATTAAGAGTTGATTCTATCGTGACAATGGCTGTTGTGAAGGAATGTGCTGTCTCTGACCTGTTCATGGTGAAGTCACAAAAAAAATATTTTCACATTTTCTGATGTCAGTTTGTCTGAATTAGTGGAAGATGATGTCTACTTTAAGCTGTTGCATGAACTATCATATTTTAATTACTGATGTAAGTGAATATGAGTATTTATACACAGCTCATTTCTAACTACGAAATTCCTGAAAAACCTGAGCTACCAAGCCTCAAGATATTTCTGGAAAATGTATCATCATTGTCTGTGTTGTGGAAGGGAGATTTACAATGCTGGATCTGTGGGGATATTGTGAAAACAGAGTGTGGGACTGCTAATTTCCATGTATTCCTCTACTATATTCAAAGAGTTTGGGTGATGCTCTTGCTGTGTAAGCTTTTTTTTTTTTCTCCCTTGTACAACACCAGAATGCTTAAGCATTATAGCTGGAAGCGTTTGAAATGCTGTTTGCAAGTCAAACTCTTTCAAAGTAGCCCTTAGGGGCAGGAAAACAAATATTCCCTTAACCTTCATTCTAATTATATCAGTCATTAAAATACAGGGAACAAAGAACAGTGTTTATTAAAATTCCCTTCTGTTGATAGCTCCCCTTTATAGTGTGGTTCATACCAGCAGATGTTTAGAGGAAGCATCCTTGTGGAAGGGAGGAATAGTATGCTTATGAATTGAGATCACTTACCCAAATATTTTAAAATATTCTGATACTCCCTATGATCTTTTATAGTATATGCAGAGGAGTTATTTTAAGAATGCATTTTCAGTACAGTTATCTCTGTGGTTGTCCAGCACTGCACAGTCCATTAAATGTAAAATCCTGATGAAATAACAATGTCTGATACTTGTTGATTAAGATCCAGAACTGGCATTGTATGCTCTGCAGATAAGCAGAGAGAATAGAAATGGCTGTTCTCAACTGAAGACCTAATTTCTCTTTGCTATGAGAACTCTTGATTCTGTCATGATAAATTAATTAGGTTAATTCTGAGGTTATTAATACAACTGGCATCTACTTCAAACGAAGCCATCTGCTTTTATAGGGGCATTGGAGAGGTACACACTTCTGCTTTAGATAATTTACTTTCTTCATAGATCTTTTTTTCTTCCCTGTGGTGTGAGTTTCAGAGTGGGCTTCAGAGCATGTGCCCCTATCCTGAGTTTGCGACCAAGGTGACTATTCCACTGTGTTCAAAATACTCATACTCTGCCTAAGAAAGATTGGTCTCAGGTTGCCTGGTGATCAACAGAGATAAACAGAGGAACAGGAGTACTCTGTTTTTTAGCCAAAATTTGAACCTGAGTGGATATTTTTCTGCAATTCAAGTGGCTTTTCATGATGATGACTAGAACAGGATGATGATGTAAAATTTTTTTATATAGAAATTAGATCTGGAACCATTTATTGGATTCAGCTTTCTCTTTTTACTTCCTAAATGATAATTGTTATTTAAATTGTCATTTAAATTCCTAAATGAGCATTGTTATAATTAAGAGTTTTAAAAATCCTTAAACTTCACCATTTATTTTAGGGGTAATTTCTGTTTTCTTTCATTTTTGCATTCGTAATCTACAGATATTAAAATTGACTGTCATAAAGCTTTAAAAACTGCTTAAATATTTTTAAGCTGTATGTTTGTCTGCAAAAATGGAAGTTTAGTATGGTGTATGCTACTAGTCTGATATAGAGAGTAACAGTCCATTTCTCTTTCTTGGTGTTCATGCCACAAGGCCTCCAACTCATTTAAAGGATGATCCTGGTATAAGCAAAATGAAGTAGTCAGAGCAATCAGCATGGGACTAAGGGGCTCCAGCTCTCAGAAAGGTGCTGCATGCACATCTCTGCTGCACAACACTTGTCTACCTTTATAGGGAAATACATGTTGCTTTTGATGGACATGATGATGATAGCATATGCTACTGATGCAATCCTCCTAAGTTGGGGAATTCTAACAAGTAAACCAGGTTGCTGAGGCTTGTATGAAATTCAGGTCACACCTGACACAAGAAAGACAAAGGAGATGACTTCTGGGAAGCTTCATATCCCAGCAGTAAAAGAGAGAGCAAGAACAAGCTCCTTAAGTTGAATTACCAAGGCTCCATGGCATGCAAGTGTCAGCTGGTATCCTGAACTCTGTCATGTTTAGTGGCTGTGAGGATGAAGACCATTCAGAGTGAAAAGAGCACAACAAGAGCAGCAAGCATAGGCCTGATGATGCAAACAAACTGTTCAGGGAGCAGGTGGGAAGCAATGGGGGCCAAGCACCTTAACCCCACTTCAAGCATGTCTGATGCTCCAGCAGCAGAAGGCAGCTGTAACTGGAGTGGATCCGGAGGCAGCTCAGAGCTGCTGCAGTGACATGTAGATCCCTTATCACTGGGGTATGGGCTGTGACTGCCAGAGTATTTCTGTTACATTCGAAAAATTTTCTTTATTCAATAAAAAGTTTAAATTATTTCCTCAATTGTGCCTATGATATAGGTAAGGATTGAGATGCTGAGCTACCAGCTACAGAGGTATACTGAGGGAGAAATGACCAGAAACTAGTTTCAGCAGCTAACCCTACAGAGTTCTTCAGTAAATTTAACTTATCTCATTTAAGAGAATAGTGTTGACTCCTTCCTCTTTTTTTTCCTTCATCTGTACCTGTTTTCCTTTGGTAAAAGAAAAACAATAACTGAGTCTATATTTCTATTTTAAAGATAAAACTAGCAGATCAGGTAATACT
The DNA here is from genome assembly GCF_017639235.1 of Corvus kubaryi. NCBI lineage: Eukaryota > Metazoa > Chordata > Aves > Passeriformes > Corvidae > Corvus > Corvus kubaryi. Next base: position 1,300,349 of record NW_024581127.1, on the reverse strand, counting down.
AGTATTTTTGCTATCTGTTTTGTATGCCCAGGGGACTTGCTTCTGAAGACTCTTTCATTGACTTACAAGAGAGAATTCTCAATTGAATTCTCAATCCTCCATGAGTAATGCCACCATGCAAACCTGCTGATTCGCAGCACGTTCTGCTGGACTTTGTGTCTTCTGCCTCTACAATCTGTCCCTTGACTTCTTCTGTAAAAGCAAAAGCAGAGGAAATAATTTGGTTCTGGCAGACTTTTATTTTACTGAACCGCACAATTAGTATACAATATATGGAACCACACAAGTATCTTCCTACCATAATCCACAGAAAGTGCTCCTAGTTTCAAAAGTCAAAGTCTGAGTGAGTGGAAAAAAAGGAAAGCCTTACAGAAGCATCCAAAACTAAGGAAAAACTGTCACAAAGACAAAATACCTGAGGTTATCAACATACACAACCTGCCTTCCGAAACAGGTTTCCACAACTTGTTGAATCACAAGTAAAGAATATTTGTTTTAAGAAAGATAAGTTTTAGATTATCCAAGCATTGACACAGACAGCAGTCATTGACACAGACAGTAGTACACTCAGTTCTAGATGGAGCAGAATAAACATCTCTACTCTGCGCATTGCAATACACTCTTATAGAGTGACTTGATCTTTCCAGGTGAGGGGGCTAATTCCTTAAAATTAGATTTCCACGGATACTTCCTTACTGATAAAAAAACCCCAAAACCCCAAAAAGGATATTTAGAAATCCTAAAGAAGTTGTAACTAATTTTTTTCCCCGGGGCTGTCATGCAAATAAGGCTTTCAGGGGGCTGCTATTTTGTGTGAAACTAAATATGTGAGGGTCACAAACCAGTGGTTCAGATTTGGTTCTGCGATACTGTAAATGCTTTTAAATGAAGGATATTTCTTCTGTTTACACTCGTACCAGAGAAACCGAGAGAGGGTTTTGCTCCTTGCTAGATCTTATGGAAGAAAAATGGAGGAAGTCATGAATAGTCGCTTTTATTTCTGAGATGCACGTTCTCTCTCATTTTGCTTTGAGCCTTACATAAAAAAAAACACCCACTTCCACTGTTAAAAATCAACATCAACCACCTAATAATCCAGTATTGCATGTATTTTGGAAAATGAATATGACCTAATTAAAAATATAGAGATAAAAGCACCAGTTGCATTCATAATTGCCAGCAGGCAATGTTATTGCATGCAGAAAATTGACTAGTATACCCAATATAAATTATTGATGCACTCATATTGACTTATTCTGACTCTGATGGATAGAAAATGTGACACTATTGTAATGTGCATATTGTATTAATAACATAACTAATCAAAGATAATTTTTAACAAACTATGACATAAGGCCCTAAATTATTGATGGAGAACAGTTTAGAGATGGTTAGTGCATTAGTTGAATGTGCTCATTTCACTGACCATTTGGTCTGGTCCCATCTGCCACAAGTTAGCTTCCTCAGCTCTCTAGTACCCATTCAGGTGCATTTGGAGCAGCTGGGATATTAGTTCTCTATGGAGAAATAAGATCTCACCATGACTCGCCAATGCTCCCTGCAGTTCCATACTCCCCAGCAGCCTCTTCAACAATAGGACAAGGCCCTTCTCTGTTCCAGGTCTAATAATTTAATCCCATAAAACAGTGTAACTTAGTCCCTCAGAGAGTCCAACCTTATTAATAAAAAATGCAGGCATACAATTTACATTGTTATAGTGACATTCCTCAATATTGCTTTTTGTTTTCATTCTGTCAAAAGCTGCTTAATAAAGAAAAGACTTATTCAAGAAACTAATGTGGCCATTTGAGGTAGTTGGCCTAGGATTATGGCATGAAAATTAGGAAAAAGTGGAGGCAGTGGTAGGAGGGATGTGAGTTTCTGTATTAAAGGAGATTGTTTCTTTAATTCTTTAGTTTGAGGAATAGTAACAACAACAACAACAACAAACAGAAAAACCCCCAGAGTATGGATTTCAAAACAATAAATGCTCACTTTTTATCCATTTACAGTTAAATGTGGTAGCATCAAATAGGCCATATCCTATTAGCATCATTTAGCAATCCCTTGGATAGGGAACCAGGACAATTCATATTGTGACTCAAAGCACTTAAACAAGTGGCTCCCCACGATTTTTATTTAAGTTTTGTGGTACAAATCAGCCATTGTGTATCATGCAATATTTGCAGGCTGTGTCCATTTCCACAGATGTTTTAAGTTAGAAGTTGTTCTTTGTTGTTAACCCTGAAATAACATCTCATGAGGAATGTCAAGAAGAAGCAGCAAATGGTTGGAAGCTTAAAGAAAACATTACCTGATGGCAAGAATCTTTTGAAAGAAAATACTTTTCATACCGACCTTCATCGGGGTGGTGAGAAATGACGCTCATTAGCAGACAACTTAGTAAACCTTCCAGAACTCCTTCCACCCTGCTGATTTTCTGCTGTATAATGACTTTGAGAGTGTCTACATTTTCTGAGATCAATTTTTAGACTAGGCAAGTTCTCTTTATGATAGCAGATTTGCCATGCTCCCACGTGATCTTCTAGGCTGAATCAGCTGGTCCACCTAAGCAGCACTATGCAATGCTTACAATGTGACTCTGCCTTACCTAATGCCTGGAGTGCTAAATGGGCTTCAGCAATTGCTAGCAGTAATCCAGGCATGAGTCAGAGGATGAAGTCAGCCTCTGAATGAACAAAAAGATATGTCAAAGCACTATTTGATTAATGTTGCCAAAAATGTCCTTATTTCTGATTTTCCATAATCAGAGGGCATACAGTTTTACTTGTTTTTCCTTTAGGTAGTCTGCAATTTACTGTCCCCACAGAAACAGAATGAGGTAGGTCTGAAAAAGCAGGGGAATTTCAGGTAGTATTCATATAGCAAACCACTGTTTACTGTAACAACACAGACCCAGGACACAGTGATGAAAAAGTATCTGGATTTTTCATGGGGTTCCCGAAAAATCAAGGCAGTGTTTCTGTCTCTATCCTCAGCTCACTTGCCTTTTCTCTCTCTAAAACAAAGTAGGAAAGACTTCTCCAGAGCTAGGTCCTAGGTGACAGATTATTAAGGGCAACAGAGAAATATCACTTCCCTTTCCTGGTATGATTTGTCTTATGTGATTAACATATAACAAAGGAAGCTGTGATGAAGTTTCCAGCTTTCCAGCTCTGGTGGCACACACTGAAGATTTCTGTGGCTCTCCAGCTCAGTCATTTGCTGGGGGAATACTTGGGAACTTCCAAGAACCCAAGCTAGTCTATTTCCTTTTTACCGGTGAAAACACCACATTTGGTTCCCCATCCTTGCCAGACGTGACTAACCCTCAGGACTCAAAAAAGCACTTCTGAAGAACTGTTTTCTCCAAAGGATTTCAGACATATAAAAAGAGAGGAGCTTTCTTTATCTTTTTTCTTTTTTTCTATCTTTTCAAATCATACAAGGAGACTGTGTCCCATGAGACAGCAGCACCATCAAATTTTAGCTCAATATAGTGTTCTCACAGGTTGAACATGGCTGTGATACCAGTATGTGATTTTTAGGAAACATGGCACAAAGTACAGAAGGGACAAAAACGTGTTTTCCTACTGCTGCTGGCAAAAGGAGTACTTATTTTGGTATTCTAACTGCTAGAGAGCATATGATCTCCAACTGTTTCCTCCAGAAGAATTAAAAATTGTCAAGCGGCATTCTGCCTTCTTTCTGCATTTCATGGAAACAGCTGGCTTAACTTCTGTGCTCCCTCACCCTTCTGCTGGAGCCTGGTTTTTAGTCACTAGCTTGTTTTTTTGCCCATCTATTTAAACATTGTTTACATCTTATTAATTTAGGCAGAGTAAGTCATTCTGCAAGGTTTTGAAATGAAGCACAAAAATTGTGCAGTAGCTTTATCAAAACCCACTTGAACAAAGACTGAGATCTGACACTCCTGGTGTAAGTCCATATCCAAATCCCTGTACAATTTAACCCATGTAAAATTTCACAAATTCACAACATGAACAGTCTAATTTGTGAAAAGAAGCCATAAAAGAAGTCCTTTTTTCCCCTGATCTATATATTTTATAATAAAATTGTTTGTTCCCATGTCAGAGAAAACTGTGCCTGTCTGTCTGCATGCTTAAACCCTCACTGAGGAATGCTTCGCATCGAGGTCAGAAGGCAGAAGTTTAGGTTGTACCATTCAACATCTCAGAGACTGCAGGGTTACAGGCCATAAAGCATCAGGAAAAAAATGGTAAATTTTTTTAGGTAGGCAGTGTCTCAGCTATGTAGAGCAAACAACGCAGAGTTAAAGATATCCCAGGGTAGGATTTATTTACCCACAAAGACTGTCCAAATTAAGGCACCAGAACCTAATTAGAGGCAATGGCCAAAGTGCTCTGCTGTGCCAGTATGGGGAATAAGGGCTGTCAAAATTTCACTGGTGGTCTCAACTGCCCTTCCCACTCACACAGTGGTGAAACCATCTTGCCCATCAGCTTCCCATTGCTTAAGGATGGTACATTAAAAAGGTATGACTGAAAATCAGATGTGGTTTTATATGGAAATTTCTAAGCCTCTCTAACAAGTTTTCTGGAGGGACTTGGGTTTCATTGGCTATGGTTATATTACAATGAGTCTGTGTTTAAGCCCAGAGCATATGGACACAAGCCCAGGCTGTGGCATTCCATGAGCTCCAGTGCTTGTGGAGAGAATGCCTGATTCCACCTCCCCCTGCAGAGAGGAGCCACGTCCCTCCTGCCTGCAGCATGAGGTGGCTTTGTGCAGTTGTCCCAGTCACCAGCCTGTACACACAGCACCTTACCGTGACAGCACCTTGCTGAATTTGGGCAGTGAAGCTGGGCTGGGGTCACTGAAAGAGCCAATACCTTGGGTAGTAAGGACTGAAGAGGGGCAGCAGGCAGCCCAGGGTGGCTGCAGGGAGGTGGGAAATGTGCTGTGCCCTTGGTGGTGCTCTGGCCCATGCTCTGCTGAGCAATGCAACCACTGCCTCTGACTCTGTCACATGTGACACGTCCCACTAAGGCTACTTGGTGCCAGCTGGACATGCAAGTTAGAGCATTAATAGCAGGGGAAAATCTCCTGTTTCCTCTTTTTAAATTGATAAACATGGTGCTTTCTCCTGCTAAGTAGCATACAATTATTTCATCTTCTACCTCAAAAGCTTTTGAAAATATGAAAGTGCTACCTGTTTTATTTGGTCAATAGAAATGCAAACTTATAAGGAAGTCAAGCTTTTGTTTGTGCACTATGCCCAGTTTACTCACCTAGAAAGGTGATGCATAGCTATTGAGCATTTGTCTGAAGACTGGTTTATTTGGCACTGCTGCATGAAATATATTGAAACAAGAATATATCTACAATTAGTGCAATGTCAAATTACTGATTTGTTTTAATGAAATTAAACTCCTCACAAGACTGCCCCAGAACTATATAGTGATTTGAAGTGCTAGTGCTTGCACTGGGATGTTTACATTAGCAAATAAATCTGGGAAAATAAATGCATCCATTTGTCTGCCTTGCAGGGATATTCCTGAGGAGGCAGCTGCATGCTGTTTGGTTTCATTGTGTTGTTTTGGTTTTACCCAGCTTGGCTTTCTCTTCAGCCATGCTGCAGGACAGGAAGGCTCCATTTCAGTGGTAAAAATGTTTCCTTTTAGCCAAAAAAATAAACATGTCAACTCTATCAGAGAATTTGTAAGACTACACAGTGAAGCTCTGTTTACAGTAGGATAGACTACAGCAGTTGAGAGTTGGTCTTCTCAACCTCCCTTCGGAATTCCACCCTGAAAACACCCTGTAACCAAGGTGGGTTTTGGTGTGGTAGCCTTGCTGAAACCACTAAAAACCCATTTGCCAAGTTTAAGTTTCCCAAAATATATTAAACATGAGACCATCAAGTGGATGTGAATTCTTCAGAGACAGCTGAAATTAACTGCTCAAATAAATCCTGCACTAATCTAAATATAACTGAGAAAATCAGCACTCAAAATAAACAAATAAAAACATTGGGAAGTCTTAAGCAGATGATGAGATACATTCAGCAGATAAATTATGTATCCCATTCAAGGACCAAGCTTCAGACTTCAGTGGGGAACAAGAAGAAAAATATCAGAAACATATTAGGTAGAGATGTAAATTCATTTTTAAATTGAGATAATGTATTTGAAATTCAACAAATTTGATGCTTAGCCTCAAGAATCCCTCCTTTAGGAAAAGTTTCACTGACCAATCATATGCAACAAATGAAGAAAACAAGAGCTGTAGGCAGCTGAGAGTGTTGTGTCTGACTTTCTTCTGATACCAGCTAAGGTGACTGAAACCATTTGGTTCCCAGAAAGCAGGTTAATAACAAATCCTATTTTCAAGTAATTGTTTGACCAACTCCATGAGGGCACATCTTGGGAATGAGACTCCACAGCTGCAAAAACATGTATAGCTGCTACACATCTCACCTTTTGACTCTGCCAAGTGATATACCTTTCTCTCCTTTATCAGTCTTCAGAAATGCGCGAAATATGTAGAAAAAAACCCAAACAAATTCTTATTTTTCACTTGGAAATTGGAGACTTCCCCCGTTCTTTACTTCCATTACTTCACATGAAGATGCACCTATGTAAAAACTGTTACATTTTTTAAAGGATATCTAGGCTAGCAGGTGATTCATCTAATTTTTCTTTCAAATTTTAAGATGCTTTGAAGAGAAAGAGATACTAAACCCCTTCCAAAACAACTGTCTCAGTTCCCAAGATGGTGAAAAGAAGAATTTATAGACAGCTAGCTTAGATATAGAACCTAACTTTTGGTGGCTTAGGTTAAATGAGATAAATCCCATCCCCAGCAAAGCTGTCCTGCCAATTGCAGACAAATAAATACTCTGTCTAAAACCTCCACTGTGAAGAGAAACTGGTGTTTGGAATATATAGGCATCTTTACTGTTTCTTCTTCTCACAAATATAATTGTACCTGCCAACCTGGGAGATATGTGTGTATATATATATATATATATATTTCCCACTTTGCATCTAACTGCCATTACTGCTAGTAGGAGATGTACATGGCTATTGAGAGCAGAATATACCCGAATTTCAAGTACCTGTATTATTTTTACTTTGCATGGAAATATGATTAGTTATAATGAGAATTCAGGATTCAATGTAGGTGAGGTAGCTTAATGGTAAGAATTTAGTGCAGTTTTACAATCTGATTAACTTAAAATATCTCAACTTATAGCTTTTTCAAGCAGACATAACGGACCTTATTCAATAAGTTTGCTTAATCAGGTGTTACTTTCAGAGAAATATTACCATTCTTCTAAAAATAAAAGATTGTGTTTCTGTGTGTTACTATTGAGTTTGTTCCTTTTCTTCCTAAGAAAGGAATTTCTGATACAGCCCTGAAATTATTTTATTAATGTTTTTATTTCACTGAAATCAAAATAGCCTGGAGAACTAGCTCCCCTGTGTTCAGGCTTTCATATTTCTATTATGATAGTAGTAACGCAGAGCTATTTTAGCTTCCATAAACATGACTTGGCAAAAATAACATAATTTACAAACCATGGCTTTGTAGGAACTAGAAAAGCCACAATCTTGAGGGCAGAGGCACTGAAGAATGGGCCTCCTAAACCTGCTTTGTCACTAAGTCATCACACTGTTTCACGCAGTTTGTCACTCCTCTGCCTCAGGGTTTTTACCTTTAAAATCCAGGCAGCGATACCCATATCGCAGGACAAGCCTTGAGTGTGGCCAGTAACCTGCCTGAACAAGCTGTGTGAAAAAGCTTAGCTGGTGTCGATGTTCCAGTGCATTGTGCATACCTTTCCTCGTGTGAAGGGCACAGTCTCTTTGTTCTGTGTGCAAAAGTGAGAGGAAGCTTGCAAAAACGGCCTCGCAATGTCTGCGTAAGGGCACAACTGGGCCCACTCTGCTCCTTTGGGAGTGCTGCACCAAGCATAGTAAGGCACAGGCAAAGTTGGGAACACTCCCTTTTGTGATTGTAAAAATTCAAAGCTCCTCCTAGGTGCAGTTTTATGCTCAAAATGGGATTAAGCAGTCTCAAGTAAAAAAACCATAATCTTAGGAAGACCACTCAGGGTTTTGTTGCTTGGGGTTTTGTCAGGGTCCCTTCCCTCCTGCCATGTGGTCCTGGGAGAGGGGCCCTGAGGGGACACACGGGGTTTCCCTGCCCCTGCTCAGCCTCGTTCCCATTGGTTGGTTTGTGTTCCCTGCGCGGGCAAGGACCCTCGGGTCCCGTGATTGCCTCAGTTCCTCGGCAGAGCCCCGGCCATGCGGCTGGAGAAATAAACATCTCTGAAACATCTATCAAGAATCAGTCTATATATATATTCTTTCCATGGGCCTCGTTGTCTGATACACGTGTTGCAGTATCCCCACTGTAACAGGGTTTTTCTTCATTTTATACATATTGTGCATATGTATACACACAACCATTTGAAGCACCTAGTAAAAGCATCCTACCTCATTTCCATGTTTCAATGTCAAGACAAAATCCATACCTGCCATGTTACCAATGTAGGAGGGTATGAGGAACCAGGAAAGTCTCTTCCACATGCGATGACTTGTGGTATGCTGCATACTTATCTATCTGGGTGAACTCAAGCTGTCTAAACAGTAATTTTCCAGTCTAAGCCATCTGAAGCTGAACACAGCACTTCATCTCATCTGCAAAACATTGTTTAGGAAGGTGTAGTGTACTGTGCTTTGGAAACATTTATCTTTCCACTGAGTATACAGGGGTCTAAACGAACACTTTAGTTTAAAATTAAGGAATAAGTTGCAGTAGCATTGAGAAAATGAAACCAATTTTCACGTTGCTCGAAAGTATTTAAAACGTAAAACTTATGTGCAAAGTGTAAATATACAGAGTAGCTTTAAATATGTAATTCATTTTCAGCCCCATAAAAAGCAAAGCTGTTAATGTTATGGAATAGCTATGGTTAATTTTTAATGACTTTTTTTTTGATAGAAAACACAGATATTGCTGGTGATGGCATGAAACATAGAGATTTCTGATGGAGGGTATATCATGTGAGAAACCCACAATGATTGAACATACTGATATCCTATGCAGAAATACTAGGCCAAACAAATGACTAACATGTTAGGAATGACAAAAATCTGTCATCTCACTCTATCAGCATCTCACCACTTTTTTTTTTTTAGTGCTGCTATTTAGTATCAAACAGAAAGCCTATGGAATGTAGAAGATTAAAACAAAAAACATTTTTGAAAGAATAAAATTATTCAGAAAACATCAGGACAGGGCAAAATTGTAGTAAAATTTCTACTCATTTTTCAAGCTGTGATAGAGCTACTTAAAAAAAACCCAAAAAACCATGTAACTACAAAAAAATTGAAACATTATAAGTCTTTCCTTCTTCTGCATTAACTGTACAAAAGATTCAATTCTGTAGTCCACACTCCAAGTTTTGTCTGAGTTAGTAGAAAAGATCACATCTTGACATCACTCGCCAAGCAATACTTTTTATGATGAATATAGAAGGTTTGTTGTGCCATTTCAGTCTGTCAGTTCTCAGACTATGTATCAGAAAGAAAATCTCATCTGGGACTGAAATGATAAAACCAATGAAATCCAACACAGAATGAAGAAGTTTGAAAAAAGCTAAGAAGAAAGTATTGTGGTAAGTGCTTTAACTGCAGCAAGTGCCAAATGGCAATGTAACTGAAATAGTTCAGAGATCATTCCATGACTCTTGGTGCTTTAACAAATTTAGGGCTATTTTGGATTGTGATCCAGAAGGTCAAGTCTTATTCATACCCAGAGAAGTACCAGAGCTGTTCTGCCCTCACTGGCAATGTTGCTGTCACCCCCACCTTTTAATTTTCTTCACTTGATGATATGAGTTTTCCTTTGTCTCATTGTCACATACATTGAGAATTCACTTTTACTGTTGCAAATGGTTGTCATTAGAAATGACAGTTTGTGGAGTATTTGGGTGATATTCAGGGTACTGTTCTGTTATTGTTGTCCATTTTGGAATCTGCCATAGCCTGAGAAGCTTCATGCACGTTCAGAGAAAGTCACTTTCCTATAGTTCCTGCGCCATACACACATATAGATGTGTATATGTTTTTGAAAACTAGAGCTTTTAGAGATTGGCTCAGCTAACACCATCCTTAACAAGCTTGTTTTAGTCTATTACTTCAAATTAATTTTTTAAGACTCGAGCATTAGAGAGGATGTCTGCTGGGGCTACAGTTGGAAAGACAAGTCTGAGGACTAGTTTATGAAATAAAAACAGCACATAAGGGAAGAAAACTGCCTAAAGGAAACATGCTGCTGTTCAAAGCAGGCAAGAGTTGGGAAGCAACCTTGTTTAAAAAAAGCAAAAACAAACAAACAAAAAAACCCAAAACAAAACAAAAAACTGGGAATAAAAAGGCCAGATCCTCTTGAATATCCCAAACTGAAACTGAGGTTTTGCCCATTTTAACCTATCCCACACATTTTTCTTATGGTTGACTTCTGAGACTTGCTGGTAAGAAACCCTCAAAACTTGCAAATGTTTTAGGGCTTGCATCCTGCCTGACAACAGATATACACTGGGGACGTGAGGCACAGAGGGTGCTGTTGTTGTCTCTTCTGTGGTTGCACCCTTTCATTTGATAAATCTGGTATGGCACATGGCAGGAAAATATAATTTTGAGTACAGCTTGGTGCACCCATTAAATTTTGCAAGTCAAATTCCAAGTTCCCAGAAAAGTCCCCAAAGCAGAGAAGTTCTATTTGTAAGATAGAAAAGAATAAGAAAGCAGATGAGACAACCAGGAGATCATCATAAACACTCTGAGACTGTAAGTGCTGGTTCCTTTTCTTCCTTTTCCTTTTTTCCTTTTCCTTTATGATTTTTGGACTTCAAAAGCTCACCTTTTAGTTAAAATCTACAAAGTAAATTATTATTTCTAAAAGAAAACAAAGATTCTTCTGTGGCTCAGAGTTCTGGAGCATAATGGAAACACTGTTCAGTATCATGAGGTTGTTGGGTTTTTTTAACTCTGTTGGGCACATTGCTGGCAGTTTGCCAGGATTTGTTTAGATCTGAAATCTCCAAATTTCAAATTTACACCTTCATCCTCATGCTAAATTTCTTTAATAAGTTTCCCACTAATTTAGCTAATACACATCATGCATGTCATTCTTACCAGGTCAAAAACACTAATTAAGACTGAACAATCATTAATATGCCCCTCCTGGGTAGCTCTATTCTGGAGCAAATTACAGGCAGTTTGAACTTATATTGTCAAAAATTAGATATTAAATCAGATGCCATCAAAATGACCAAAAATGGGTAAGATTCCTATTTTACTCTGACAAAGAAACACTCCTAGAAAAACAAAACCTGTGAAGCTACAGCCACCCTGCAGTGTGTATCCTTTGTGGGAGAATCAGACAATCAGAGGAATTCCGTGTTGGCTCTGTAGGTTTGTGCATACATGCATGCATGTAGAGTTACCTTAAATGTGTACTACTCTCTCTCCCAAAGGTAAAGTGGGAATAAGTTGAACAGTTTGCTGTCAATTGAATGATCTTTACATTTAACTCTATCTCTACAACATGCTGTGCTCAAAGCAGAACAGAAATATTATTTTCCTAAACATATTTAAGAAAAAAATTGCTGAAAATTGCCACTATATCAATATTTTAATTATGTTTAACAACATAATTGCTACAAAACATCATCTTTCCTCATCCCCCAAAAAGAAGTACATTTGAGGATACAAAATGTCACTGAAACCCTGAGAACAAAAATATTTCAAACTGCTCTGTCGCTAGCATAGTATGTCTATAGCAAAACACATACTAGTGAGTTGGAATCATATCATCCTGAGCATCTGCACTACTCCTCCTTGGAGAGTGCATACTAATCATCTCTCTTCATGGTCAGTAACCACATAAGGACAACACCAGACGATGCCAGTGGTTTTGGTCCTGTAGCATTTATATGCTTTCCTGCAAAGATAGTCATGCCAGATAATATTCGTCAACCTTGTCTTTGGTCTTCTCTCTTGATTGAGGCAGATGTTTATTTTCCATCTGCACTATATGTCAGTGCAACTGCAGCCTTCATCTGGCAAAGGGTGCCTGTAATATTATGAGGCCATCGCATAAGCTGCTGGAAAGATTACTCTTGTGAATAAAATCAGTTTATGGCTAAAAACATTTATTCTTCATTTTGATAAGCCCTTAACAAATGAAAATTTGCTTCCTTACACTTTTGCCAAGCATAGGACCATGTTTATTTCTAGCTATATGGGTCACGAAGGATTCCCAGCTGTTAGATAGAGTCAGTTGTGCATTGCTGCACTCAACAACATCTGTTTCACAAAAACAGTATCCAGCTTTTAGCGCTCAAATGGAGGTTATACCATATGCCAGCAGACCACTTAGTTTTTACCTTGGGAACCAACTTTACACAAGTCAAGGTAACAGAGGAAGTACTGAGTATTTAAATGCTACTAGGCTTCAGTCACATCTTCATGTGCTCTTGTCATTTCCAACTATATATAGTAAAATTAGTTCCAAGCATATACCGCAAGCTGTTCCTCTGTTTAATTATTAACTGGAAGAAAGTTTGTTTGCAAAACAGTTGAAATGTTTTTTGTGATAGACTCTGATGTTGAAAGTGGTGCCATAAGATGCTTCTGCAAATACAGAACCTTGTTAAAATGTCAAATAATATCAGCTATCAACAAAGGCAGATCAGGCTGAATACCCTTTAACTACTGAGCAGGATGTTAAAAAGCCATGCTACCGTGGAACTCTTCAGAGCCTCGCAAACCATTCAAAATGTCTGGCGGTGTTATACTACCAGGATGTTTTCAATTATGATTTATGTTGTGCTACCAACTGTCTGCTTTCCTCTCATTTGGTTTTAATCCCTTAATGACTATCTAGAAATAAAGTTTTAAAAATATGTATTTTTGACAGCAACAGATAAATTAGGTTAAAGGAAATGCTTCTGATGGGTGAACCACTCTCTCAGGAGAATACCAAATAATTTTACGCCCTTAATGGTAGCAGGAGGACAGTTGTTCCTGGTAAAAATTGCATAGCATTGTATTGCATTCAGTGATACAATAAAGCAGATTTGTTTGCCGATGATTCATTTCTATTATAAATGTTTTGTTACAAAATATATTCCTTAATGCCCAGTAAGATGTTTTCAATAGCACATGGATTAAATTTGGTATGTACTCCAGACGAGCTACAATACTCCCATTATAATTGATTCTACCAAATTGTGTCACTGAAAATGTGAATTATGCCAGTGAAGTGAATGAGTTAGATTGTTAACACAGACAATACTTCCTTGTGTGTAATTCAGTTGACTGCAGTGGAATTATTCTTTACCGAAATCATGCAAAATGCCAGTCATGGTGCTACAGATTAGTTTGCTCCAAGTCCCATCCTCATTTTGTAAAACTGAAGAATAAGATGAGTCAAGATGCACTAAGAAACTGCTTATATCTATCTCCCTGCCATGACACAAACAGGTAAATAACAGATTTATATCACCAAATAGGTTCTGTCCTGACAACTATCAGTAGAGTAGCAATAAATTCACTTGGTCCATTGTAACTCTTCTGTGAGCATCACTTGTACACATTACAAGTTGTATCTGGCTTAGGCTTGTCTCTTTACTTACCTTCTGAGCTTTGCTATGGACATGCCTCAAGCTCCTCTGGTTCTTTTCTACTGTTCATGCTTTTATTTTAGATGAAAATACTGTGGTTTTCACATGCTGATATGGAATTTACATTTTGATATGCAGCAAGGTATAGACAGAAAAGCAGCCACCTCCAGTAGCAGATGCTTTAAGTTCCATACTATAGACAATGCCAGAGCCTGACAAATCCATGCTTTTGGGAAATGTGTCAATGAATCTACAAAAGAAAAAACAAAATTCTAAGTATGCCAAGTCATAAATTATACTAAGAACTCAGGGAGATTTTTCCCAAAAGGGACACCAACAAAAAAAAAAAAAAAAAGAATTCCAGGGCAGATCACAACCTTGGAGGCTGCAGATTTATGAATAGGATGATCGGATCATGGTTTAATTTTCATATCCTTTTGCAAAAAAAACACATATTGATGCTTCAGAGAAATAGGGTTGGAAGAAAAATAAGGTTGCCTATTTTTAAAATTCAGGCTAAGTACTTGATAGATTGAAAATCTTCCCAGATAGCTAGGTCTAAAGGGGTTGAGCAAAACTAAAGTCAGAGAAGTGACATCCATTTATACTGCATCAGGACTTGGCCTCTGACCTACAGCTTCTTTGGTTTTTTGTTTGTTTGTTTGTTTTATTTTGCTCACTGTGGTCAGATATGGAACTGAGCTACTCCTGAAAAAACATTTACCTGAATCACGGGTGGAAAATTGAATTTTTAAACCTGTTTTCTGCTTCCAAACCTTTAAGAAATCATCCAACTAAGAATAATTTACTCAAAGGACAGTATGAAACACTTCATGCATTATAAAACCCCAACAAATCCTTGAAATGATCAGTTCTATTCATTTACGATGGAAAAAAAACCCCCTCTTTCCTTATATTTTGAATGTTCTTTTCCCTATCTTCCTCAACATTAAGTTCTTCAGGACATGGATACCCTTCTGTAAGTGTGTATAATGCCTGCGTTTGGCTAATTCTGTATTGCAAATAGTAACAGTTTAGTTTGTTCTTCCCTCAAGGGCTAAAATTACTGAGGCTTTGGATTTCCCATTTTTGTCACCAGTAATTGTCTGAATAGTCACACACTCCACAAATTAAAACAAAGGTTTTATTTTAAAATAAACTGACCTTTGCAGAAATGAATCTTTGGGGATTTCATCCTAGAATGCACTTTATTTTCCAAAGAAGATGGGAAGCACTAGTGTTTCTGGTTTTAAGTGATCAGAAATTTATAAGTTGCTGGAAAATTTTCCCTTCTATTCATTATTGTTCGGCATCCAGTTCAGTTTTGAAGTGTAGACCCTTGCTCCACTTGGGAAACAAGAGGATTCATGGGGATGAAAATAACATGGAGACATCTAGGGTGCTGTGAATATTGCTTTTCCAAATGAAACAAAAGCAAAAATTGTTCACTCCTCAATCCATGACCTTATCACAGATTTTTTTGCAGTATCTCTGACCAATCAGGATGAACTTATAACAGTAACTGTGCAGACAGTATACAGAGGTGCTCCTGCCCCCATTGATTAGACAGGAAAGCTGTTGAGTTCATTAGACTCATTCTGAACACTGAAACTTTGCTCTTTCCTCCTAGTGAATCATGGCCAGGAACAACTCTCTGTGCTCCTTTTCAGACCCTTCACTTCTACAGCACATCTGTACAGCCCTGCTCCACATGAGAAGAATTTCGTGGGTCCTTTGAAAGCCCATCTTTGGCCTGGAGCATCTGTGCTGCTGCTGCTGCAAAGCCACAGTTTCTTCACAGCTGCCAGCTCTAAAGTGACACTCTTCACTTGTCATCAGCAGAGACACAAAATGTCCATGTTGAATCTGCGAGTCTCACTGAATCCTTAGTCCTAGACTGCCATTTTTCAGAGTCCAGCCTACTTCCCACGGCCTCAGCAGGTTGGCAGGAGGGCAGCAGGTGTGTATCCTCTCCAGGGCAGAGGGGTCAGACACCTTTTGGTGGTTCCACTGTCCCATTCTACACTCTGTACATTTCATCTGCAAAATCAATGATGACTGGCACCGTCTGCTTCTGATTCCCCATTAACTCTTTGCCATCATGTTTTCACTATGATTTTGTACTTCTGCTTCATGAGCCTTTCCACTCTCCCCCATTTAAAACTCTACACTGGTTTTGTTTAAGCTCTCCCTAAGCCTACAAGTTTGGTAAGCTATTCTGAACAAAATATATTAAAAAAACAAGCTGGTTTTCCAGGTGGGTTTTCCCAAGCTCTCACAGCTCCCATTCAAGTAAAGTTTTTACAGTTACATCTGTGCAAACAATGAAAACAAATACAGAGTAATGGCACGGAGCTGAAGGAAGCTAAGTGCACCTCTCCACCTGCCAAGGCCCAGATGTGGGAAATAACACAGCACAAAGACCCCAAATACTGGGACACAGCAGAATTATTGCTACAGAAGGCTTTGGTACTATGTTAGCTTAATTTCTTGAAGCATAATCTTTTCTGCAACCATTGTTTTCCCATTCCTGCTGCAAGCAGTTTTAGCACCAAGCATGAGGTAAGATTTATAACATCTCTAAAAACAGAAATGAGCAAAATGTCTGCAAAGAAGAATGTCCATCATTAAGAGAGACCATAAGGAGAGATGTTTGCATCTATTACCAGAGATAGGTAGGACATAACTTACAGCAGGACTTACTGCCTTACAGAGTTTGGATGTTTATTAAGAGAGTGAAAGAAAAATCTGTTTTCTGAAATTTCTGAGATTTTCTAATCTCCCTCCAGTCCCCCAAACAAGGCCAGTAACAGTCACTGTTAATCTTTTTCTCTTCATAAAAACCTCTTCTTTATTCTTACTTGATCTTAAGTGATCCCATGTCATGAAGGCAGTGTTGTTTTCTTAAAGATGTTTCTCAAATAGAGAAATCCCCAGCTAGTTCTAGACTCTTGTATCTACCAGACAGGCACAAACTGATATTAACTAGAGATGATAAAAGCCAGGAAAGCTTCTGGGATATACTGGACTCTGTACATCTTCTCATACTGGGTCAGGCCACAGTTTATTCTATCCAGTACATGTTCTTTAATACTATATGACAATGTTAGAGCATGTTCATCACAACACTCCCTTCAAACACACTCCCATTTTGTGCAGTCTTATGTACTTTATGGGCTGGATGTGCCAGCCACATCTTTCCATTTACACAGCCCTATAGTAACACCCGTGTACAGACTCTATGATATCCTTGAAATGAGCTCTACAACTTAATTACCATGTAAAAAATCATGTATTTTTTTTTGCTGCCTGGTTATGCACTTTTTTCTATAACAGAGAGGCAACTGCTAGCTGTTCCTAGTTCTTCATCTCCATGATGTTTGTGACTTTACAGACTTGCCCTCAAACTTTCCTTTTCCAGATTGAGGGGAGTTGAACCTATTTAATCCCTGTTCATGAAGGAAGCCTTTCTCTGTTCTTCTGATCACCATTTTCACACTCTTCTTCTGCTGTATCCTTCCTGATATGGAAGGAACCAGAATAGCACACAGAACTCGTGGGACACACGGGGATTCATGATGGCATAATGATCTTTCTGGGTTTTTTTTTTTTTGTTCCTTTCTCAATAATTTCTAACAATCTATCTGGGATTTTTTTATTGCCTCTGACTTTTAATACACACAATGAGTGCTCTTTGCTGAGCAGTAGCAGCTAAATTAAATCATCTCACTGTGTATGCATAGTTCATGATTGTTTTCCCCTATGTGCATTATTTGGTGTTTATGGATATTGAGTTTCCTATATTATTCTTAGTCATTCAGTACTGTGAGATCCTTTTGTAACCCCTTGTAGACATTTGCTACCATGAATGGTTTAAAATCATCTGCAACTTTGTCACCCCTCTTTCCAGATTATTTATAATTCAAATAGAAGGGGCTCCAGCCTTTTCTCCAGCCTCCAGTCTCTAGAAGAGCCTCTGTGCAAGACTCTCATGGCATTCTCTCCTCATCATGATACTTGATACTTCTTTCTACAACTTGTTCCCTGTTTAGAAAAGTTCCTGTACAAGAACCTGTGTGTCCTCTTCTAGAGCAGCTATCAACACAGAGAATTCACCCAGATTTTCTCCTATGGTGTTATGATTCTTGACAGCTCTATTCATATTTGAGTAATTTCTCAGCCCTCAAAAGCTGTTTCACACAATTTCTTCTCTGTTACGACAAACATTCTTGTTACTGATACAAGAAAGGCCATTTAATAGTGTACCGCTAAATGTGCATGAAACACGGCCTTATATCAGTGAGTACTGTGGAACCAGGCAAGTGTTCTCCATTTATATTCAGCTCGGAATGTATCTGTCTTCATTTGAAAAAGCAGAATGCTTTAGAGAAAAGAATTGTGTACTTAAAATCTTGTGGCTTTCTCAATGGCTTTCCTCAATGACAATTTCTCAGCTGCTCTGATGGGAGATATTACTGCTGCCTGCAAACCCTGACTTGTGCAAGTCCTTAAATCTCAGTGGGCAGGGATCAGCAATAATTCTATTACTTGTTTTCTTGGCAGTTTTGGAGGATGCTGATCCTCCCACTGCCAAAAGACTCAAGACTAATGATATTTTATTTGTCTACACTTTCTCTGGAAAGTTTGAGACTGAGTTTTCCTTTCAGTCCTCATACTGCCATTGTCATCTAAATGGACTTCTAAAGACCCTATTTAGTTGGTGAACACCTTCTCTTTGGGTTTTATTGCTTAGTGTTCTCCTGAGTCCAGTTTCCCTGAACATTAATGTAATAAAAAATGTAGTCTGACTTTCTTAACATAAGGTATAAGGTATAAGGTATAAGGACTGTACAATCTCAAAAAATTTGGACATCTGAAGTAACTCATGGGACTGTTCTTCGTGGCTTCTTCAGTGGTCAAGAGAAAAGGAGAATGTATCTGACCTGTCTTTGACATCTGCTTTATGATAGGATGGATCACACCTTGAAAGAGTATGTCTCTCTGTTGCTAACAAAGGGTTTAAGTAACTCATATGTAGAGTCTCCTCTGTGGATATCTATAGGGTCAAATGAATCCCACACACTGTGGGCTGCCACTTTTTCAGAGTTGAAAAGTTTCAACTGTTGCAAAATTTCAGAGTTGTAATATTTCAAGCCAACTGAAACCTGGGCAGCATCAAAAGGAGCAGGGCCAGCAGGTCAAAGGCGGTGACTCTCCCCCTCTACTCTGCTCTTGTGAGACCCCACCTGAACTGCTGAGCACAGTTCCAGTGCCCCCAACACAAGAAGAACACAGAAATGTTGGTGCAAGTCCAGAGGAGGGCCACAAAGTCGGTAAGAGGACTGGAGCACCTCCCTTACACAGCCAGGCTGAGGGAGTTGGGGCTGTTCAGCCTGGAGAAGAGAAGGTTGCATGGAGGCCTCAATGCAAACCCTTTGGTATCTGAAGGGGCCCACAGGGAAGCCAGAGAGGGACTCTTCATCAGGAGCTGTAGCGATAGGACAAGGAGCAGTGGGTTCAAATTGAAAGAGGGGAAATTTAGGTTCAATATTAGGAAGAAATTTCCTCACTGTGGGGTGTGGTTAGGCACCGGAACAGGTTGCCCAGAGAGGTTGTGGGAACCCCAACTGCAGCAGTATTCAAAGCCAGGTAGGATAAAGCCTTAAGCAACCTGGTCAAATGTGAGGCATGCCTACACACGGCACTGGGAGGACTAGAAAATACTAAAGTCCAATCCCTTAACATTCTGTGTTTATATAATTCTATGATTAACAAAAGCGGTTGAAGGAGAACATACAGTATTTGAAAATCTGTTCTTTTACCTCCAGCTCACTGATTTGAATGCAGACTGAGAATGCTCACAGTCTAACAGCTGTTCAGTGACCTATGTGACATGCTTTGAGTCTTCAGATTTAGGTTTTGCAAAGTCCTAAAAATAACCTTCTTTTTGCCATCCACCTGCTACATTGCCACTGCCTGCATGCTTGGGGTGTTTGCTCAGCCATGTTAAACATGCTTTTTTTGTACCTCCTTGAAAACAAGCTCTTTAGGTAATGATTATGTCGAATGCAAGAATAAGGGGAAGAATACAGATTTATCTGGTCATGACAGAAAACTCTACTGTCAAGAGCTATTACCAACCAGTAAAGTACCAGTCAGGACAGCAGGAGACAGGAACTTCCGAAATACAGAATTGCACTTCAGCTCTCCACTGTCCTGATACCATTTTTTCAATGCCAACTAAGACCTTTGTCCTAATTTTGAAAATAATTCATGGTTTAACCCCAAGTTGCATCAAATTTGTATCTATGAATCCTGCTGACAGCTAAGCTCTTTGGAGACTACACTGACCAGAAAGCTAAGAGTGAAGCTGGGGACACAGTGTTCTCTGTTCAAGGCATCTAGCTAAAGAGCAACATCTCAGAGGAAAACAGCATTGGGAAATGTCCAAAAAGCCATGGGAAAGCCCTTCAGCCTCAGAAACTAAAATACACAATTTGAATACCTTTTGCTTTCTCCATGTCAAATTCTTATCTGAGAAAGCCATACCCCAACAGAGTTTTGGCCTTAGATGCTTTGGAGATTCCCTGAATACCTCTTTTCACTTTGCTACTGCAAATGCCTTCATAGTGCCAGGACTTCTGTGAGTGGTATAAAACTCTGAAACATACAGAAGAGAGAGTGTTGTGCTTCCCAGGACTACAGCCATTGAGAGGGCAGGTGGTACAATTGTACCAGGACCTGCAGCTTGAAGCAGACATGAGTGAAAGTGAAGGCAAGGGCCAGAGAAGTTAGATTTTTTTTCCCTTATGCCAAGGCACATGCCAGTCCCTTGTGCTTTGGGTTGTTTGGGGAAGATAGTAGTCTTGTTGCCTCTTGAAAAAGTTTACATTATTGTCTGTTCAATTTCCAGGGGATGTTACTATGTGCCTGGCAGGACTAGAAGCCAGTAAAAGGATTAAAAATGCAACTTTCCTTAAAATATTAATGCAAAATCTGTATCTATCTAGTTGAATGCCTGAATTACTTAGGCTTTCTGAGGATTATATAACTCTACATTTTCCAGATACAACACTATTTCAAGATTTCCTGAAAAGGCTGGCTATCCACAGCCCACCACACTGAAACATTAATGTATTAATAGTACCTGTTTGTGTAACTGAGAAACAAAGCTGTGTAGTGTTACTCAATCAAGTGATATTAGACAAGTCAGAAAACACTTGCAGTGACATTTTCAAATGCTTTGATTGTAAGTGTTCATAATGCAATGACATTGCCATTAAATCCCTGGTACATATTCATACCACTCTCACACAGACGATCTGGGGACCCCGTGGGAGTTCAAGGGCTGTTTTCTGTAGACAGTGAGACTTCACAGGTACTCACACTGGTTTTGTTCTCTTGAGACTGCAACTGATTATTAAAGAAAAGAAAAAGGCCTCTTAAACCCCCCATTATCAGTGTTACTCACCAAAGGTTCCCAGCCCTTTCATTAGTGCAGACACACACAAGCAGTGAACTTGAAGTTTGTAACAGCTGCAGGGGTAGATTTCACAGAGCAAAAGTAGGAAGGAGGAGGTGGCTGGTGAAGGAAACTCCAGAAATCTATGTAATAAAAATGTTTCCAACCATAACCTTAAAATAATAACTATGCTGCTCATCAGGCATTACAGCCAATAGCTCATGCTCTGTCCCACTGCATCATACACTTGCATCCCACTGGTAATGACTTGCTCTTTGAATTGCAATTAACCTATTTAAGACCAATTAAGAAACAGATCTTGAATAGGCCTGCAGTATTACAGCTCAGTACTCACAGAAGATGACAATGATGTTTTAATTAAATATGGGAGCAAAAGGTCTCAAACTGAAGCTTACAGCTAACTAAGCAGCAGTCATTTGGTTACTGAACAGGCAAGGAGCTTTATGGTCTCCTTCCACATGGTTCAGCCTCCATAGCTCTCAAGTTTGCTTAAGGCTAAATAGCTTTCCTAATCTATTATTGCACAGAAGAAGTCCCTCCTGCCCCCATTTTCCAGATCACAGTTTGGTATGTTTTAACAGACTATGATAATCCCTTGGTTTTTGCAGGGCAAGAGTATTGCTGATAAAGTGATTTCATTTAGGCAAATTAACTCTGTTAGTTACATGAAAGATTGAACACTGTTATCTTATGCTGGTATGTGCAAAGTCTCATAAGTGTAAAATACACATTAAGGGCCAATTTTGCATGAAAAACTCCTGATAGTATAGGAGCTGGTTAATATTTCTGAATTATTAAGTCTGACAGCATAATCATGCTTTTTTGTTGTTTAGGCTGTTGATACCAGATGTTTAATGCACAATAAAATGTAATAGTATAATAGGAGGCATTTTAAGGAAGTGCAATTTTGGAAAATGAAGAAACTACTTGGGGTAATTTGAAGCATAAAAACAGATGCTGGAATTTGGAGCTGTTTTAGTTTTACATAAAGAGGAAGCCTTCCTTTAGAAACCTGTAGATATTCCCAGTCATTTGCTTTTCTCTCCCAGCATTGCTGTGGCCAGCTTAGGCTGGGAAGTCAGGTCAAAATGTTGAAGTGCTGGTTCTCACTCTTACACAGTGTTCAACATTGTGCCTTGGCTGTGGTCATTGAAAACGTGATGCACGGATCGCTCCCACTGTGACAGGGCTGATTGCTCTGCATCTGCTGGTTGTTTAGCACATGAAGACCACAGGACTGAATGAAAAGCTTGGCTTCAGTGTTCTTCCTGGTGTAGTATTGGATTCTGAGAAAGTCTTGCAGGTGTTTTCAGGGACACCAGATTAAAATTTGGGTGTGTTATCAAGTTGGATACAAAAGCTGGCTGAATTTAGACCACATGATACTTTTGTTAACTATTATAAATTGAGTTTATTAAAAATACTGCACAATAGGATAGAACACTGTTATATATTTATTTAAAATATATACTTCATAATATATATATGTCAATGAGTTGCACATTAAATACTAGCTCAATATGGAAACAACAGACAGTACACTAAGTGCTGATCAGTATTTTGGGATTGTTGAGTCTAATAACATAGCCATGCTTCCCTTCTCCATGCTGCTTCTTTTGGCACCAGATGTTTTAGGTACAGTAAAATAGAACCTTAATATTCTCTGTAATTAATGGGTGAAAGCACAGAAATATATACAGGCACATTGTGCTTCTATTAAGATGTTGTCATATAATTTATGAGACAAAACAGATGTTCCTTTAAACAATTTTCACTTGGTGTGCCTGGAATTCCCCTTGAGAAATGAGTTGTGGGAATTTTCCATGACATAAAGGAGTGAGTTTTATTCTTAAAAAATAATTGTTAACACACACAGCCAGAAACTTTGTCACGGCAAGAGCCATTCCAGTTTGATTACAGATCTCCTTGCACATTTCAAGAGGTCCAGATTGACTGAGGGAAAGAGTTTAGTTACAGGAGATTAGGTCTGTTCTGATCTCTTACTATTTAACATCTTGATTTCTTTTATTTTCTCTGTTATCTTTTTTTTTTTTTTGAAAGCGACTGCTTCTTGTTGCCTCCAGTAAGCTCTGTCAGATCCACTTTGACAACCATCTGAACACAACTGGTATTGCAACTCTCTTCAGTGGCTCTGATTTTCAGAGAACAGCTACTGAGAGCTTTCTAATGACTGGGGTTTTTTGGGGCTTCATAACACAACCACCCAAAAGAAAGCAACCAGATAGGCCTTAGTTCAAATAGGGTTTGGGTCACTGACTTAATGGAACAGCACATTACATCTTCAAAGACCTTGCAAGTATTTTTTAGCACAATATCTTTCACAAGTGAAGCAATTATTTTCAACCCATGCAAAAGTGTGGAGAAAATGAAAGAAGGCAGTGAGAAGCTACACAAATAGACACTAGGCTCAAATCAGAACTCAGGTCTCAGACATTCCGTGAGATTCTTGCAGCTTTTTTATTTATCTCATATGAGCTGAAGGGCAATATCCATCTGTGAGTACATGCCTAGTCCATGAGAAAGGAAAGGTTAATTAGCCCACCTCAGTCCATGGTGAAAGAGGAGGCTTAGATTGTGGACAACAACATTCCTCTTGTCACTGGTCTTCAAATGCTATGTTTAGGCCTCTCAATCACGATTTGTAAAATACATAAGCAGCTAATCAATGTATTTGCTATAGTTTGCTAAATTAGGATAAATCTTCCATTGACTTTTCTTCTGATCACTTGTCTCCCCAAGCTTCAAACAATGTGACCAAAGGCTGCTGTCATGTGTCTGATCACTAAGCAGGACGGTAGGAAGATACCAATCATTACTTAGTCAGCACTGTTCCACAGCAAAGCAAAGATTCAGGCTCAGATACTGGATCTAAGACTGCTGCACTATCTCATTTCAAATTAAAAAAAGGTTCCCTAATCTCTCATTGCACAATCTGGTAATACATTTTGTAAACAGATGTGTAGTAGACAGCTGTTTTGTTTAACAACCAACTGAGAAAACCAGACTCTGGCTTGTAGTAAATAAACTGATGAAATGTTAGCTTTTGAACTGCTTCTTTCAGAAATACCAGCCTGAAAGTGTTGGTGGAGCCATGTGTCTTCTCCTTAGCATTCACATTTCTCTTCCAGAACACAGGTGAGCTTCTCTGTTGCCAGCACATGTGAATGAAAAGTAGAAGCCATCCACTCCCCAGTCTGTACGCCACTAGTTTAGCTTACACAAATATGATTTTAAAAAAGAAAAAACCAAAACTGTGGAGTTGTGGTGCAAAACTGCACTAATGGGCTATTTGTAAATATGAATTGCTGGAGGAAGTACAAAGAATAGTATCCTCATTTGAACCAATAATACCAGCCTCTCAACATCCTACTGACTCACCACAGGATTGCAACAGTTTTTCCTGCTTCCAGTCACTTAGCAGAGTCTCGTCAAGTTTTATAAGAATTTCAGTTGATACATTTGGGAAAATCTCTTTTTGACTTTCTCTGGGGGGAAAAAAATTAAAGAAAAATTCATTTCTGTATGGTTTTGTGGATTTAACATTTGCTTCCCTCATTTTTAGTAATCCTGAATAGGTAGAATGTCAGAAACATCATTCCACTATGCTTCCATTTGGCCAAAATTAAAAATGAACAGCTGTCAAAAGTAAATTACTATTTAATGAGGAATCAGAAAACCAGGACAAAAAAAATATAGCCTTTGTTCTTGTTTTACAATACAGACTTATTTCTCCTGGCAGAGTGGTAAACTGAGTATTGTTTGCATTAAATTGCATGACTCCCAAAGTGTCAATGAATTACATGAGATTACCAAAACAGTGGAAAGAAATATTTTTTGAAATTTGTACACGTTCATATGGATATATTTATTTGCACAACATAGTAGCTATTTCATATGATAAAGACTCCCAGATTAAAGTTCAGGATTGCTGGAAATAACTCACACAGGGTTAGTGTAATAAGGAAGTTTCTTGAAAAGCATGGAATTTTTTCAAGTACGTTTCTCTCTTTTTTAAAGGAAAAAGTAATTAAAAGAAAAGAACTAAACCAACAACTTTATATCTAGCAATAACCTCCATGAAAATCAATGGGTTATGATAGAAACTCCCCTCAGGAGCAAAGAGCACTGAAAATACTTAGCCTGAAACTGAAGTCATGATGATTCCTTTGCTTGGAGAAGCATGTCAGTCTAAGATAAGTGTTCTCTGCAGCTTCCCTAACCCCAGCTGTACTTTTCAAGGATACAGATGACTCTGATGATAAGCCAGGCTGGCTCTACAGAGCACTTTGTTCATTCCCCAAAAGATCTGCTGCTCGAGGACTTGGTGTCAAGATAACTTACCTTGCTTTGCTTGCTATGCCCTGGGAGACTGAAAGAACTCCTGCTCCCAAGAGCTTTCATAAGAGATGTGTTTTTTAAAAGTCTGTTTAAAGTCAGGTGGTTTTGTCTGTTTCCCCGCAAGAGGACTGTTCCTGACAGTATTTATTTATTTCCAGAAGGTTTAGGTCAACATGCCTACTGTATTGATCACACAGGCATATCCTGATCTCACTTAGGCTGGAGTAAAGTACATGAAATCACTCCAGATTTAAACTAGCTCAGTGATGCTTAGAATACAGCATACAGTTTTGTTGTATGTGAGCTAGCCTTCTCATATTTGCTTGGAGAGATACATCTGGGGGACTGTGAGGATTCTTCAGTGTTATCATCATAATTTGTGCATTGCACACAGGTTCTGTGAACTCTTTCTTGCACTGTTGTTTTGCTGTTCATATAGACACAGTCACAAACCACCATGGAGAAAACCCTTCGCAGAAATCAGAAGACACATTAAACTTCCACAGCTCTCTTTGATTGCAAAGGGTTTAAAAATCAGCATGCCTGAGGATCAGGCATGTTAACAAGACTGTAGGCAGTGTTGGTTTAGAAACTGATAGCTAAAACACTAATCAGTCATTAAAAATTCACTTTTCTTTAACAGAACCAAAATTTAATGACAAATCTCCCTCCCTCAGAAAACAAGCAAACAAACAAACAAGCATGTTTGTACATTAAATATGACACTGAAGTGAGAGGATAAATGATTCTTGTCAAACTTACTGTCAGGAGGAGGAAGGCACTTTATCAGAGCGACAGTTCAACCAGGTACGAACAAAGGTTGTCTTGTTCAAGAGCAGATTTTGAACACATTGTTCCAGAACAAATGATGATATGAGACAACAAAACAAGGAATTAAACAAGACATGTAGGAGCAAGGGGAGCACGTAAACAAGTGAAATGGAAATACGAAAGGACTGAGTGACCATATTGGGGAGAAAGGAAAAGTACTGCTGGCAATCAGCCAGGGTGGGATTCAGTTCCGTACTTAATAGCTTCAACTTCTTTTGCCGGTATCTACATCTGATTTTCGATGTCCCCTTGCTGCCTACTGAAGAGTTATGCTGAGTGGAGCCCAGAACTTATGATGGTGATGCCTGTCTGTTCAAGGACACCATTTACCATAACGGGAGTTTAACTACCCACCCTATCAGTAGACACCTACGTACTCATCTTTGTACATTAAAACACATTTAGGTGTCCTGATCTTGAACATAATAGGCTGTGTTGAAATGGCAGGTGATGATATGGCAGGAGCTGCTGTGAGATCTGACACTGTAAGCCAGGCAAACATTACATTAACCAGAGGAAAGGAGTGGATGGAGAAGGAAGCTTTAACCTTGAGAATGGCTGAAAGCAAGTAGGAACTGTGTCTCCTTCTCTTCCTCCCCACCCTAAAATGAATAAATTAGGAGAAAAATCAGATGAGGTAGCCTACGCTAAGGACACTGAAAGGGATATCATAATGTCCATTTAGTGTGGTTTAATTTACATATGCAGATATATTCCAGTTCATATATATAGACAAGTGAACCCTTAGAAGTATTTGTGTTGCTAAGTATTAAGAAAGCAAAAAAACCAAAACAAATCTAATACAATTAATATAGAACAAAAAAATATAATGTGACTTTTAAATCTTAGTGCTACTCCTTATATCTCATCTGCAGCAGTGCCTGTGAGAATAAAGGAATGATACACATTCAGAGGCTGATGGTAAACAGAGAGGATAGTCCTCAAGGTTCTTCATTAGTGAAGAAAACATCACATTTCCAGATAGCACTTTTGCTGAACATGCTAGGCCATCTGCTCATGAGGCTTTTGGTTTCATTTCAGGCACAACTGGCTTCAGCCCATCTCTAGCAGTGAATAAAAAGGAAGTTTCTAAAAAATGAATTACTGTCCCAAAACACAAATCACTTTTTGCAAATGTTGTGACAAAGTTTCCAAGCAATGCAAAGTGGGCTACCATATGTGCTAACCTCTGTGGACTGGTGAGGAAAGAGACATCCCCACTGTAGCTCTCTGCAGCCATGTATATTTTCATTTTAATTTTAATAAACCAGTATTAAAATCTATATTTGTTCTTCCTTTTTTGTTAGTCACTACTGGGAAAACACTTTTGTTCAGTTTAAATATCCAGGCTTAACAACTGCTTTTCTTTTTCAAATCAGAATGTTAATTTCAGTAATCCTAGGAATGCAGCAGAAAAGGACACACATTTCATGTGTTTGGAAGTTATTTATGGACATTTTTTACTGTGCCTTCTCACTTGAAACAGGACCATCATCGACTCAGGATGAGGTCAGACAGCTGCTCAAAATCTCCATGGGTGGGATAAACTGATTTCTCTGTATAACCTTTACTACTGCTGCATTACTCTCCTGTTTCCGAAAGACCAATCTGGCACCCCAAGCCACAGCTTGAGTTTACTGTTTGCTTTCCATAAAGCAATGTTTTGTTTTGTTTTGTTTTCTTGAAAGCAAACCCTGTAAGAGCAATTCAAGCATCAGATCACAAAGTCAGGTAGAACCTAAGTGACACAGGTTCTGTATGCTCATTGGAACTAAAGACTTGTTCTGCATGCAGCACTTATCGATAATCCTGTGCCACAAGCATTTCTATCCTGTGAACGGTATCAGAAGGGATTGTCAGAGAAAATAAACTGGTTTTGACCTAGTGTTAGTTACTGCTTTTCAAAATGCCATACATCTAAAAGAGAGGCTGATTGAGGCAGTGGAGATGTTGGGCATCAATACTCTGCTTGTCACAGGAAAGACAGCAGGGCACTGCTGGGTCTGTGCTGCTGAGTATTACCTGTAACTTGTCTTAAAAGGCATTTCCTGAGTGTTTTGGCAAACTAAGCACTCACTGTTTTATAAGTCTACACCAAAAATTTGACATAGGTGATTCAAACTTCCCATCTAGTAATCTGTACCTAATTAAAAATGGCATTTGTGTTTCATCAGTGGCCTCCTGACACTGAAAGAGCAGGTGTTTTGTTGACATTTTAAGATTGGAATGATCTTTGAATTTGAAATTCTCTCTCAGTGCTATAGCCTGCTGACTGCCAAATTGCAGCACTGAGAAGCCTTTTAGCAAGGGAGGACAGTGCGGGCTGGGCTTTGGAAAGACACTTGACTTGTTTTGACTGGTTTGAGTAGTCTGGAATCTAGTTCCATGTTTTGTTGAACCTATATTACCTCTCAGTCAAAACAAGCACTGTCTGTGCTCGGCAGCTGTTTATAGAGGTGTAACATCAAATAAATTAGTGGACTTGGACTGCTCAGTCCAAGCTGAAGAACCAAAGCTCTTGACTCTTTGGATCAATCTGAACCACCCAGTGGCTGAAGTGCCTTGTCAGGGAAGACACAGCTCCTTCTGTACAGAACTGTTTGCTGAGATGTGTGAACAGCCTTGCATTGCTATGACCTGCGTTATTGCCTTTTCCTGAATGTAGGGAAGAACTTCAACCTTGAGGGACTCTGACCTGGCACCTTTCCAAGGCACAACGCTGGACCAGACCCAAAGATTTAAGGTGGAGCTGAGGCACCCAGCCCCCAAGCTGGAGCAGCTCTTTGCCAAGATGTTGGAGCCGTAATACAGGTACACTTTGGACTCACATGCTCAAAGCTAAGTGTGACCATAAAACCTTTCAAGATGAAGGCTAAGGGCCAAGTGTTTAGCAGCATCAGACATTTCTAACTCCAATCATTATTATACATGAACAAGACCTATAAATGCACATGGTGGGATATTAATAGGGTAATAATAATAATAATAGTAACTAAGTCCATAGTTACAATACTAAATATTGTAAATCAGGTGTTTGGGAAGGACCACACCTTCTCATTGTTCCAAGCAGAAGCACAATATCCCTCGGATATAGGAGACAGCCTTTACACAAATTATTCTGTAACCAACTTCTGCAAGGATCTAGTTGCTTACACTACCACTTTTGATAGAAATTACTTCCTAAAAAAAGTGGGCCACTTGTGGTAGCCAGTATGATGATACCTACTTTTCAGAGTTCTGGGTCATAGCCCCATCCTGGCATACCTGTATTGCAGGCAAGAGAGAGACGCATGCGTACCAGGTGATGAATGATATGGTTGTTGCCTCACTCCATTTGCTGTCATTTAGAGATGACTAATATAATTAGTCAAAAAATGGAAAAGTCATTTACAAACACTTTCAACACAAGTCCTTATTTTCCTATCTGCAATAACTAATTGTTGAGCAATGAATGAGTGAGAAGTACCAGAGTTATTCACACCTTCTGGATGTAATTTCAGAGTGTCTTTTCTCCTGTCCATTTAAGGAGACAAACAGCTCACTTGAAACTCAACATGTGCACTGCCAATAAATCACAACATCTAAGGCTTTGATTTAGTGTCAGGTAAAATTATTTTTAAAATAAAAGTGAATTGACACACGGAATTTTATTTAGTAGTTTTCTTCTATAATTTCCTAAGTTTTTGCTTACAAAAACAGTGTAGAAAGATGGATACCATTGTACAGAGAAAATATTTGCCTAGTATTTGACTTTCTGTAAACTTTTAAGGGCAAAATTTTATGATTCAGAGAAGAAAAAACACTTAACAATTCCTGCACATATTTTACTGCTTTCAAAATTGTTGAGATAGAAACTTACAAAGGTATTGATTTTAAAAGGTGTTAGAATAACATGCCATTTTCCAGCAGATGAATAATTAAACTGTTACACTTTTCTGCTTCATGAAGATTTCCCCTGACTTTGGTAGGATTTCTAAATGTGAAAGACATACAGGCTCAAGTCCTTGGTGTTGCTCTCAGTGCTGAAATAGTATCTGTTACAAGTGCAAAATTTCCAGCAGATGCCTCTCACTATGTCATTGAACTTCAGTAGTCTCACCATTTGGGTTCAATGAGACCATTCAGGCTTTTAAAGATAATGTTAGTGTAGATGAGATGAAGACCAAATTTTTTCTAAAACATATATATAATGAAAAATATAACTTAAAGATTTACAGAATGAAGCTATTTATTGGGATATTTAAACACATACCTGATACAAACAGATCCTTTAAGCAAACAATTTTTCTTCTCCTCCAAAGGCCAAGCACTGGGTTAGAAATCTAAATGTACATAGAAGTAAACTCTAATTTTGAGAGAAGCTCAAGTAGCACAAAATTTATCAGTTATTCAGTACTGCTAATTAGGTATTTCCTCTACATTTTAAAAGTAATTTACCTATGAAAAAAATGCATGGAATTCTACGGATAATTCCAACATAATACCACAGAACTGTGAATAGTAACAGAAGTGAATAAAGAATTCAACAGAAAATGATCAGGGTATCATTAGGTTTTCAACCGGCCTATGTCAGGTAATATAAAATTGGGTCTGAGGGTATAGAAAAATCTGTAAGTTATCGGAAAAACCAATGGGAAAGACTTGCTTTTCAATTAAATGGGACCTTTTCCAAAATAAGGAAAGAACTATGATAATTTATATTCTGAATATATACAAGTTTGAAACTTATAAGGGCCTATTAAATACATATATATGCATTTAGTGCTTGTGAATTTAATACAAGGGCATAATGGATGTTGGGATGGCACATCTTTGAAGACGATGCAACTGGTTACTGACCTTCACAGGTTCTCCTCCTACAAATGCTGGAACAGTGATGCTTTTATCTGGAGTAATGGGAGAGAAAGGAAGTCACAGCCCAAAACACAGCTCACCCAGAAATTAAAACTGGGGAAAGTGGGCAGGAAGATACCATTGTGTACTTGGTGTTTCTGGAAGCAGAGGCCAGCTGTGATCCCTCTAAGTGTTCAAGGCCACTCGGAGCAACCTGGTCTAGTGAAAGGTGTCCCTGCTCATAGCAAGAGGGTCAGAACTAGATGATCTTTGAGGTCTCTTCCAACCCAAAGTCGTTCCATGATTCTGTGATCTGCAAAAGAGAAACAGTCAAAACATCAAGCAGAAAGCAAAAGCAGGGAACAGTGGACCTGGCAGAAGAAAAAAAATAATGCCTAGAGGAAGGTTTGGAAATGCAAACAATGGAAACACCCAGTTTCAGTCTGAGCTGGAAATCAGGCCTTTGCTCTCTGTAGAGAAAATGTTTGCATCAAGGACATGTCATAACCCATACACCACCAATTTTTCTTCCCATAAGGAAAGAAAAGTCAGAAGATTACAGATGTTTTTCAAGGCAAACAATTATTTTACTTTTTAAAATACTACTTTCCTGGTTAGGGAATTTTTAAATTCATCCTCGCTTGCTTAGTTTATAGTAGCCATTTATTTGATTGTTGTTTGTGAGCTCCATTTTGGCCTGGTTTTCCACACTCACGTGGGATATGACCAGAAGCCTCTGCTGCTTTGGTTAAAACACTGACATCTGCATCTGACAATATATTATTTTGACTCCTCCAGCTTCTGCAGAGTATAACTCAAAGTATGAAATCATCATTTGAATTAAAATGTGGTTAAGTCCACAAAGCGGCTGTGACTGAAGGAAAGTCCAGGGGGTGAGATTGAGCTGTACAGGGGGGTTCTCCTGTTCAGGAACACCTGCAGAAGCCCTGAGCCATGTCAGGATCTGGAAGCCCACCGCAGCTAATCAGATGAGGAAGGGGCAGTGCCAGGAGCAACCACGGGAAATTTAAATGGTTCCAGGGCCCGTGAGCAACATGGAGTGCGGCACATCAGTTTGCACGGCAGTTCACGCAAGAAGAGCTCCTCTCCAACCATTCAGGTGGAGGCAACAGAGGCAGCAAAAGGACTGAGTACCTGGCAGGGAAGAGCAAAGAGATCCTTTTAGCCCCAGTGTTATTAGCATAGTTGTTAAAGCTTCCTTAGTTGCGGTGTTGACACGCCATCAAGCTCGATCCCCTGTAGCAAGGGTCACTGACCCAGCCATGTCAGAGGCCTCCAGCCAGCCAGACCTGCTGATGGTAGATGTAGTTCTCCAGGTCACAGGCTGCCAGGAGTGCCTGATGCTTATTTGAGAGGTTGAGATGACAAAGAGTTACTTTGCAGAAGGTGAGCTGTGTTTGAGGAGCTGTGTTGCCAGGTGAAGGAGCTACAGGAAGAGGTGAACAGGCTCTGCAGTATTTCAGTGAACGAGCAAATGACAGACCGGTTGTTTTCAGCAATGCTGCAGTCCCAGACTCGCAGGAGTCTTGAACCTCTGCTGTGGTGAAGAAGCAGATGGACTCAGAACCCTGCAGGGTAATTAGCCAAAGGACTGTTAGCCAAGGGTCTGTTGAAGATGAAGGCTGGAGGCACATCACAGCACGTACCAAGAAGAATGTTCCTCCTTCTCTGAATTTGACAAGTAGGACTGGTACCTTTTACAACAGGCATGGGGCTCTGGATCTAGAAGGCCAAACAACTGATGAGGTGGGCAAAGATACGCTGGGGTGGTGAGGCCTCCTGAGACAACACCACCTGCACCCTGCATCAAGACCTCCTCTGCTAACAGGAAAAGAAGGGTAGCTGTAATAGGAGACTCCCTTCTAAGGAGGGTCCGATATGCGGACCAGACCCAACCCACACGGAAGTTTGCTGTCCCCCAGGGGCTTGGATAAGGGACATTACTGGAAAATTCCCCAATCTACCTAAGGCCCTCTGATTACTATCCCCCATAGGTTGTTCAAACTGGCAACAATGAAATAAAAAAGAGAAGGGGAAATTAAAAGATACTTCAGTAACAAAGTACACACGGCCTCAGTTTAAACTTAGCCTGTAACAAACCTGGAAAGTGACTGTGGGCACAGGCTGGCTGCATACCTATTTCCCACTTCCCCTTTTAAAGGGTCTGTGCTTGCTTCACTCGTTAGAGAGCAATTGAGATAAAGTAACTTCTGAGGTCCCATTTTAGACCTGCTTGAGCTCAGTCTCCATCCACTCACTGGAACATTTAATTTAGGAAAAGTATCCATATAGGATAGAGTCCAAAGTACAGACTCTACCCTGTACTCCGCCCAATTCCTCTAATCACAGCACCTCCCATAGGTGTGCCCCACGCACGGGCAGTCACACATTTACCAACACCAAGAGTTTTACTTCAGGCTTTGACAGATTTGCAGCACAAGATCACAATCTGAGTAACATAATGATGGGCCATTAGGCTATGCCCCAGGCCTGCTTCGAGATCTCTGGCGCAAGAACGTACATGCCCCATGAACAAGCTGAGCCTTGCTCATTAAATATCAGAAGAATCATTCCGACTCAGTTTACTTTGATATGGGCAATTGAAAAGTGGTGGATCAGGAGCTGGTTCGTGGGCAAATCAGAAGTCTTCATCTCAAGAATGGGAGGATCAGTCAAAAATGTCCCAGATAGGTGGAAGAAAACAGCTTCAGATTTTAATCTGCTGGTGAACTTAGAGATTCAAAAGGTTCTGGTATAAGCTTCAAGCCAAGACATTCCCAAGGAGAAGATACAGTTAAGGTAATAAACATAGAGAATAATGGAAAAAAAAGAAGAAACATACAAGTCATCTTGAAGTACATCTGATTTGGTTTTTAAAAGTCAATTATACAAAGTGCTGAGTAATATCAAGTACCTTTGACTTAACTGGTTGCACATTAACTCT
This sequence comes from Corvus kubaryi, assembly GCF_017639235.1. Lineage (NCBI taxonomy): Eukaryota > Metazoa > Chordata > Aves > Passeriformes > Corvidae > Corvus > Corvus kubaryi. Next base: position 1,266,194 of record NW_024581127.1, on the reverse strand, counting down.
GAACTGCTGTCTGCTAAGCCAAGTTCTGGACTCTGCAGATACATTTAAAATTTACTGTGTTACAAAGTTCTGCTTTTTGTTTTTCACAGTTAGGCTTAATTCAAATTATTAAGTACAATAAAATATCCAAATATTTTAAATAATATCTTAATGATGTGACTGATCAGCAAGACCACTAATACTATGCAGGAGGAACAAGCAACACAGTAATTAACAAAACCTGAAGAACACAAATTTAAAAGCATGGTTTAAAAAGCTGTAGCACCAATATATTGATAAACTATGGTCCAGAAATGACAGATAAGAAGAAAAACTGGTTGTGCGGGAGTATAGTTAGCACCCTGGGAATCATTGTCAGCTCTAGTCTAACGCAGCAGGATTTAGAAATCGTGTGACTAAGTCATATTATTCAAGTCACATTTTAAGCCTATGTGAGCTTTTCCTCCTTCAAACCTTATTTGTTAACTGCATTTCTTGTCAGTGTGAATGTTAAAACGCAAACATGCATTTAGAACTGGTGCATATCTCTACTTTTTTACATAAAACGTGATTTTAATTGATAATTACCCTGTGTTTTATTGCTAATTAATTTCTGTGTATGCAGTAACTTAGCATTGCTCTTGAAACATTTTCTACTGCACTTTGATCTGCTCAGCACTGCTCCACTTTGTTTGCTCTTGCCAACACAGCTCACAAGTTTTTGGGTATATTACTGATTTTATTTCAGTTTAGGAAGTCTAGTCTCCTGTTTAAACACTTTGCATCTGCCCCGTTTTGCAATGGCTAGCATTCATGACATGAATGCTTACTCATTTTAGGGCAATACCCCAGTCACTGACTTTTTTTGGTTTGTGATCATTTCCTGCATTTCCATGTGTGGGATTTCAGAAATGTCAGTGGGTGGAATCACAGTTGTATGATCATCCTTGACAAACTTGATCATGACGACAAACTTGTCTGGATTTTACTGTCTCCTTTTTCACTGCTTCTATGTCTAACCATTTGGCTCATATAATAGTCTTGCATCACAGTCCATCAATAACACACTTTTTCATAGTTCTGGGATTTTTCATCTACAGTCTTCATCATTCATTCTTCTCACTTGGGTAACTGTGTACTCTTTAGACTTTCTCTTGAACTGTTTCTGTTTGCAGAACAGGATATTCACCCTACTGCTGATTCATCCTTATAATGGACAGGACTGCGAGAACTGAATCTTTTAAGTTTTCTTTACACACATTCCTTTTTCTCTCCTCCCCTCCCCTCTCCTATCTTCCAATTTGAGCTATAGCTATGTTCAGTACTCCAGAGAAATGAAAAATGTCCAGATGTTGTTTATATACATACACCTGCCAGCTAATGAGTTAATACATGATATTTGTTTTTATAGTAGTACAAACACTCTTTAGTTGCCCCAAATATTTGCTGCTAGCAAAGACTGCAGTATTCCCAAAGCAAATTAAACCGAATTATAGCAATGAAAAATAAAAAGTACATTTTGAAGGTTACAAAGTCACCTATTAGAAAGTTAAAAAATCCCAGAACTGTAGGCCTTTAATCAAGGTAAGTATAATATAGTTACATTAATTTTTCACTACAACTTTGCAAAATTCTGAATATATAATCTTGTGCAGGGAATACAGCATTCTTCAAAATTTTGTGATGTCACTCAGAGCATACAACTGACTACCTTACCATATTGAAAATATAAATCCTCTTTAGGGTACACCAGCATTAATATTTTCATGGATGCTCATCAGTAGGGAAGTTAAATGCTGGGGGTTTTCTATGCTAAGGGTGCTTTACATGTTCAAAGGGCTAGTACTGAATACACCACTGCTTTTTACAGCTAGATACTATAGATATGTACTGCTTTTGATGGGCTTAGCACTTTGGCAAATCAGACCTAAGTTCTCAAACTGATCTGCAGAAAATGAGGGTCTATCAGATAATTAGCCATGGTATGATGGTATAGAAATTATCCACAGAAATGGATGAAATATAACTATCAAGGAGAATCTTTAGTTAACTTAGCCAGGACAGTCACTGCTCTAGCAGTCATCCCCTTGCCTCACCAGGTTCCCATCTACAACAAAGAAGAAGCAGGAGTTCTCCAGTCTCTTTGACTACATAATCTAGGTTTATCTGTAAAGCTCATTTCAAAATCACTTCCTTGTAGAAAAGTGTGTATATTAAAATTTTCTCATTAAAAACTCTGAGTGAAAATATGAAAATTCTTCCACATGGCATCTGTAACACAGCTCCCTCTTTAATTATCTCCCAGAATAGGATGTCTCACTTTCCCATAGTCCACATCTTAGATTGCCAGTCTATTTTCTTGCAAAGGTAAAGACTCTACAGCTTCAGAATGAGCGCAATCAACGGCTTATCTGGTGGCATGCTAGCTATTCCTTCTTCTCCTTCAGTGAATGAGTTTTATTCCAGATTAGGAAGTAACCAGTTCTCACTGTGACCACATGATAGCTATAACAGAAGGGAAAAGATGGGCTTGTGGCACAGGTGGCAGTACGGAGAAACAGGACCATGTCTGTTGAGGCTCTGCAGTTGTACAAAGTAAAATTGCAGCCAGGAAGACGTAGCATTTTCTTATCTTGATTGCCTTGCCCATTGCTTTTATGTTTTCCCAGGACCAATTTTTCACCCAAATCCCTTTTCTTCTTCCCCAGTGAGACTCAGCCTGCAAACTGTAGGAACCACCTCAGAGGTTTTTTATGTAAGTCCTCTTGGCTTCTCCTCTCCCACACTGTAATTCCCACTCATTTCCAGTTCCACCTCTGTTCTTGGATTTCACCTTTGAGTCATATCACAATTTCGCTTCTCAATCTCTACACTGAGGCAGCTGCCAGTCTGTCACATTTCTCCTCAAAATCTTTTCTATTCTTATTGTCATCTCATTTCCTTTGGGTCCCAGATTTCATCTTGCCCATTCATCCTCAGTTTCCCCTCATATGTTCCTAATCCTCCTTTTTTCCCTTTCCTGGCTCCCATTCATGATCTCTTTGCCTATTCAATTCCTGTCCTTGTCCCTGTAGAACTCTCAGCTTCTTTTTTTTTCTGATGAGTCCATATGTTGGTGTATGTAGCAAGTATGTGTTTGGCATGGCATGTTTCCCACATGACAGTGGGAAGTGGGACCAAGACATCTGACGTGCAGGGACAGATGAGTGGGACTTCTCAGCCATCTCAGCGTGGGATCTTGTTCAGAGCTCAGGCCGATCGGCTGTGACTGACACAGGAGGCCATGGGAGAGAGCCTGCAGTGCTGTGTTACAAAAGCATTAAATGCAGATTGGTGTGTACTTTAAGGAGAGAACACAAAGTGAGAATCAAATTATTACTCTTGAATCAAGCGAGATTTAAAAGGTCTGTAAGCCTTTTCGTCCTACACTTAAATCACTGCATTTCCCTTTGCCTGTATTCTAGCAGGAAGGGAGACAGAGAGCAGGGAACAAAAAGGCTTTTAGTTTCATTGCCCTGAATTCAGCCTGATCTCTATTAGCTCAGACCTTCACTTCCAGAGAAAACAGCTGCTGAGCTAAGAGCTGGAAGCAGACCCAGTTCCAGTGGCATCTTCATGGAGTGAAGCCCCAAAGGTCCAGCAGGTCATTAGAGTATACAAAACCTCTTTTCTTGTGGGGCTTTTAACCCAAATAAATTTGGACAGATTATCTTTGACACAGAGGTTAATTTGTTGACCCCGTTTCAAAGTTGAATGCCACTGCCATTTCTCAACATCACAAAAAGTGTTACCATGGGTATTTTTCTTTAGCATTGTTCACAAAAATACATAATTTTTTTTTTTTGCTTGAAATATTTCATGCACCCTTAAACTGAAGGCAAGAATGGCCTTGCAGTATTGCAACTGCAATGGTTATAGCAAATCAAAGCCATAAGCTGTTGGAAATAACCTTTGAATGAGTAGTGCTGGGTGAGTGGAAAAGTAAGCCTTGCTCCCGCTGTTGCTTATGACACATATGTCACTGGTGTTTCAATGGTAGAGAATCTGCTCTTGTCTAAGACTGGGAGTTTAAATCCTTGTGCACATGAAAGCTACCCAGCAGAACAGGCATTTGTCCATGTGCTGCATATAGCAAAATCACACTGTGATGTGTAAAATACTGTACAGATTGCAGTATATACTGTTCAAAGTTTATTTTGAGTCTTCTGCATTTTCATAAGACAAAAAAATATGATCTATATCATCTTACAACATTGGCAGTATGAAACATACACACAGTATGCATTTTGAACTGTAGCATATGTACAGAATGTTCACAATTTAAACAGGAGAAATGTAGCTGAGCATCTATCTATCTATCTATCTGTAAATCTATCCATCTCTGTAGGCTTACTACCATAGTATTAGGAACCTCTCTGAAATCTGTCCAACTGAAAAGCCCTCCAAGCTTACCTTATGAATTCTCCATCCCTCTCCCCAAACCTGTGAGTACGTGCAAATGCCTTCACCTCTCTCCAGCCTGCAGTTGTTTCTAGAAGTTTTCCAATACCGACAAAGTACACTTAAGAAACTTGTCAAGGAGCCACTACTACCATCATGGAATAACAGCAATTACACCCCACCAGTAAGAATAACAGCTGGACACAGCTGTATCCAGCAGGAGTATAACATTATCCATTTCCAAATATAATGGTATTTGCATTCTTTCTCCTCACTTATGACCATGCTGCAGCGAGAGCTCTTTAAAGATCTCATGACAGCTTGAAAACTGAAAGTCCCTCCAATTCCTAAAAAACTTTTCCATCACGAGACCATATCACTATAGACTAGGCTTGTACATTCTGAAAATTAGTTTTCTCTTTCCTGCCAGAGCTACATTAAAGGGAACTGTTCAGCCTCACCCTCTTTCTCCAGTTAGTTGAGATGCCAATATCTATGGATACATCTATTATAATTTTAACTGGGTACGTTATGTGTAAATATCATCCAGTTGGATTTGCATTGACGTAATTCATACTATATATAAGACATCAAATTTAAACATGTTTAGCTTCTAGCTCTTTGAGATTCCTTCACTAGTTAAGAATTTAATCCATCCTCTTGGACTTTTTAAATGTTAGCACAGAACAGTACTCAGCATTCTTAGGGGACTTAGGACATTTCAGGGTTTGTTCCCTGTATTTCAAAATACTCATGGTGTGGTTCAAAATGCTTTTTGGAGTGTGGGATGGGTTTTTTTTTTCATCTACAATTGACCTGAGACAGTAACTTTCAGCAAACACAAAAAGTGCAAACTAAAAAAGATTGTTGTAACCCTCTTCACACCCTTTGGCAGAACTACAGTGATCTTGGTGTTTTGATGTTTTGATTATGGATGAGGGCTTACTCTAGCTGCCACAGCTATTTAATTGTATGTGGACAGCTCTTTCTCACCAAACTGAACTGAAACACTAAATTTTTACAGCAGAGGTCACTTGTAAAATGAGTAATATTTTATGTAATGACTTACAGTGCAATGCTTTTCAGTTCTGAATTACTCCTTTTCCATGAATTTACAGGAGTAAGAAACCCCTTGGGATTCCCAAGCTGGGGATTTCAAATACAGTTACCTGAAAAAAATCCAAAAAAACTACAAGTGAAGCATTAGTTTCTCTTATGGTTTCCTTCCATGTATCATATTGCACAATAAGGGTGTCTCATTTTTTGATCTCAGAAGGGATAGACAGCTGATGGTTTTAAGCAGTGTTGTTCAGATTTGGGTCACTTTTAATGTGAGACACACTAATTAGATTTTCCCTGATTAGTACAACGGCATTTTAAGTATTTCAATGCAACTAAAAGGAATGTCTGAGGAAGAAGACACAGCTCTGATGACTGCAAAGCCTCAGATATGCCTCAGGCTCTTAAAAATGATGAAATCTGCTAAAGTCAGGAAGGTTTTTAGTTAACCGGCTTTTTTATCTGCTGAGATACATTTGGGACCCCGCAATTCTGAAAAAGCTTACAACAAGACAAGTCAGAAGACTGGTGTTCTACAATTTGTTTCCAAGATGAAAGGAATATCTAAACCACCAAACTTTATGAAACACACAACATATGATACTGCACGTGGCCAAAAATGAGCATGAACTTGTCTGTCAGCATTCAAACAAACCAGAATTCCAAAGCCTGAAGGATCTTACTCCATCTCTCAGTGTGAATTCGGACTGAGGAGTATCTTACATCACAGCAGCATTTACCTAGTACCAAATGGCAGTGGAGCTGTAAGGTACTGCTGCTGCCCCGGTATTTCGTTAGTCCCTGCCCTGCCACGAAGTATCGAACTCCCTGGACCTCTTAGCCACTCCACCTCATCCCACTTCCTCACGCTGGGCATGTCCCCATTGCCTCAGTTTTTTGTCTCTCGCCTCCTCCTCTCTTCTCCATAACACACCAGAGGAGCTGGCACAGTGGGAGGACTGGACCCAGTTTCTTCTCGTACAGCACAACGTTAAGAACCAATCCCCGCTATTTGGATCTCATTTATCATACCTCAAATTAAGCTTTATGAAGCTGTGGGATGTCTTGCTTTTTAAGGGGACACGTATCGGGTATCTTTATCAAAACCAAGCGGAGGTCAAAGGGCTGCCAGAGCTGCTACCTGTCCGAGTCTGGCACTGTTCGCACTGGGGACGCGCCACCGCCACGCCGCCACCTGAGGCCACGTCTGCGGGGCACTGAGACCCTCCCGGGTTGCCGTGACGGCTGAAAGTGATTGAAGGGCGGGGAGCACTGAGAGCCCCCCCATCCTTCCAGGGTCTCCGTTCCAGGACCTTCCCACCGCATCGCAGCCTTTTCCCGGCAAGCCGAAAGCCGGGGCTTCCCCTCCGCCGCCGCCGGGAGGCCGCGGGGGCGGGCGGGCGCGACCCTCCCCGCGCCGGACGCTCCCCGGGGAGGAGCCGGCCGGGTCGCACCGGGCCCGCTCGCCAAGTCCGGCTCCGAGCAGCCAAACCCAGCCCCCTGGGTTCGGGGTGGGCGGGGAGGGACGGCCGGCCGGGCGCCTCTCCTGCCGGGAGCGGGAGGACGGGCGAAACTTTGCTCGCCGGCGGCGGCGGCGGAGAGGCACCAGCAGCCACCGACCGAGCGCCGCCAGCATGGGCCCCGAAACGCTGCCGCTCGGCACCTACGGCGGGGCGGCCGCCGCCGCCGCCCTGCTGCTCTGGGCCGTGTGCGTGCTCTGCAGGAGGAGAAGGTACTGGGGCGGGGGGCGGCCGCCGCATTCCTGCGCGGCCGGGCCGGGGGAGCGGGGCTGCCGGGCGGGCGCGGCGCCGCCGAGCCGCGCATTGGGCCGCGCTGTTCTCCGCCCGCCCCTCCGCGCAGGGACGCCCTATCAGCGGCCGCCGGGCCGGGGGCGGTGGCCCCCCGCGGGATGGCGGCCCCCGGGGATGGCGGCCCCCGCTACGGCCGGGGCCAGCGTGGGGGCCGCGGGCAGCAGCTGCGGCCCCGGGGGCGAGGGAGAGCCGGGGAGGTGCGGCGGGGGGCGGCTGCTCTCCTGACCGCGGGCGGGGGCGGCCGCCGGCACGTGGGATTCTGGCCTCGCCTCCCGTGGGTGCGTGGAATCCCGTGCTCCAAAAGGAGCTGTGGACGTAGCACATCCCCGGGCAGTTCGGCATGTGTGAGCATACGCGACGCGGAGAACCTGAGCTCTGCGCCCCATGCATCAGGAGAGACCCAGAGCAGCCCGCGGCGGCTGTCCCGCGGAGCCCGAGGTGCGCTGGCCGTACCTGCAGCCGCTGCCGCCGCGGAGTTGCGACATCGGCCCTCGCTGCCCTTCTCTTTGTGCCGAGTCGCTCGGGTCATGGACATTCGAGTGACTTACGTTAGTGTCTCTCACGCTGTTGCCTTTAGTTTCTTTCAAGTGTACGATCTATAAACTCAAAGAAGGTACGCGCTTGTTTTGGGACACTTCAAGAAGAACTTGCAGGTTTTTTTGAGGGGAAAAGAAGCACTGTAACTATGCTTTCTGAACACCTGTTACTTTATATGCCGACATTTTCCCAGGTATTTTTCACCTGATGAAGTGAAATACTTGCCCACCTGAAGCCAGTACTTGATGCTCTTCAGTGTCTCTTCTGCAGCTAATGAATAAATGTGTGTAAAGGCTGACGGAGGAGGAGTGAAGAAGGGGAGGGATCAGTATTCACTGGATTGTTTGCTTATTTTTAATTCATAAAATGAGATGCGTAGAAAATAATAGATGTAATTCTGAATAGTAAACCATTACTTTTCCTAATAATTTTAAGTTATTTTTGGAAGATGTAGACAAGCAAATGCAAAAAATAAATTGCACTACTAGATTCTAAAAAAGTTAGGCAGGCTGGCAGTTTTTAGACCAATACCCCTAACTTTGGGACCATGTATAGAATGAATTGAAAAACAATGAAAATTCATGTTTTCACTGGCATTCAAGGCATCTGTAAACAGAGATGAGTTATTTCCACGATGTCTGGTTTGGAACCATTATTATACGTGATTTAACTTAGAGAGCCCAATCCATTCCTTAAGTGAGACATCCATCCCATCCATCCCAATGTTTGAGTGGAGTCATCCCATAACACAAACTACTTGGTAGAGCTCACTTTATGAAATGGAGAGCTGCTGTTTTACAGGTTACTCCTCCTCCTCCTCCTCCTCATCACCATCCGTGTTGCTTAGCTGACCCTCTGTGAGCGTGTTCTGGGAGTCAAACACATAAAAACTACTAATTTTTTTGATAGGTTTAGTTTGCTACCAGTCTAGCTCCCTAAAAAACATCAGCACAGAAACAAAAGGGGAGCAGGAAGGAAAATGGGATTGGGTGCCTGGCAAATGGGATTGGGTGTCTTTTTAAGGCTAGGAGATATTATACTGGCTCAGCCATATTATAAAATTGTGCCTGTCATTAGTTTAAATTCTAGTACAATTGTAAAAGACAGAATTTTTGAAAATGGAAGCAGGCAAAGCTCTTGCTTGTAAGGTTTTCAGCCAGATGTGAGTGGTAGGGAAAAAGGATCAAAGAACCCATTTTGAATGATTTTTATACCCCTTATGGCTGTAGAGTTTTTGAAGTGCACTCTTTAGAGTCTACAGCAAAATGGTTTGGACGTTTGTGTCGCAGCAGAATGATGTTATACAGAAGACCTCACAAGAAGCCATACTGTCTTGCCCCAAAAACCAAACTGCTGTTTGATTAATTAACTACTTGAAAGCTTGTGCTGTTTCTCAAATAAGTGTGCAAAGCACTAGCGAGCAAGCAACTGGAAAAATAACAAATGGTAAAACCCATCAACCTCTGTGTGGTACAGCCCTCAGCATAAGGTGCTGGTGTTGAGGTACTATCCTGCTCCAGTAAAATGTGCAATTAATTCTTTTAGCATAAAGAAAGAAAAGAAATTATGCATGGTCTGTAGAGGTGCCTAGCAGCAGCCTGGCAGTGTTCAACAGCCATTTCTGATCTGTGGGAAGAAAAGGGTGCAGTGGACTAAAAAATGGGGTTCGAGCTTAGTTCAAGCTTCTCAGATTTGATGCAAGTCTGTGATCTCCCCTTCCTTATCTAACCCTTATTGGTTTATCCATCACCATGTGTCCTCCACTTGTCACATTTCTTCTTTCCCTTTCTCCTGTTTGAATCTAACAAACCCTGTAGCAGGTGGGCTACCCCCTACCCTCCCTCAGGAATCCACTGTAAACATTTGGGAACCTGTTGACATAGGGAGTGTTGGCAAATTACTGCATAAATAAATGCCAAAGTCAAGGCTATATTCCTGGTCATGGATCACACCCATTTGGACAGAAACACTGACAGTGTGGAGCTTGCCTGTGCTAGAAAAAGTGTTTCCACTTCAGGTATGCATGTGCTTTTATATAAGTTAATATGTTGCCTTAATGTTGGTATGATTGCAGCAGTGTGCAAACTCTGTATCAGGGGATTGTAGTGTTTAAGGTACCAAGATAAGCTTTACCAGAATAATCAAATTTGACATCTTAAGCACAGCCCTGCATGGATTCCATCAGGATCACTACAGTAGGCAAGTGTGTGTATATATAAATGAAGAGCTTAAGTAAGTAAATAAACATCACTAACTTGCGCTTCCAAGTTCTGTGTTTGTTTTGCTGGGTGATATCTCTGTCCTGCTTGACTGAGGCAAAGCATAACCACCTTTGTGGCTCTTGAGAGTTACGCATCTAGGAGCATAATGAGGGTTTGTATATCCTCAGAAGAGAACTCCCTAAATCCATCGCTGGTGCTCCTTAAGCAGATGTTGCAGGATTTCCCCGTTTTTGGTGTGAGGTGCTTCCCCTCTATTTCCTCTCAGGCTGAGATGCTCATTACTGGAGAAAAGGTTTTGCCAGGAAAGGTGTTGTATTGACTTAATCTGCTGTTCCCTTTTTCTGTAATGCAGTTGCTGTAACCTGACATTGCAAGATTTGAGGGTGAGGTCAGTACCAGTTTTCTTAGAGATAGAGTAGAAAGGAAGAGGAATTTCCTTTTGTATAAATGCTTATCATTTGAGTGCTTGTGGCAGTAATAACACAAAGGAAACTAATTGGAGTCTTTGCCAGGTTTTGTATCACAGATGGTGAAGAAACAGAAGTAGAACAAAAGTTTCTGTAATAACAGAAAAAATTAATTTGAGTTAAACTCAATGTCGAATGAGCCTCAGTGCCTTCTGCATGCTAAGAGAGATCTCCCTCTTACTGGTTAATGAAGAAAAGCCTATCTAGGCTGTTTGCTGGGGAACGTATTTTCTCCAGAGAGCACTTCCTTTTTGCTGCTGTACAAAAGTATTTCTGCTATGGCAAAACCTGATGATTTCCTAGCCTGGAGACTGTACAGATTATTCTCTTTTGCCTTTATAAAATGTCTTATGTCAGCCCCAGCTTTATGTGGTTTTCTTTTGGTGTTTTCAAACTGTTTTTCCACTAGTTCTACACAGTCTCATGGAGCAGGAGGTGAAGTGTCAGGTGAAGCTGACTCCCATTTGTCTTCCAGCAGTGATGCTGCCCAAGCCAGGGAAGGGCCCTTGAGATCCCCAGGGGCTGCCTCCTGCTAACTTCCATAGGTGTAGTACTATTCCACTTTTTCTTGCTCAAATTGGTGCATATTTTTGGCTGCTAGTGTTCATTGCATGTCCATGACTGAAAATGTTCACAGATTGTAACCAACAATTTGTGGAAAAGGCTGGGATGTTCTCTGACTCCCTCCTTGAAGAACAGATGCTGCAAATTACTAGGAAGAAGAAGAGGCTCAGGCTGACCACAGATTAAAACCACTGCCTTAGGGGAAGGGGACAGTGGAGAGAATGGGAACAAAGATTGTTGTGTCCCTATTTATCTATTGGAATTGAATCCTTCTCCTAAGGTTTGCATCCCAAAGTTTTTCAGATAAAGAAAATACAGACCGAACCTGGAAGCAGTCGTTAGAGGTTTATAACTGCTTGGAAAGTTAACACACATCTGATGTCAGCTGCATCAATGACAGGGTTTGTAAAAATTATTCCTTTTGTAATTCTATTGCTTTAACATGGAAGAAGGTAAATTTACATTACTTAATAGGAAGAAATTCTTTATGGTGAGGGTGATGAGACACTGGAAGAAGTTTTCCAGAGAAGCTGTGGCTGCCCCATCCCTGGAAGTGTTCAAGGCCAGGTTGGATGGGGCTTTGAGCCACCTGGTCTAGTGGAAGGTGGCCCAGCCCATGGGAGGGATTTGGAACTAGATAATCCTTAAGGTCCCTTCTAACCCAAACCACTCCATGATTCTGTAGGTTAGTAGGGTTGGTATTTTAATTATTAGGAATGGTTGTCACAGTCAGGATTGCTTGTGAGGAATGATATGATACATGGCACGTGTTGTGGGTTTTGCTTTACAGCAGTATAGGAATTTCTGTGCTGCATTAGATGGAACCTGTACCTTCTGATAGATTGTTTCTGCTCAGTTCCTAATGCATCAGAACATGGTATTAAAAAAACCCGAAACATACATTGTAGGTTGAAGTCAACGGAAGAAGAATTGCTTGATACATTTCTCAGAAAGGATTTTGCTGTGACCTGAGTTATGGATTTAAAGCCTTGCTGAAGCAAACTTGACTTTCATTTTTCCCTTTTATTCTGTATTTTGAAATACCTATGATCTATACAATTACATTCATCTAAGATACTTTTCCCCAAAATTGCTCTCTTGAACCCAGACGGATATTGTTGAAAAGAATATAGATTTTGTCTTTGCCTTCAAGAACATCTTATCCTTCTCTGTGACAAGCTGTGAGCTTGCTAACAGCTCTCTTACCAAGCGAATTGTAGTTCACAAGATGTCATCAGCCTGTCTTTTTTACCACTTCTGCTAATTTAGGCAATATGTTAAGGTAGTTTTCAATTGGAGGGAACATCAGGAAGGACAGATAGAAGGATACCAGAAAAATCTGGCCTCTTCCTTCTTACCTTGGCTTTCTACAGAGGCCTTTTTCTCCATCCTTTTGATTGGAGCTCCAGGGAGTGCATGTGTTTTCATGACCTCCTTTTGTTTACTGTCATTTTCCGCTCTTTCTCCACTCTGAAAAGGACTGAAGGTTGAAACTGTTTAAGGCAGAAAAGTAACAGTTCTGTTTCTTAAGTAGCCTTAGAAAACCTTTCTTTCTCACCATCACACTTGGGTTTTCTGTCAGCTGTTCACTGCTGTGCCAAGATGTGGTGGAAGTTTATTTCTTTGCTTGCTTCTACTGGTCAGAGCTTAAGTGAAGGTAGAATAAAATGAAGTCAGCAAAACCAGAACCTTCTCAAGGTGTACAAGTCTCCATTCACAGGCTTTTGGTTTTTCTTATGGCTCTAATAGACCTGGAGAGCCATTACATCATGGGTCTTGCACAGTAGTCTGTTTCAAGACAGGTTTTGCTTTGTCTTTTTTTTTTTTTTTTCAGTGCTGCTTCTCATCTTTCTGATGTGTAGCCTGGGTGTCATGTAAATTTTGGGTTCCGCTTCCTACCAAAGCTTTGAAGATGACAGTAAAGATGAGACCTCTTTTAGAAGATAATGAACCTTCCCAATAATTTATGATTTACAGTATTCTTTACTTAAGGTACACTGCCACCTAGCAACAGTTTCCCTTCCTTCCCAGTTTTTTTGACCTACTTTGTTGGGGGTTGTTCAGCTTTATAGTTTATACCTGGTCTGGTCTTGATCAGCATCCAGAACCCATCAGTAGATGCCATCCTGGTAAATGTATGTGTGTGAGAGGTGGAGATATTTTTAGTGGCAATAAGAACTGCTAGCTTCAGGTTTCTGACTAAAATACAATAGTTTATACTTTCATGGTGTTTTTTCCTCCCCGTATTTTTGTGGAAAGGGCCTATAATTTTTTTTTCCCCTTGGAATTATTTATTTTCCTTTCTTCTGTTCTTTATTCATTGGAGAAAATAAAATTAAATGGTGAGAATTAAAGGGAATTGTTTTCAGCTCTTTTTATTATTCCAGTGCAACATGAAGCATGGAGTGTCCATCTAGAGCACTGTACACAAGTGCACAGAGCTTACAGAAAGTTCTGAACAATTAACCCTTCTGCTCCTCTTCCAAGGTGATAATCCCAAAGCTATGAATGAGGACAGCCCAAATGAGGACACAGTGCTTCAAAAATTATATTCATGCTTACCACTAGATATATATATAGATATATATATCTATATATATATATATTTAGAGGAGGAAAGCAAGCTGGTTGGTGAATCTTAGCTGAAATGTTACAAATAAAGGCTGGTGTGAAGGAAGACAGAAAAGGGCAAATCTTAATCCTGGTGTCCCCTTACATGAGCTATGAACTATTTCTCCCTTAAGCATGATGATGAAACTTGCCCCCCTGATGTGTTTTAATAATTGGTGATATAACTAGAGAGCTGCATCATCAGGTGACTGCAGGACTTCCTGGATTCTCGACTCACAAAGCTACCTGGATCTTAGCTCCCCCAGCGAGGAGTGACTTCACTGGGATGCAGAGACTTCGCTAAGTCCCAAGCTTGCAGTCTTGCTTGTGGACTCCCCCTCATTTCCCCTGCTGTAAATTGGAAGTCAGTGTGGTCTCTTGATTTACAGATAACACAGACAAATGCTTCACTGTGCACTCAGAGAATTGTCAGAGATGCTGAAAAGAATTCTTCCGTGGCATAACTGCTCAACATGTGCTGAGGAACTCTTGCCTGTCCATCCCTTTCTCCTATATGCTGAAATACAAATTCTAGGTATTGTATTTTTGCAATATTCAGCTGAGCTGTTGAATTGTGCCAGCCACTTTAGTGTTTTGCTCTATGTTATGAGAATTATGGTCCCATATAAAATTGTTTGGGTTTGTTGTTTTATTTTTTCCCGGTCAAGTGTTTTGATTAAGAAGCTGGGCAGGGCTTGTTTTGATACGGTGATATAACTGTTCTTAGCACTCCATCTAGTCACTTACTTAACTTAGTGCATCATAATGCCAGAGAGTGGGGGAAATACAGAAGCTAAAAGAAACAGCATAAGTGCAATGTTAATACACTATATGAAGTTAAGGAAAATCTCACTGTTAAGTTGGCAGTCTTTTTCTCCTTTATCCAAGTTTTATAGATCTCCTAGGTAGTGGAGCCAGGCTTGGAACACATTTTCCTGACTTCTAGTTTTGTACTTTAACTTGCTGCCTTTTCTTTCCAAGACACTTAACATATATGTATGACATTATAGCTGTCTGGTAAACTAACTTTTTCAACCAGGAGGCAGATTTTGAATTCTGATTTAAAACTTCAGTAGTGTTCTTTTTCTTTCCCCACCATTTACTGATCCTTCAGCAAGAAGCATGTAGGATTTTAGGCTAATATCCATTTGCATGCCGTCTGGGAGAATTTTGGCTGACTGAGAGTCCCATAAAACAAAAGTTTCCTCTTTACAAACCACATGGATCTTGGCTGTAGATATTCAGTCCCTTTCTCCACAAACTGTTTTTAATGGTGCCAGATTCTTCTGTTTCTTCTCCTTGTTTGGCACATGTCAGGAAAAAAAAAATCTTGGCTCTTGTATAGAACATATCTTGTTTCCTCTTAACTGCTCGTACTTTCTATTCGTAATTCAAATCAGCACAAAAATGCTATGGTTGTGCTTCTCGTGATTTAATCTTGTAGTTTCCTAAGCAATATTCCAATGTTCTTAAAAAAATAATGCTCTCTCATACTGTAGGCCTAGTAGTAGGAGGTTCTAGCCGAATGCAAGGGATGCGTTCCTGTTGATTTTGGAGAATATGCATGGAGTCCTGGCAGAGTGGCCTGCTCAAGCCCTGTGGAGGCATGTGAAGAAAAAACAGACTGGCAAAATGAAGCTAAAATGGAGTGTTAGAGGAGTACCCTCTCCACTGTCCAGCTGCCCCTTTCTGACACTGCAGTGAAAACCTGGACTACAACACTGCTCTTTGTAGACTCATGTCCATAGTGGGAGGTTGAAGAAGTGTCTCCTTCCTGGCCCATGGCATCCCAGGGATCTGTCAGAGAGCCTGTGCATGTTTGTCACAAGCTACTCATTTTCCATGCTGACAGCCTTACTCTGTACCCTTTGAGCTCTTATTTCTATGAGTCAGTGTGCTTCTGATGGCTACGGCAGAGTGCAGCGCTACTAAGCATGGTTGTCTGATTTATTGCGACTCTCCCAAAAATTCAACAAACTGCTTAGTGGCCTGCTCTTTCCTTAACCCATTGTCTTGCTTCTCATAAGATTGTTCTCCAGATTTCTCTTGAGTGGTCATTACAGATTTTTATGTAACTTGCCTTGTCTAAAAAGATTTGAACAAAATTAGAAATTTTTTAATGATATGTTGAAAAAATTATCATAGAAAATTGTCACATTACTTTTAAAAGTGATATAGTATTTGGAAAAAAATTACCGTCTCCTTTCAGCATGGTGTGAGAATGCAGAAGTTTTGCAATTATTAGCTCTGGCAGCTCTGTTTATTTAAAAAAAACAAAACAAAACAAAAAAGGAACCCATATATTCCTTAGCATGAGAAAACAATGGCTGTTAAAACACAGTGGACGGAACTGATGAAGGAGTCAGTTTTTCAGTCTTTTTGTACTCTCTCTTTCCCTTTGTATGCATGCCAGCAAAAGTGTGGGTCTGCCCCTTTGTCACAGAGTAATACTGTAGTCTCTGAAGGCTTCAGAGAGATGGTCTCCAGCTTTCTAATAGGGCCTCAAGGAAAACCAAAAAATATTTTTACAAACTCCCATTTAATCAAGTTAACAAAAAGCAGGATGCTTACGAAAGAAGGACAGTTCCTAGTATCTCCTCAGAGAAAATTTGAGTGACTTCCACTGCTGGTCCACTCACCTGATGCTACAGTAGTGTTTGGTCATCGCATCCCTAGCTGGAAAGTACTGCTCTGTGGTTTCCTGTTTGGTGCTGGCATGGTTTTTCAGGTTACGATTGCTCATCTTCAGAGCTTCTGGTGTGAGATAGATCATAGCCATGCTAATTCTATCCAGCTGGTTTTTCAGCATGAGAAGCTTTGGTAGTCACATTTGGGATGCTTCTCTGAAAATAGCTCAAAGAGTGGATTGATGACAAGACATAATTTTTTCCTTCAGTTGTTCCGGAACTGAACTGCAATATTTACTCAGCTCAGACTTATACTTGATTAAGACAGAAAAATGTCCATGGAATATTTGCTTTTGTTTTGGTAGGTACCAGTATTTGTAGAATGCTTCCAGGGCATTATGTATTTCCTTCATATCCCTCTCAAAAACTTCTGTTATTCTGTTGGAGCAGATTTTTTAATGTTTTTGTAAGATTTTAAGATTACTAGGTTAGTTTCAGCATAACTGTTTTGCTTAAATAGCAAATTTCCTAGACCTACAGCTGAGGGTGAGGCGTGTTGCCAGAGCCCGCGCTGCAATGTTCATATGCGATTGCTGTTTAAAAAGTAGCAGCTGTGTAGCTGTACGAGAAGTGAAAATGTCTCTCAGTTCAGGAGTCATCCAAGAACCAATTGTAAAACATGATGAACCCACTGAATTGTTATTTGGGAGGAAAAGTGAAAGTACTGTGAGAGCTGGCTTATATGTGGTGCTCTTTTTAACCTTAAGTACATGCCTGGAAGATTCCGATTCAACAGCAGTAGGACTTAGATGTGTGTATCTGATGATGAGATGGAGCCCATAGTGCATGACTACTACCCAAAAGATGTTTAGGCCTCTCAGTGACAGTTGCCATCGCAGTGTCCATGACTGATGGTGATTGATTGCCCTGGAACAAGGGCAATAAACTGGGGTCAGAACCTGGGCTCCTTCTGGGGACCAAATGAGGGAAACTTGAAGTTTGTGTCCTAGCAGCTTGCACATAATATCCTTTAAAGCCAGGTTAAATTATCTGTCACCATTAAGGAGCGACACAGAATTGTTCACAGCAGGACTGGAGAGGTTCCCCCTGTATGTCAGTGTTCAGTGGCTTGGGAAACAGCTGCTTGCGCAGTGTCTGGTTTTGTGGTTGAACAGACAGCTCGATTTCTGGCATTGCTGCTTTAAGATACAAAAATTATAATCAAGCTTCAAAGAAATCTTGCATATGTGAATGAGTCAGAATTATTTTTTCTTCTATAAGCTGTTTAGTTTCTTGCATCTTATGTAGTGAAAACAGTGCTAGATCCTACTTGGTATTACCACGTTATGAGTGAAGGGATTTTTTTTCATAACCTTTGGACTTCCTCAGATAGAACCACATCAGCTATAATAAATTTAGAGCCTTGAAAACCTGTTGTTATGAAGACTTTAAAATAAAACTGTGCGGGCTGTGTCTGTTCAGTGGTAAGAAGCTAAAATAAGACAATGCTGAGATCTGTTGGGCTCAAAAGAAAGTTCAGGTTTCCTGCCTTCATGATCTCCTTTCCAGAAGGAAACCTTTGTGTTTCTCTCTTGGAAACCCAAGTCCAATAAAGCACAGTTACTGTGACCCATCCAGTCTTACCTCCCACATAGTCTAGTCCTTTGCAATATCTCCTGCATTAACTATATTGAATTGTGTTTGAACACAACTGTGCATGGAAGGATGTCCTGCCTTTGGTTTATTTTTTACTTCGAGGGATGTTCTTACCATTCTGTTTTTACTTGTAGAAAAGAGGGTGAATTCAGTCTCATTAGTGGATGTATATATCCTTTCAAACCTTGAAAAGATTTAAATAAAAGTTATGAAAGATATCCTAAGTTGTCTTTCAGTACAAACAAACAAGGTCATCTCCTGTTCAAAGTATTAAATACTGCTGTTGCACGTAAATACCTGCTTAAAGGCGTGGGCGAGCTCATCTGACACGTCTTTACTTGTGGCTCTATGGCAATTTAGTATGGACTGAAGCAACTTGCTTTTTATGCTTTCTCCCCCACTGCCAGGAATGTTTGGGTAGACCAATTTATGTGTGCTGCCTGCTGCTGCTCTGTAGTCTCTGCATTGCATGCTTGCTTCATTGTTTTGGTAAAAAGATACGACAATTCTTTTAATGGAGACTGTGAAAGACGGAGATAATTCAGATGGGACCAGATGAACCGGTGCTTCATTTTTTTGCTTAGACATAAAGAAAATCTTGTTTGTTTTGTTTTGCACACTACTTCAGGATATTTTGTTATTAATAATATCTCTGAGACTATTGTTTAGGAGTCAGGAGTATGTGTTATCTCATGCCTCCAAATTGTGTTGCAGCAGTTACAGATGCGCTGTATACAGTAGAAATGTGAGGTGTAAAGCTGTTTAAACTGTAGCAATACAGTTGGTTCCATCAAAATGAAAGCCCAGGAAGATTTTTCTTGTAATTGTTTTTAGCTCAAGTATAATGTGCTGATTTGGAACATCAGATAGTTTCTGCTATTAGACCATGTGAAAAAACCCTTCCTATGTGCATATAGTTGCAACTTTGTAGGTAATTGGTGGTGTTAGAAATGTCCTACAGAGATACGGTTTTGATTCCTTGGTCATTGTATTGAAGAGGACACACCCAGCTCAGTTCTCAGTGAATGACTGCAGCATTGGAGATGACTGGAAAATGGAAATCCCCACGTGTGCTATGATGGTGGTGGCTTCTGAAGTGAAGGCTGCCCTAGGATTCCCACGTGTAGGGCATTTTCACCCCCACAACTTTTGTTCAGTGGTCAGGATCCAGGGCTCTGGGTGACAAAATCCCTGCTGTTACCACATGTGACCATTTGTACCTCTGGTATCCTATTTAGTCCTAGGTGCAGTGATCAGTTACATCTGCATCTTCAGCCCTGCTGTACCAGATCATTCTTCTTAGTTTTTGTGGCACATATCAAATCATCTCCGTAAAGGCAGCAGGGTGCTGGAAAGTCTCTTCTGCTCATGGCATTCAGTTAATTTCTCAAGATTGTGGAAGGGATGGATTAGTTAATTGTCTGCTGACGTATGAATTTTACTGCAAGTCATCATGAAATAACATAGAATCATAGAACCATAGGATGGTTTGGGTTGGAACGGGCCTTAAAGATCATCTATTCCAACTCCCCTGCCATAGGCAGGGACACCATTCACTAGGCCAGGTTACTCAAAGCCGCATCCAGCCTGGCTTTGAACACTTACAGGGATGGGCATTCTGTTTCAGTGGGCATCTCTTTCATTTCCCAGGGTTGGTCAAAGCAGCCTTAATACATATGAGTTTACATGCTAAATTTCTCAAAACTGCTCTGTATAGGGAAACCAACCAGCACAGCTGGATTGCATCATACAGGTAAGGTTCTTAGGCTCTTTTGCAATCTTTTCATAATCATTACAACCTGACTGCAGAGTTCGGCTGGCGTGTAGCACTAGATTTACGTCATGACAGGATAAAGTCTTTATTTATCACTCCTCACTTTTTCAGCAGGCTTTATGTTTTGTATCATCCATTTTGTTCTGCCTGATATTAGAATACTTTTTTTGGTCTGATTTCTCAGTTAACTTTTTTTACTGTTCACAAAATTCATTGTGCTCTGTATTAATTGTCTTCATGAATTCTCATTGCTATGCACAGTGGGTAAGCTGGGCTAATGAGACCCTTTTTTTTTTCATTTGAGTGAGTTTTGCTAATTGCTTTTATCACACTGGAACCTGTACGGGGATTTTCAGTGGACAAAATGACAACAAAATATGAAGCGCTTTTGTTGGTAAGTCACCTGGCAATTCCTCATGAATCCTCAACATAGCTGTCAGCAAACGTGAGTGACTCCTTAACACCCAGTGCCTCTAATTGCCGTTTATTTCCCCTCGGTTTTCTTTGTGTGGGATTTCTCAATTGATGGGATGAAGCTTGAAAGCGGGTTGTGATGGAGTGTAACTCCATTCAGCAGTAGAAAGAATAAAAGAATGAAATTAGGATGGTCAACATGCATCAGGAAAAGAAATTTCATCCAGGCTCCTGTCCTGTCCTATGGTTGTGGCTGATCCCTTGCCATCTCAGTTCATACTTGTATTGTTAGTTCTCTAACAGCTCGGCTCATGCCAGGACCCTGTCCCTTCTGCAGACCCAAGGACTGAGGACTTCAACACTTACCCTTTACAAAGGCTCAGTGTTTTCCCAATTATCCATTTGCACCCATCTTCTTCCCCAAGTCTTGCTTACTGTACTGAACATCAACCTCAGCACTCACCTACTCCAGAATCGTATAGTTATTTTCAGCGTGAGGCTAGCATAAGGTTTTGTAAACTTCCTAAAAAAGTATAATTGAATCAATTTCAAGCCTCAGAAATGAAATGGATCCTGTTAGTTGAATGTATCTAAAAGGAGACAGCCTCCATGAGTCCTGGGTTGACCTGTGCTCTGACTTTTGAAGAAAATTTACATTGAACCTAATGGAGTTTATTAACCAGTAATTATTATAATTTATTAACCAATAATTTAATTATCGATGTTTACAAATTTCACTAGGTTTATGTCAAATCAAGATGTATTTGGATTTTTTTTTTCTTGCTTGATATTTTCCCCTTGAGCTCTATTGTAGTCTCTTCTTATCTTTGACTTTGTTGAGAGTAGCTTGAAAGCTTCTTGCCTTTTCTGCCACACCTGCCTTCTGCAGGACTCCTTGCTTCACCCAGGGAAGGGATTAGAGCCATCACTATTCTCTTCATTTATATAATTTCGTCATTGCCTTGACATTAGTGTAATCTTCTTGACTGGCTGATCAAACTGATTTTCAACAGTTTTAGAGAGAGTGAAAAAGTAGTGCATTTAAGTCCTCCTTGATTTTTCTGGCAGTTTCTCTGTCATTCACTCTAGCAGTTTCTTTGTCTCAAGTCCCTTTTGGTTTTTTCTGTGCTTCTTTACTACAAAATATCTACTACAGCTGGAATTTTCTAACTTTTAGACCTTTAATTCTTCTAATCTCATGTCAAAGCAGTTAACAAGTGGTAACAGACCCTTATCAAACTTTATATTATTGCAGCATTCAACCTGAATTTTTGGCCTTACTTAAGACATTTGAGATTTTCCACGAATTTCTGTAAGCCTGGGATTTTATTTTAGTTATTTGCTCACAGCATAGATCTTCGATGGTAGCTGCATCTTTATCATACAGCCAAATGAAATCTCTTCTGTAAGTGGTGTGTGTAGATTTAGCATTTTTATCATTCATAGCACATCAGTAACAACAGAAATACTATGGCAGCAAGAAAATCTGTTCAAAATCCCAGCAATTCCTGCTGCCATAGGCTTCTGAAAAGGGAGCAGTGCTCTGGTTTGTGGTCCTGTTTCTACCATGGAACGGCTTTGGATTTTGTTACAGAGGGAGGGTTTGCATTTTTACTTTGCAGGATGAAAATACACAGTAGTCAAGGGTACTTTTGGGAGAACTACAGACTCTGGATCTCTCAGTGACATTTTAAAGACCAGCAAAGGCTGCGTTAGATGGACTTGTGGTTTGTCCTCCCCACCACAGCTGTGCCTGCAGAAGCTCCCCAGCAGTGGCAGCAGAACCTGGGCATACAGGGGGTTGCCTTGGTAGCTCTTTCTGGTTGAGGAGCCACCTTAGCGTGTCTGTTTGAGACATGTTTGCTCACATGGAATTTACTGATGATTAGGGCAGACCAGGCCATACAGGAAGGAGTGGAAACCTTAATGCTAAAGACATGCAGCCTGACCATGCGTGAGTTCTTTGCTTTTGCTGGTCTTCACTATCTCACCATCCTTGCACGTGGTGACTTACCTCACCATCTAAATGATAATACTTGCGAGTTTAGTTGGGGTTACAGAAGTTCCCTTGCATTCTGATTCATTGAATTGCTGAAGTGATGGCTTTTTAAAAGTCTTTTAACAGCTTCTGGTTTTAGTGGGACTTGAGCTTCCAAGTGGAGCAGAAGCTCAAGTTTTTTGACAGATCAGCACTTTCATGCTGAGGCAAATGTGAATTTCTGGTTTGATGATATGATACGGAATATAGAGTAGTATTTCCTCTCCTTAGTGCTACTAATTTCTGGGGGAAAAATGTGGTTCTAATGTTATGCTTTGAACAGAATTTCAAAGTTCATAGAAGATGAGATCACTTCTTGTCAGTAACTGAGGTTACTTAAAAATAACACTTTCACTTCCATCTACATACCCATGCTGAATGAGAGCTTTCAAGGCTGGTGCAGGTTCTAGGTTTCCTTTTATATGCAATGCCACATATGTTTGAATTTATGGATTACATGGAATTATAATGGTCACATGGCCCTGATCATGAGGCAACCTTTTTTCTTATTCCTAAAACTGTGAAACAGTGACTTGTTTCTCAAACTCCCTCCTGGGTCTGTAATGCTATCAGCTGCCTGTGGCTAGACAGAATTGGCATACTCACTTCTGCTAAACCCACCCCTTATTTTTCTTTCCATGAGCTGGCACACTTGTGCTTAACCACATTGGCTAACGAGTCCGATCTGGTGTTTCTCAGTGGGATAGTAACCTTTTAAAAGCAATCAGAAGCTTGTTTCCCTTTCATGAAAAATATGGGGAGGTGTAATTCTATTGACTTACAGAGAACAAAAGTACTCTGAGTCGTTAGAAGGCTGAAGCCTTTAGAGCCTTTTTGCAATTGTAAACAGTAAGATGCACAGTCAAGGACTTCTGTGTTCCAACTGTGAACCAATCAGATGTGAATTTTCTCTAATCATGCAGATGAAACTAGTAACATAGTTGCTAAATGTCACAAAGTGCCATTTGAGCCTCAAAGATTTTCTGATGTTTAGCATTTTTTTATTTGTTTTGGGTATATAGAAACTAATTCAGAACTTCTTAACAAAATCCATCCTGAGTTTGTGAAAGCTTCCCAGGAGAAGCTCTCCACGTAGCTTTCAACTGAACAGACTGTTATTATTGCATTTTTAAGAATTTCTTCTGGTCACTTTAGTACCAGAAGTCATAGTTCCTTCTAGTATGAACAGAATTCTGTGGGTAGTAAAAAGAATGGGCTTTTCCTATTGTGAAATGTGCCTGTGTTTCTGTGCACTTCTTCCCACAGAAACCAGCTGTGAGGGGAGAAGGAAGGTAGGCTGGCAGGAATCCCAGCGTACTCGGGGTGAGTCACAGGACCCAGTCTGGGAAGCAATCTTTGTCCTACTCTGCAGACAGAGCCGCACTGAGCTTAATTTTTAATTGTTTTTTTTGGTTCTTTTTTTCAAGAGAAAGGACATTTGCCTTGTCAGTGTTCATTGCTTTTTATGCAGTTTTTCCTAAAATAATGAGGACTGAAGTAAATGGGAAGATAACTCCAGGTGAGAGTCTCCAATGAGAAAGGCGCAGGGTAGGTATTTTTATTGGGGTAGAATAGGTGGTAAAGCTTTTGGAAACAAAGAGGGCACATAAGAAGAGAATGGCAGACTGAAAACCCAGCTATCCTTTGATTACGATCAGTCTCAAACATTGCTGCAGTCTTAGCGTGCTAATTAACCACAATTATGGATGCTTATAAATAAGCAGTTTCCCTTCAACTCCTGAAGACGCTATTTTAGAGGCTTATTTTTTTCTAAGCTTTGCATTCATTTACCTGTACTGTTTGGTGTCAAAAATACTGATAAATGTTTCATGATATATATCTTCTATAAAATATCAAAACATAGGTCTTGTCAGCCTACAGCTTTATGACAATAACTTCTAAAAGAAAAAGATCTCTTTTTTCCATAAAACTGATTTCCATTGGTTGCCATTTTCTTTAATGTCAATTACCATTTGTTATCAATTCAGGCACTTGGAGATCTTTGTGTGAAACTGGAAGCGCAGTCCAACTTCTTTAAAGTGAGTCTGTTTCATATAAATGTATTGAAATGTATGTGTTTTCAGAGTTCACTTACGATATTCTGAGTTTGCATTTTTCCCTTTTTTTTTTTCTTAAACCACAAAACACATTAGAGGAACCAAACTGGCTTTTTTTCAGTTTTGTGATTTGATTCCCCAGCATGACTGTGGTGCTGCAGCTTTGTCAGTGCTGGAATCATGCTGTATCTGTGCTGTATTGATGATCTCTAAACTGTGTCATCTGTAGTGGACTCTGCTGATTCTTGGTACCCAAAGGTCATGTTGACTTTGCTACTGCAGTGATGCCACACTGGGACTCAAATCACTTTTACTTCAACACTGAAATAAAAATGCTGAGTGTTCACCACTAAAGTTCCTGGCAAAATTCAGTTTATTATTGCACAGTCACATAATGTTGTCAGAAACTTTAACCTCTTTTTACAGGCTGATTAGTCAAGAGTTCGGTGAGCAGTTAGTCCACACTTGGGATTCCACACTTGGTGTCATCTGCCATGTTTCTCAGCTTTGTGTGTGAGAGCACCTGACATGCGCATCTCCCTAGAAAGCATAGCTAGTTCCTCACCCTCGTGCTAATGCCAGGGGTGCTGTGAGGATCCAGCCTTGTTTTCATGTCCTTTGCACTCTTTTTGGACTGATGGACTTTGCAGACTTCACTGAAGTTGCCCATTTACAGCAGGGATTTGGTGTATGCTGGGTGCATCTGGCTCCTGCAGAGCAAGGAGTGCCTCCCTTGCTCAGCAGGGAGCATCCTGTTGTATAAGGAGGTTTTAAAACTTTTTTCTAAGTAAATAGAAACTTAGCAGGGTAGAACTTGTGTACAACACAGGATCACTTGGCTTTTCTCATGGATGAAAAGTAATGTCTCTCTCCTAAGCAGGAGTAACAGAAGAAGGTTGATACGGTATTAAGAATACAGTCATTTCATCTTGTCTTATTAAAGTGATGACTGCAACAATAATTTATACATTTTTTAATCAGGAAAGAATATGGAATAAAGACCTTCAGGCAACTTGTTTGTAATTCCCCTACATGTACTCTGCCTCACATAAAATTACTGCAAGAAGTTGATAAGTCTTTTTTGCTCTGCAAAATCAAAATGAAAATTGCTTTCCATTTTTTCAACCTGGTTCTTCTGCCAGATTTGTTATGTTGGGAACATGATGTGGTGAAAAAGGCATCTGTAACCTCAGGCTCTCAAGAAAAGGCCCATGTTTTATACATTATTCTCTTCTCTTCGATGGATACCTTCTAGGAAATGTCTTTGTTAGTTGTTCTTTTTTTCCAGTATAGAAATACTGCTTCAACATGTTCTGTGCTGAAATGTCAGCGTTGTGCTGTTGTGTAGGTGGTAGTATGTACTATACACAGTTTTCAAAACCTGAATAATCAGTGATGTGCATGACTTTGCCAGGGAAAACAAATGGCTGTGTCATTTTGATTTCGGTATATCAAGAAAATGTAACCTATAAAAGTTAATTAGCATTCTTCCAGAAGGGGGTTGTTTAACTAACATCTTTATTTCCATGTTTTCAGTTTTGTCAGAAGTTGGAGGGGAGTGTTTTATTCTGTTGCTAATATATACCCATAGATTTGCAGAGTATTTCATGGAGTTTTATCTACCATGCATCTGTCCTTCATTTCAGCAAATAGCTAGATTTTTCCCTCACTTGAACAACCACTTAAATCCACTGAAAATTTTTATCCAGTTTTTCATGTAATTTTTTACATAGTTTTTATAAATAAAATTCCTTGAGCCTGGTGGTGTTCACATTATCTACCAAAATGAGGTTTTGCTAGTGATTTTAACAGGAGAAATCCTATCGTTTGTCGTTGAAATCATGACTACCTGCATCACTGGTCACTGCAGTGAGTTGATGGCTCTCCACCTCTCATGGATTTGGTTCTCTGGTAGGCTCAGTTCTTCCTGTTCATCCTGGATATTATTGTTATTTGTCTCTATTGAATGCACAAAAGTTTCTGGTTTGAATGAAACTGAAGTTCGGGCACCCATAATTCTGAATGAATCTTGCTTTATTTTCCTGGATAACTCTGCAATTCATTAGCCTTCCTCCACCACTTTAGAAACTAACTTAGAGAAGGTGTAGCTATTTGCACACCAGTATTACATAACTGTGTGCTAAGATAAGTTACAAAAATTTGACAACGGGTTTCTCACACACTAAGTGGTTCAATATACTCCGTGTGCACTAAGGTCTTCCCACCATTGAAAAATCAAAATGGATAAAATTCTCCTTTCATAGTAAAATTATATTAGTAGCTTTACAAATATTGTAGAAGTGGAGGTTTTATTCTGGGTATTACTTCTGGGTGTTAATATTTACAAAAAGTGTTTTAAGAAAAAACAGTTAATAGACAATTCTAATTTTTATCTTAATGAGGCCCTTATAGAAAACATAATCCTTAGAGGCTAAATTCTCAAGCCTGCTGAGGTACACTTGCTGTGTATCAAATCCTGTTTTAAATGCTGAAGTAAAGATAGTCTTGTGGATAACTTGGCTTCTTTTCTACTGTTCTGTAAAAGCACACTTAAGACTTTAACTTGGGAGTCAACTGTGATGTTGTGTCACAAAATTATATATTGATATGTTTGGTGTCCTTTAATGCAAAGCCTGGGTGGTGGCTGGAACCTGGAGCCTGGGCAGAGACTTCAGCTCTGTAACTGCCTGTGAAACCACCTCTCCTCCTTCCTTAACTGAGCCACAGGGAATTAGAGATCTCTAGGGTTGGCTGAAAAAGTGTTCAGGAGCAAATATTGGAAAGATATTGGGATTTATTAGTCACAGTGAGGGAGAACTGAAAAATGGGGGCTGGGAGAGGGACTGGGGGCAAAGGAATTTGACAATTAATGGTAGGTAGAAGACTGAATGGTAAATAAAGTGCTGTTGTTTCTGCCTTACTATCTTTCAGGAGACGTTTCTGTGTTGCCTTGTTATGATTAGGCCTATTCTGAGCATAAGGTGTTTTATTTTGTCATCTTTTAGATTATAAATCCAAGAGTCTGGGAGAGCATCTACTCTGATCCTTTTCTAGAAATGGGCCTTAGCATTTCACTTGGTGGTCCAATGCCATCATGTCTCTGGAGAGTATACATCTTCCAGACCATCCCTGTGGCTTTCCTGGAAGCCAGATCCTTTTGTTCCTCATACTCTTGTTTAAAATACCGTGTTTATAATGAGGGTTTGTTGTTTCCCTGTCACTGGTGGTTTCTCTAAGATGAAAGCCTGCTCATTTTTTTCATTTGTCTGAATTTTTGCAAGCTTCTTCATTTACCTGTGTGGTGGTTGATTCCTTTCCTTCTTTAGAGATAGTGTCTTTGTAAAAGTTTTTTTTTGGGCTAAAGCCCTGTTTATGTAGGATTGAATTCAAGCCTCCCTTGGCTGATAACTAATACCCTTCCCCATATTTCCAAGACAATATGCTTTCATAGAAAGTTTAGCTGCCCTTTTATATTTTTCACTGTTTCTAATATGCTTGTTCTAATTTTTAGTCCTACCAACCATTACCATGTTTTGAATTTTTTCCTGTCAGGGCTCCAAATGCCCATTTGCAATAAACTAACTGACTCAGGACCTGAGAAATGTAGTTACAGAGGATTATTAATTGCAAAAGAGATTACAATTGCAAAAGAGAAGTAAAGTGTGGATAGTATAATCTTTAAAGTAAGACTATGTATTTTTCATTATATCCATATAATGTCCCTTTCTGACCTTAGTTTTTATTAGTAAATGTTGTTTTCAGTTCTTTACTGGCCCAAATTGTATTGTTTTCTAGACCTTGGCACTTTGGCTAATAGAAATCCAAATTCTCTTGAAGAATTCTAAATTTCATTTGCATTTTCTCTTTCTAATTTTGCTCCTCTTGAGTTACAACTATTAGGCTTTCCTGTAACATTTGGAAACTGTTCTTTAAAGCTGTTGACTTTGGAACTGTCCATGTTGGACATAATCCAGGACATGGTTACTGATTACTGTAATACCAGCTTCCAGCCCCGTGATTTATTACATCTCTGTATGTCTGCATAGTTACTCTACTCTGAACAGGGTATCTCTATTGATGATAAGAAGTGAAAACTCTAATGGTGTTTTCTAACTGTCTGCCTGGCACCCAAAGAAAAGCCCCTTCACAGCAGAATAATTTTATTTCACATACTGGATGTACCTGAGTGCATCCCTACAGCATGAGAAGAGTTTTACTAATGATGCACAGTTTCTTTATCACCCCTTCATCCCCAGAGCACTCAGGTGTAGAGCTGTTGCTATGAAACTACAGTGAAACTGGGCAGTATTGTGGCTTTGTTGGGCCATGGGATCTGCAAAATACACACAGCCATGACCTTCCACCCCTCTGTGCCTCTGATGCAGAGTCCAGCATGAAGAACCAGCTTGGGAAGCCAGCTGGGTGTCGAGGGTACAGAGCAAGCACAGAGACAGCCTTCAGGAGCTCTCAGACATGCCAGCATCTGCCCTGCTGATGGCCAGAGCCTGTTCTGAGCTGTGCAGCTCCAGTGCTTTGCACTGCCCTCCAGCCTCACTGAGCTTCACTGGTGGGAGTCGGGGAAGCCGCAGTTCTTGCAAATGAGACTTTGCTTTTCTGTTGATACTGTGTAATATATGTAATTTAACCATCCATTTCAATCTCTTTAGAACTTTCAACTCTAAGGAATAGGTGACATTAGAAGAGTACTTAGAGCACTGTATTTTTGTCTGCTTTGTACTGTAGGATGCTAATGCCAGATATAATAGGAACAACTATAAAGCAAACTCAGTAATTTCATTTAAGATCTTAAATGATGTGGAGATTTGCTGAGGAAGAGGGGTGAAAGACTGTTTCCAAGGTCTGGAACTGAGAATGGCAAGAATGGGTGGAAGGATGGGGAGCATGCCAGTGCCAGGATAGGCAGGCAGGAGGAGAGTGTAGTGCAGCATATGGGATAGACCAATTCTTTGTGGGCATGGACAGTGTAATAAAGATTTGAAAATAGTGCCAAGTTGAAAAATAGTGTCTCATATGCACAAGTATCTCTGAAAGTGGGGTAGACTTTTGTGCAGGGCTTTGGGAGAAGGTGGAGGATCTGGAGGTGGGAGTAAGATAAGCAGTCATCAGCTCAGGCTTCCTACAGGCTTGGTTTGTCTGAAAAGTACTTTGGAAAAGCCCAAACAGATAAATATTTATGTGGTGAAGACACAGGATGGACAGGAAAATGTTTCTAAAGGCCTGAGAAGATTTATGTGTAGTTTAGTATTCTGTTCTTAAAATGGTGAATTTGCAGCAGAATATTACTATGGGGAGGTCATGGACATTTGTTTTTGCATTACCACAGAATATGTTTAAACTTTCTGTCTCTCTAGACACATTTTCACATTCTGGGGTATTGTCATATTAGAGGAGAAGTTGAGTTCTTGCTGTATTTGAGTTTGAATGAAGAACGATCAAGAAGATATTAGAGAGGAAAATAAAAGAGGAATTTCAATAATATGGTGGACACTTTTCTGGGCTAAATGTTCTGTCATATGCAGTTAGTGACCTCACCAAAACACCCCCAAAGTTCACATTTCCTTTGCCAAATAGAAAAAAACCTATGATTTCTACCTAAATAAATATTCATTACAGTGTTTTGTGCAATTCATAATGTCATTTTACCTCAAATAATGATGAAAAATGGAGAGATAATATATATGTGTATTAGTGCCAAATGACATGAGCTTCCCTTTAAAAAGTTTTCTTGGAAAAAACAGCAGACTTCATCTCCTCCAGTACTGAAAGAACTGGAGCTATTGCTCTATATAAAAATGATAAGTGACTATGAAACCTGTCTATCTGAATTAACTGCGTGAAATTAATTCCATGAGAAAGGGTTAATATGTCATTATTATAATAATTACAAGTCTTGGAAAAAGAAGCATTGCTAAGTGAGAAAAAAAGTGTTGCATTCAGTTCAAGCTCTTTTTGAGAGGTTGCATTTATTTTTTTGAAACTATTCTACATTTTGCTTCTGTAGTTCTTCTGTATTTCAGTGTGAGGATGAAAAACGTACCTTCCACAACGAACCCCTACTGTAATAAGAATTACAGAAATGGGCAATAGTGTCTTTATACTTCTTTAAAGTGTAACATTTATTTTTATCTACCTATATATATAATATTTAAAACTAGTCCTTTCTCTCTTGTCAGTGTGCTGTGCCATATGGTGCCGAGCAACATGCCAGATGATAAAAATATTCCTAGAACATATGATATCATCAGTCAATTCAAGAGGGGTGAAACTTCTTGACCAAAGCATTTGTGGCTTTGATACATTTTCCTAGGTGTAAAGTGTATATTTTGAAATGATGAAGTGTGTCCAAGAGGTCTCCTTCAAATTTGCATGAGCAAATTCTAAAATACCATCTTAGAACATTTTGCTTGTTAAAAAACATGGAAACTAAATAAATTTTGTTTTAACAAAGGAATTCATGGCAAAGTAGCACTTCTTTTCTAGCAAAAAATGATTCACTACCTTCCTTTCAATATATATTGGTGATTGCTCTGGTGTTGGAACCATGCCACGAAGAATGGCATCTCTCCATCACCCTTCTCCACTTGTAGAGAAGTCAGAACATAGTGCTTGGTCAGAGGATGTTCGTATTTGGTGCAGACAGCTAAATGTACATAATTGGGAAAAGACCATGTGTCCCCAGGAAAAAAACCCCAAACATGACAATATTAACTATTATGGTTTTCTACCAGAATAACTGAAGTAACTGAAGTTACTCTGATGTTAATTCTGGGGTTTACTTACTTTATGTTGAGCCTGTTTCTTGTTTTTATCTGTTTGCACAGAACACTGAAAAAGGGAAAGTGAAGTGTTTTCCCTTGGCAGCGGGAGTTGTGGTCAAGTGGCCTGCTCCAGGGAAAAGGTGGGTCTTTCTTCAGAAAATACTCTCAGGATGCTACAAAGCAAATACAAGACACTATGAGCTTTAGGGACAATGCTGCAGGAAAAGTGGCCTTTGTAATTGGCTGAGCAATATATACTGCAAATAGCAAACTTACAGGCCAGAAGTGCCTACACAGCCTGTGTCCTTAGCTGCCTGCCAGTCCTCTGTTCATTTTGTCTCTGTCATGGGAGGAATATTGAGGAGAAAAGTCTCAAGTTTGAGTTAGGACCTAAAAACTGTGCTAGTTGATTCATTGGTCTCATGTCCGTGTCACTGAACTCTTTCTTCCTGCTTGTCTTCCTTCATCTGTTTCCTTACAGTGTTTGCATTGGATCTGAGAATCTCCTTAGTTGTCAGGTCTGGGGTTCCTGGGTCAGTATTTATTTTTGACTCACCTTAAAACCTAAGCGTGTATTGTAGCATTCTCGTTCTGTATTCCCTGTTTTCAGATTTCCAGTCCTTAAGTCATCCTCACTTCCCCTCCTGTCAAATATGTGTTCGGGACTTGACTGACCTATTTGTGGTCAAAAAAATGCCTTACAAGAATTCTTGAATATCCCAGAATAAATGTCTCAGTTACACAAGGCATGGTTTAAAAGGAAGTGTCTGGTCTGATTGTAAGAATCTAATTTGTAGAATGAATGAATTAATTGGGCCTGAACGAACAGTAGCATTCAGAAGTGTGGTTAAAAATCTGTTTTGCACATTGGTGAGGCTCAAACCTCTGAT
This sequence comes from Corvus kubaryi, assembly GCF_017639235.1. NCBI lineage: Eukaryota > Metazoa > Chordata > Aves > Passeriformes > Corvidae > Corvus > Corvus kubaryi. Next base: position 1,234,270 of record NW_024581127.1, on the reverse strand, counting down.
GTTACAGTCTCACTAATTTTCCAGTCATCTATTAAGTTCCCAGAGAGATAGGATGTGTATTTATAACTAAAACCATGAAAAAATGTGTATGTGATAAAAAGGAAGGTTTGGGGTTTTTTTTGCACAATGTGAAGAGGGAAAAAAGGGTTCAAAATAAAATTTATTAAACAGGGAACAACACGTAAATGCTGTCATAAATTATTGTCTCTGTGTGTGCACACTCAGTAAGTGTGCTGTTGATGTAATGCAAAAAATTCAGTCTGTGCTTCCAGTCTATACTTTTCATCCTTTCCTTGTTGTGAGTACTCTTTTACATATTTAATGGTTCTCCATAACAAGATCTTTAAACCCATTAACCCATCAGCAATTTGCTTTTACAGGTTAATATACTTACAAATTATTTTGTAATAGAATATCCTCATTAAAGGGCAGATTTATTAACAATTCCACCTCCACAGCTCCCTGGTTTTTTTCTTTGAAACTTGAAGACATACCTACTTTAGTGCTTTTACAGTGACCAATTAGTTTGGCAAAAGGAGTGCTTTGCCTTGTGCTTGAACTTGTAACCTTTTGAGTGTCTCCAGGGGTATATCACACCACAGGCATTATAATAACTCAGACGCTGTATGGTTGTTCAGGTTCTGAATGTTTAATGCAGAGCTAAATGGGGTGCAGATCCAGAACCATCTAGATGATACCACCTTTTAGGATTCGTGGTTCTCTTCTGGAGAGCTGTATTTACCATGTCAACAGTATTTGCTCAGAGCTGCTTCTTACAGCTGTTCTTTTCCCAGGGTCAGACTTGTTGTGCTCATCATCTATGAAACAGAACACATGACTTTTTTCCATGTATGCGTTTGACAGTATAACCACAGAATCACAGAATCAGCCAGGTTGGAAGGGACCACAGTGGGTCACCTGGTCCAACCTCCCAGCTCAAGCAGGGTCATCCCAGAGCACATGGCACAGGTGTCCAGGTGGTTCTTAAGTATCTCCAGTGATGGAGACCCCACAGCCTTCCTGGGCAACCTGTTCTGTTGCTCATCTGCACAGCCAAGAAGTTCTTAATGTTCAGGTGGAACTTCTGTGCATCAGTTGCTGCTCATTGCCTCTTGTCCTTTTACCTGTCACCTACTTTTTATATACTTAGGCACATTAATGAGGTCCCCTCTCAGTCACTGGGCCTGCTCCAGGAGCTCCATATCTGTCTTGTACTGTGGAGCCCAGAACTGCACACAATCAACTGTGGCCTCACCAGGGCTGAGTAGCGGACTACTAATTCAAATTTTGAAAATGCAGCCATCCCTCTTGTATTATTTCTTCTCCAAACCAAGATCAGAGATACAGATTCTGTATAAGCTGTGGTTCAGCTATGGGTATGAACTTGTCCTTTGCTTGCAAAGTCTGAATACATTGCTGAGGTCTTCTAAGCCAAGGTGATCAGAGACAAACCATGTTGCAAATGTGATCCACTCCTCTCAGGAAGACAGAAGTAGCTGTCTATATTTAAAAGCGAAACACCTTAAATGATTTCTTAATGGGGTTCAGATACCTAAAAATATTCTTTATCACTAACTTTAGGCTGAACTCGGCCAGTATGTCAAAGCAAAAAACATGTATGTGATTAAGTACTAACATGATCTATGCTCCATCTACTTCAAAAAAGAATAAAGCAATACTTAGTAATGTTATACAATTACCTTTCACCTCCTTTCTGAGGATCTTGTCATCACAGTAATTTGGGACTAGACAGCATTATTGTCCATAACCCACTGATGAGAGGAATGAGGCATGGATTGAGATTTTAAAGATGCTGTTAAAGGAAGTGAATGGGTTTTGAACTAGCATGGGGCCCAGCTGTGCAGTCACAGTTAGATACCACAGGAGTCATGTCTGATCCATTGCCAATCCATGGCAATCCCATACATTGGATCAGATAATGGGCACTGGCCTCCGCATCCTAACATTTATTAGTTTGCTGTTTTATTATTGTAACCTGCAGACCATCTCAGTTAATTCTCAAGAAGGACCAACACAATGGGAAGAGAACCACTATCTAAACAAGTAGGAGCTAATGAGGCTGTGTGATGCTCCATGCAGCTCTGGGGCAGGAACCTGCTTGTAGACCATCTCAGCAGGTACCCCTCTTGTGTAAGCTCAGCTAGGCTGCTTCTGGGCTGCAGCTGGATTGTTTGCTACATAATGTGCCTAAAGAAAGCAAATCAGGCACAATTTGCCATGGTATTACTATTTTTTAATGTTTGTGAAGCAGTTAGTAAGCCTTCTCAACCTTAGCACATGAAATATGCTCAGTGGAGCTCTACACCCTCCTAAGTGGTGAAGAGTAACTGGAGACAGAAAAGCTCAGAAGTTATAGGCAGTGGTGAAAGGGATTTGTGGGCCCTTATAGCATTGAATACTCACTCTCAGAAGAGATCACATTTTTAGAAGGTAGAGAAACACAGTTATGAGCACAAAAATAAGCAGGTTTGTATGGGTTAGTGCACTTGGTTCACTACACAAGCAAATGCATAATTCAGTACCTAATTTCCTCTCCTGAAGTGTAGTTATGCAATGCATCCACCCACTTGCTGTAAACCTGAATGAAGATATAAGCTGCATATAGGTTGTTTACATTGCAAATCTCTGCCTCTTTTAGAAAACCCAACTTTTACTCGCTTCATATGAGCAGCTCAGAGGATTTTAAGAATTCATCTTAACAGAAAACAGATGGTTTCAGAAAGCTGAAATGAAGAAAGAAAAGGAAGAAGTTGAACATCAAAACTAAAATGTATAACATTAAGTGAAAGGTACCATGGTAGATTTTTTTGGTTTTGAAGACAGGGGATTACACCAATTAGTTTTGTGTCCTGTTATGCAAGTAAAAAGAAAGTGCTAAAGATGTTTTTAAAGAGATGACTTTTATTTTTTTTTTAACTGGGAAATGCTCGACAATAAATTGCAGAGGTTGGTGTTCCTTCTTTGGTTGTCTATCTCATTAGGAGATGGTGTCTGGTGGCTATACCTATCTTTTCCCTAGCACGACCACTTGCAAAATCCCATGTTTCCTCACTGTGCAGGACCATAGGGACTCTTGTCTTAGTGCTAAGGTGAAAGAGGCCTTTACCTCCCAGACAAGGGAATGTGAAATTCTCCAGTGTCAGCAAGACAGCTGTGTCTTCCTGCTCAGTTCAACCTCCATCTCCAAAGATATGTCCTGCCTCTATGAGACTCTGTGGATTAAGGAACTTCAAAAGAACACTTAACAGTCCTACTGCGAAAATCAACAGACTGTTTTAAATTATCAGGAAGAGTAATTTTCTCTTTCAGCATCAATATTTCCTTATTAAAAGGAGAGGACAAGATTTAAATATAGCATAAAACTTCCAATACTGTGTAGTATTTCTTGGAGGACTGTGTTTGCTATGTTTATTTGCCTCAGGGGTAACACTTTTTTATGTACATTGTGAGGCTCAATAGTCTGGCAGCGGCAGCGCTCAGAGCGCTTTTCTTGATACTGTGCATCTGTCTCTGTTATGGTATCTATAGCAAAGTTGGTAGGGAAGAAATAGATATTGAAGATGTCTCTGGACTCAGTTTTTCAGTAGTAGTTTCAGCTGTAGTTAGGTTTTTCAAACAGTCATGATTAATTTTTGTGTAAGGGAAAATACCAACCTTTTTTCTTGTGGCTATTCTTAAAGAAAGAGTGATGAAAAATTCCCAGAGCAAATTTTGCTGTAAAAGGATTAATTACTGCCTATTGCTTCTACATGCATAAATAATCTTTTTGGGCTTGTTTGGGAAGGATCACGTGTGCTTTATTAATGATCAATATTTGGTCAACAAGACACTTTTTATTGTTTGAAACTTTTTTTTTCTATTATGAACTGTTGGTCTCATCTTAAGAACCAGAGGTAATTAATACGAGTATAGTCCGTATTGTTCATATTTGACCATGTCACTACTGTCATTATTTTTTTACACTGAAAGTTCATCCTTAAGTAAATGATATAAGAATGATGGGTGTATCTTCTCCTTTCCACCTTCGTTTCTACAGGGACTGACTTCCAGTGGCTACATGAGGCTGCCGCTGTCGCCTGTGCTATGTGGACTTGTGAGCAGAGCCTCAGCTTCCCAGTAGAAAAAGATTTCAAACCAGGGCACTGTAAATTGCAGCGATGAGAGAATATTCAAATGCCCAGATAGGGGGAGCATTGTTTGTGAAAGAAAGCTTTTGTTCATTAAACTTCCCTCATGAGCAGGTGATTCCATTTTAAAAATACTCCACTCCAGAGATATTTCTTTTTGTTCATCCTCAGAAAGTTGATGTTCACAAACCACAAGCATTAGGCAGCTGTAGCAGAAGCCCCATTAGTGTGCATCTCCATAAAAATGTAGCTATTGATTATTATTACTGGGGAATAATATATATCTGTACATATTCTCTATGTCTTTGTGTGCTGTATAGAGAGAGAGATTCAGAAAAGGGCTAGCTATCCACATGGCTTATTAAGACCTATGCCTTCTGTTGCTTTTCTTCTTCACAGGTTAGCTAGGGATATAAATAAAAAAAGAAAATTATTTCCTCAGTGGAATTTTTTGTTCAGATTCTCCACTAATCTATTTCTATGCCTGTTCAGAGTTTTTTACCTATAGCTATTCTACAGTTTCTGAAGATAGCAACTTGCTTCAAAGGCTGATGAAAACTTGGACAGGAATGTTTCCAAGTTGGAAAGTCACTTTCTGGTGACTACAGAAAGTCATAGCATTATTGAAGGAATGTAAAGCATAGTATGTTAGTCTTGCATTAGCACAGGGATGTACCTAGTGAATATAGGTTTTCCATGGCAAGAGCAATGGCTTAATCATGCCAAGAGTCTTTGGCTCTTCGTAGCACTTAAGAGTGGGTCTGGGTAAGTTCTCACCGAAATCACTGCTAAAATCAGTGTCAAGGTTGAACAGCCTGATCCTTAGGTCCTGTTTGTGCAATTATGTGGTTAGCTTGTGCTCTGGATGCTTTCCTATCCTTGAGTGCCCACATGGAGAACTGAACAGGAATAATCATTCTGTTTAGAGTTCACAGCCTAATTTGTTCATATTGACTGTGCACAGACAAGTTCTGAAAGCTTTTGAAAACAGCAGCAGTTAGCACTGGCTTATGCTGGGGTCAGTGCTGGCCCCATCTAGCCCAAGAGAAACGGTGATAACTTCATTTTCTGGAATGCCATTCATCCCCAGAGTCCAAGGGTAAAATTCTCTCTGGACTGAGCTCCTCCTTCTTGCACTTTGAAGCAGTTTGTGTCCTTGGATTTGCCAGGAGAGGAGCATTTCCTTTGTTCCTTTTATTACTCATTGTGGGTTATGTTTGCTTGTGGTTAGCGTAAATAATACAGAGAACTTTTCCCAAGATTCATCTGACTGCATGCACAATTAGGGGAGGGGAGCACTTCTAAAGCATGGCTCATCTCATTTTAAGTAAGTCTAAAACAGATTAGACAAATTGTAACTCAAAAGGAGATGGCTAATCCAGATGTGTCCTTGTGTGTCTCTGCCAGAACTGGCCACATGTATATAGCCAGGACTTTGTTTTTTTTGCTGCTCTTAAAAACTGTTCATTCTGATAGCACATGTGCGCAGTGTTTCAAACTGAATTAAATTTATCCTGGAAATTTGGTATCCAATGAATTTTGCAAACACTTTTGTGTTTTCTAAGCTCTCCTGAGGATAAAACTCATTTTGTGTGAATGTCCCAAGTACAATTGCTTCTTGATTTGTAACAGCTGCTGCAAAAAAGGAGTCTTTTACGTTAGCAATTCTGGGCAGACACTCAGATTTTAAACTCTGGGTTACTCTATTCTTTCTCCTTGACTTTCTCAAGGGACCAGTGAAGAAAAAAAAGAAAAAAAAGAAAAAGATTTGGATGCATGTAACATGTTGTGCAAACCAACAGGCTTTGAGCTTTTTGGAGGGATGCAACAAGTACATGGAGATTGGAAATCTAATTTGGACACATGATGTTATGAGGCAGTTTAAATGAGGAAAGAAATGTAAAATTTCATTTAAAATTTTACTGGTGCAAATACTGGTTTTTTTTTTAAAAAGAGTTTCTTAGATGGTCAGTAGAGGGCAGGCATATTTTATTTCTGAAGAACCTTTGCCCACTACTATGTGCAAAGAATATTTGTTCTATCTTCAGATTTGAGGACCGTAAGTCTACTTTGTCATATCACCATGATATAAATCAGCAGTAGTAATTTAAAAAGACATTGTCAGCCCCTTTGAGGAGCTAAATGTCCATTTTAAAGCAATTGGAGGATATGAGTTATGACTACAGGCATTTAATTTCTGTGTTTAGATTGTAAAAACCATGGCATAAAAAACCTGAAATATTGCCTCTACCAAGTACTAGATAAGAATCATTTCTCTGCTGAATTCTGTAAAATGCAGTAGTTCTTTCTGATGTGAACTACTATATCACTAATGGTGTGGAAACACACTCTTGAAAGTCACGATTGTTTAAATCTTCAGCTCGGTAACAGAGATTCTTCTTGAAGATCTGACTAGCCAAGCGACTTTAAACCTAAAGGAGCAATGCCTCTTTTAATTTCTACCTGCCTTCCTCTGTAATTGAAACAGTGTTTGTATTTCAGCTGGACAGAATACCTAACAGGTTCTGAGTACAGGGTAAAATCAGTGTCATATCTGATTAACTCAACAGAAAAAATTAAAGCGGATTTAAAGAAGCATTTATTCTGAATGAGCTCATTCTTCCCCAAGTACGTTTTAGCCCTGAAACAAAATGTAGACAGGGTCTTTTCTGGAAACACGTTAATATAAACACATCGCTAATATTGTTATGATATACCACTTTTAAAATCTTGTGATGAGATTTGTTCTTAAAGAGAATGAATGATAAAAAAATACATGTCAATTCTGTAAAAGACTAGAAATCTTTTGTTCGTCTGTGTAAGTGCGCATACTCATCTATGAACTCTTATTTATGTTTATAATCAAACTTGCTACGCTGAAGCTACACATGTAAGTAGCAGTAACATGAGACAAGGGTCGTGTCATCTACCATTTCTTTCTGTGACTTGACAGTTTCATTTTTTTCTGGCAAGGTTGATGTTCACATAGACAACTTTAATTAGGGTCAAAAATAGTTTCAAGGTTTGTCCCAAAATATGTGGTTTGCATTCACTTTGTCCTCTCTGTATCCATCAACAGACAGTCTTTGTTAGATTTCAGAACTATTCCAGCTAGAAGAAGTGAATGCTCTGAAAGATGTTAGCCACCAGCTCCAACTTCATAAGCTTTGGAATTCTGAGTTTGGATGCCATGTTGCCTTCATTATGAGCAAGACGTGTGTGACTGAGATGCCGAGGCCCTTGAATCGCACCTGCAACTGAAAATGGAACCAAGTTTGTGGGATTACTTTTTGTTATTTTTAAAGAAAAGCTGTGGCCTTATAGGCAAGGAGCTGAATTTTTATGCTACTCATGCCTTCCAGATGGTCTCTGGGATTAGTTTCAATTTTTCGTTCTAGAAATTAATGGAGGTCCATATTTTTGTGCAATCCAGCTAGATACTGAGATGATGAATCTCTCTAAGAAATGAAAGCTGATTGAAGAGATGCAAATGTTAGAACCCTCAAATGATTTCAATCAAAATTGGACTTGCTATCATGTGGGTACATGTTACTAAATTAACTTCAGTTTTATCTACTTGTGTCTTCATTGAAGTCATCTAGGCAGATGGAAGAACTGGCCATATGCGGCCTATATCATATACAAAACTTGCAGGATATACTTTATTCTAATCTTGCACTTAACTCCTAAATGATCTAGTGTTATGTTTCCTATGAAAAACTAAGTATAAAATCTGAACCTTCTGCTTCATGCTTTTAGGTGACTGGATTTCACAGCACTCAGACTGGATAGAAAAATCTAAAAATTCATTATGTATTGTTCTGTAACAGGGATGACACTGCATCAAAATATTTGTAGTCATATGGGTCTTAATTTAAAAAATGTTTTTTCTGTCTATAATGAAATAACCTTCATCAAGCCAGCAAATAACTTTCAAAGTTTTAATGCATAAGCTTTCAAAAATGACTTTTTCCTTTAAATGTTTTGCCTTTGACTTGAGACAGTGAAACTACTGTAGTGTAAATTTCAAGATTACTTGCACTGACAACGTCAACTTGAAACCTAGTAATTTCATGAAAAAATAGAGCAAGTAGTTACAGGAACTGTTTCTATTTCTATGTTACCTTGCCAGTTTCTGTAGTTCTACTGTTACATTTTCCTCTTTAATGACTTCTATATCCTGTGTTGGACTGCAAGGCTGTCATAAAAGCAGTGGAAAATCCAATTATGCAGTTTAACAATGAGACAGACTTTAAACAAAATGATACTTTTATGCACAAATTCTTAAGTGAATTTCTTACCTTCATTTTTTTTTCACAAAGTAAACAGATTAGAGAACCAAATTTTTTTTATTAGTGTTGCCTATAAATGAAAACCTATTTATTATTACATTAGTGCTGAGCATGGTAAAAGCTGGAAATAATTTCTCCTGCAAGAAACTGCATCTTGAAAACAACACAAACAGATGGCCATAGAGGAAACAGAGAAGAACAGGAATGGACTGCTCTACAGACCGTCGAAGATTTTCATCAAGGAGTACTGGAACAAGGTCTTGGTCTTACTGAATGTTTTCAGTACCACCTTAAAAAAACTAGAACTGCTTTTCTAGCTTATCTGGGTTTTTTTAAGACTGAGGACTCTGGTACATGTAGGCTGCCATGTATCATCCGCTAGCTGTCTACCATATCCTCCTTAGAAATGGTGTGTGGACCACCTGGGGTCTCCAACAGTTGCAAAATCACTCATCTAAATAGGGCTGAGGAACAGCTGTGACCAGAGTCAAGTGTGAGCTGTCCTTCAGGGTGTGGAGGCTTCTGATGAAGCCATGTTCAGTGCTGTGTGTTCTTTTGCTTGGTCTTCTCCGTCTACACTCATCTTCAGAGGTGCTGACATGGCTATTTCCATGGCCGTGCCTGCGTTACTCCTCTGTGATGTCCTGTAACCTCTGCAATGCAAAGGGTGAGACATGTTGTAGCAGACATTAATGGAAACAGCAGTGTGGGAAGCTGAATTGAGGTAACCCGGACATGCCTGCAAAACAATGTTCAACACTTAATTTAATACCTGTACAAAAACCTGTGTGGTTAAAAAGACTTATGGAAGGCAACTAAGAAATAGTTCCTATACAGTAAGACAAGAAAAATAAAAAGCACGGTAGGGGATGAGAGAGGAGGAATGCGGGGGAGGATGGATGAGTTGGAAACTGAGAGGAGTAAATAGGAAAAAAAGTAAGAGGAAGGCTGAAAAGAAGTGATAGAAAGGAGGAAGAAAAGAATTTCTTGTTTACCTCTTTCATAAAAGTATGTGCATGAGAAAGAGCTCACTTAAATATTAGGAAAATATAAAGAATTGGGAAAGATGACCAGGGAAACATTAAACTGGAAGTAAAACAGAGAGGGAAAGGGCTTTCTTGTTTGGGTTTTGTTTTGTGATTTTTTTTTTTTAATTTTATTTTTTTTTTTGGCAACAGAATGCTCCCAGATTGCTTTTCCCCCACCCTCCTGTTTTTTTTTTTTTCTCTGGCTAAATATCTCCTGATTTCACAACATATTCTCATTCTCTAAACTGAGGTGGGATTTATGACTTTCCCATAATATTTATTACTCTTATTGCAGTACCACTCAAAGTCTCAAACAAGGTCAAGACCTTTCTGGGAAAGAGGCTATGAAAACAAAGAAAGATGGTAAATTTTGTGTTCTGAAGCCTTGTTCAAAGGCTGTTACAAGCAGTGTGAAGCCTCCTTTTAATGTCACTGAGTGGATAGCATTTTAAACATGCTAGAAAACTTAAGTATGTGTCTGCATATTGCAATAATATGTCACTAGGAGAAGTAAAGCCAGCTCTGCAAGTCTGAGCAGCAGAATTCTGAGGTAATTTATCCCAAGTTGCAAGACCAAGTCCTGGCCTTATTGGAGAAAGTGAGAATAGGATTTTAGCCCTTCAGCTTCTCGGACAGGAATTAGATTAAATGATTCTTCTAGATCTAAATGATGATTGCACTGTAGCAATGTAGTGTAATTAGTGTTTAACTGCAAGAGGGTCCTACTGTTGAAGTTGGCCAGATTTTGTTGGTTTGATCTTAAGCTGTAAGTTGTATTTAATGTAAACAGAAGCAGCGTGGCGGGGCTGGAGAAAGTCAGGCTTGTCATTAATTCCCTGGGTACTCCTTTTTCCAGTTGCCAAGTCCAGTTTAGCCCTGGTTTGATCCCCCAGAGAAATGTTAGAACAATTCATAAGCACCTAGACAATAATCAGGTGATAAAAAACAGCCAGCATGAATTTGTCAAGAACAAATTGTGTCAAACCAATCTCATTTCCTTCTTTGACAGAGTAACTGGCCTAGTGGATAACAGAGAACTAGGAGATGTGATGTATCTTGACTTAAGTGAGGCTTTTGACACTGTCCAACATGACATTCTTATAAGCAAGCTTGAAAAATATGGCCTAGATGAAATCGCCATAAGTGGCTGCAAAGCAGTTGAAAAGTGTTCTCAAAGAGAAGTTATTGGTGGTGCCCTTCCCAGCTGCAGCAGGGGCAGCTCACCTGGCTTTGCTGAACGGGCTCTTCCACAGAAAGTTCTGCTCTCTAGGCCATCTAATCCATCATTCAGAATGCTAATTCTTTTTTTTCATAGAGTCGGACACAGGCAGGCGGGGAGGTTGGCAACACTTTGGAGTTATGAATTGGTTCAGAAGCATCTATATAAAAATCGACTAGGTGAATTTTTAGTAAAGAAGGACAAAATACTACCCACAATACAGTAAATGCACAAAGACAAAAAGTAGAAGTAATTGGAAGGCAGAAAAGTGTCTGGGGCTTTAGGAGATCACAAGTGAAATACAACTCACAAAGGACATGCTACTGCAAATAAAGCACCTCTTTTTTCGGGATTCTTTAACAGGAGTGTCATGTGTAAGACATGGGAAGTAATTATTTTGCACCATATGGTGCTGATGAGGCCTCAGCTGGAGTATTGAATCCAGTTTTGGGGACTGCATATAAAGAAAGATGTAGATAAATTGGAGAGTTTCCAAAAGAAATCATGAGGAAATCAAGAATTTTAAAAGTATGATTTAAAATGAAAGGAGTTCAAGGAGTTAGTTTTGTGTAGAATGTTTATGCCCCTTGCTCCTTTTTATGCAGCAGAGGGGTTGAACATTGAACAATCTCCTAAGGTGTCTGAGAGTTCTGTTTTTGTAGTCTTAATGATAATATTGTCAATCTGAATAACATGCACACCTCAGTAACACTTAGCTGGTGTTAGAGCAGAGGTATGGGAGAAGTTCTGAAAGAGGAAGCAGACACTTGAAGTAGCTTCAGAGAGTCTCTTTGTGTAAGTTCAGCAGTAAGGAAGAGTTTATTGGAGAAATACAAACACATGTTCAAAACTGACATCATTAGTAGTGTAGAGAAAAGCTACTTTATACATGATAACTGTATTTGTGCATGGACACATGGACTAAATTAATTTTTACAAGTTGGTCCCATCTCTCATCACTCGGGGATTTCCTTCAGTAAAGTTTTCATCACTGGAGATTTCTGATTGGATTCAGAATATCATTTTCCTGAACTGAAAGCAATAGATTAAGCCCAATGTTTTCAGAAAACAAAAAAAAAATTAAGAAAAAAATTAGTCCACATTTACAGTATCTGGTCATATTTGTCTTTCTTTCTATTATGAGTATTTTTCAGTTCCAAAATACATTGAGGTATTGGCAAAAAATGATTGCTGACCCTTTCTTTCTGTTTCTTTGCTTTTCTTTAGAACTCTGTGACACATACTTGCATACAGCTGCCAGAAAGTTCCCAGCTTTTGCAAGATTCAGTCCCGTGTGCTCCACTGAAAAGCAGAGTTAGAGTGAGCATGACTGTGCAGCAGCTCAGCTCTTTGGACTAATGCAGTGCCAAGTGTGGCATTTATCTTTGCTGTGGAAAATTCATGGGGCCCAACAAAATGTTAATAGATCAGTAATAATGAATCTTTTTAAAATATTAAGTGAGGAATAATAAATACAACACCATTTTTTTCAGAGAAGCCAAATCCTCCTATCCACCCTCAAGAAGAGTTAGACTTTTCAGCGTGACTTGAAGGAGTTTAAGTTTCCCCAAAGCTGTAGGGATTTGTGGAGCAAATTGGAGCAGTAATGCATCCTGTGAAAGATATCGCTGCCCAGACATTCCAGAAGGATAATATTTCCCATTTCTCATCTCTACGTCAGGCTTTGTGGCTGGTGGAGCAGAGGAGCCATTGTCTTTCATGTCCCTCCAGACAAGTGTGGCACAACCATGTTAAAGGGAGCACAGACCCTCAGCTTTTTAATAGCACAGCTTTTTTGCCTTGGAGGCTGGTGATTTTAGTTGGAAATGATGTGATTGTCCATAGGTATGAGCAGAGTCTATATCGTAGTGCATTCTGTGCCTTTCCCAATACAATGTCTCAAAAGCATTTTTGTTTCAGCCTGAAAAAAGCCAAGCAAAAAATATCTCTGTTTCTTAGATACACACAAGCAAAAAAAAAAAAAAAGGAAAGAAGAAATAGCAGGACCTGGTTTAATGTACAGCAAACCTCAGGCAGCTCAAAGTTAAACTTCCCATTCAATTAGTAATTCATTGCTTTTGTTTGTGGGTATTGCAATATATGTGGTTGGTGAGATTACCCACTGATTGTCATTTTTCTTAGTGGTGCCGCTCTCCCACAGAAGGGATTAAGACTGAAGCTTCCTTTAGTGCTTGCACTTTGCAGTGTTACAAGGCATGGGGAAGTTGTTTTGTGTATGTGCAAGGGGGGCTGCACGTGGGTGCGAATTAATAGAGTTTTTAAATGTATTTTTCATTTTTATTTCCAAGCAATGCTCTATTATCAGCTAGATGATAAAATGTCTTGAATAGTTGACTCTAGGGCTTTCACTAAACTGCCCATGAATGCTGAAACCATCTGTTTTTCTGGACGTTTGTCAGGGTGAGTGTGGCAGAGGCAGCTGTTTGAAAAGGGACGCTTTGGATGATGAACCAGCCCATTGTCTCTGAGCGATGCGCTTGCATTCAGCCGCTCTACCCAAGCGTACTATAGAGCAATCAAAATCAAACTATTGTTTGTCCCAATCATATTGATCTGAAAAGAAGGTGGTGGGATGACCGCATTGTAGATGCAAATAGTTGTTTAGAGCAGCTGTATGCTGGCCAATATGTACCACAGTAGGAATCCCACATGGAAGCTAGAGGGCTCCCTGCACCCTACTGGGGACAGAGAAAAGATGATGCCAGGTTGAACTTCAGTCTACAGCAAAAAGGAAGGATCTGGACTGTTGGTATTGCTAGTAATTTGCTTTTTACAGCAATGGTTGACATTAACCCTGTAGTGCCTTAGTAACTAAAGCCAATTGTTTGGGGTTTTTTTTCTGAAAGCACATTGAGAAGAGAGATTATCAAGAAGATAATTACCTAAAGCTACTGTGATGAAATATAGAAGCAATTGGATTGCTTGGATGTCAACTATCAATTTTCTCTTCTATAAAAATTAATTGCATTTTTGTTGTTATTTTCTATGTGGAATCATTCATGCACTGTTTCAAGTTTTCATAATTTATTTATGATGATGAAAATATAGCAGCTGAATCGAAACATATTGTGGTGTTCGTTTCTGTGTTAAATATAGCTGTCTTATCTCTGCAGAAAGCAGAGGAAAATATGATCTTTAGTGCATGTAATGAAGATTATAGCTTGTAGTTTGGAGTAACTGAGAAAGCTGCGCTTCATCCATTAACATTTTAAGCTTTTTAGTTGTCCTTGTCACTTCATTGCATGCATGCTAATATCTCCTCATATAAAATTTAATCTGTCGAACTAAATGAAGGAATTAGTATCTGAAAGACATCTTTCATTAAGCAATTAACGAATCTTTCTAACAAATCTACAAAAGCATATGTGTTTATATTTAATAAGTATTTGTATGATCAGCCAATTACAATACATAGTTACATCTTTTTTGTTTATTTGTGATATTACAAAATCTAAACTTACAATTAAGTTGTGATTATGCTTTAGAAAATGTAATTGTCAACAATTGTAGTTAGGGGACTGCTGTCTTTAAGAATCATATCACAGTCACATAAAGCTTAGTATTAATTTCTTTGTGTAAGAATCTTTTTTCCTGTCTCTTTGTGATTCATGGATGGAAATGATGAGGTAGTAAAGAATCTGCAGAGGGAACACATTCAAGGATATTTCTTTTATAAAATTAACAATGATGTATATGTGCATGTTGGAGGGAAGCAAACAAGAGGATGGCAGCCTGGATGAAAAGATGATCACCTGCACCAGCTGCAACATGTTTCTTTTCACAGCTCTGAGTAGCTTTTCAAATGTACTCCTTTTCAGGCTGCTTCCATAATTTAATGAAAGGACACCCCAGCCTAACTGAAACTGTTACTAAACCGCTGTCAGCCTCTGTGTAAAAAGTGGAAAACGTGAGTAAAAATAGCGACACTGTCCTTTTGCCCTTGCACTGTCATTAACTTATTTGGGAGTCATTTTCTTAGCAGTATCTGTGAATGCTTCCTTCCTGGGCTTCCTTCTTGTTTGAATTAATAGTCTTTAGAAGACTCCATGTGATGTATAAATGTCCAGTTGGTGCAGCACTTTGAATTGTCCATTGACTAATAACTCTAATATGAAGGGGAAAAAAAGCTACTTGATTTCCTTGAATTAGATGGTGCTCCTGTACTAATTGCTCTAGATTTGGCCCACTTTTATAGTTTTGTTTTTTTTTTTTTGATAAATGAAGTCTTCAATCATGTAGTTGTTTGAAGAAAAAACCTATGGTAAAGCAGATGAGCAGTAAATTGTACTAACTTCAAGAAGTATCCAGTTTCCTGAGCGAGGACAAAATTCTGCATTACTGATTCATTTTCAGGCACATACAGTGTATACAAGAGTTCTAAGCATTTCCTTCTACTAAATATTGAAGAATAATATTCTTCAGAAACTTTTACTCTTCTAAGTGCATGTATGTCCATGGCTGTTGGCAGGAAAATTCCACAGAGAGAAACTGGAGGTGAGTAGAAGAAATAAAACCTCAAGTACTTAGAAAAGACTGCATCTGCAGTTCTCTCCAGGAAAAAGACCTGTGAGTGAGGTGAGTTAGTGAATTACAGGAAGGCACTTGGGTGTTATAAAAATGAATTTAGCCAGTAGGAAGCCTTGTTTTTCTTTCCAGATGTCCAAGCAACATTAAGACAGACAGTGTAGCATACTTGATTTGACTAATTTGCTTATCTTTTTCATTAGCATTTTGCTACCTGACTGTTTCAGAGTCAGTTCTCCAAGTGTTAAAATAACTCACCAGCTTGACAGCTATCATATATGTCTGGCAGTATTAACAAAGTGCAATCCTTGCCATGAAGTTAGAAAAAAATGTATCAGACACCTACTTGCTGGTTGCCAGAGGACCAAACCTCTGAGCAAGAGAGAAACAGAGGGAATGCTGCACCACCAGCGAAGTTCAGGAATGGTGAGGAGCCAAGACACCTGCTATTTGCACCTCCTGGAAATGGTGGAGTGGAGGAAGCCTGGAAATCTTTGTTTCCTCTCAAGGACTTCTTTGTCACATCTCTGAAAGTCTGCTCAAAGTTTCACTCCTTGCGTCAGACTCAGGGCTGTGTTTGCCTCATCCTGTGTTGTAGAGTCCAAAGTCATCTGCTCAAGGATGCTTTTTAGCTGTGTGCAGTGCACTGCACAAAGTACTGATAAGGCCCATTCCTATGCTGAAAGAGCTGAAAGAGCCCCAGCCTTTCTCAAGCAGTAGACGTTTCTTTCTGCTTTTAATCTTTTGTTTGCTCTCACACAGCTTTCTGGACATGGGCTTGTATTGCAGTCCTTTTGTTATATGCCTTGAGCAATTAACTCCAGTGCCTACTTCCAATGGTATTCAGTTTCGCCAAATATTGCTGTCATGAAATTACAGCTCAGTTAAATACAGAGATTTTACCAAGTGCAATTCTGGGATCTGCTTTACTTCAGATGGAATTACACAAACAGGTGCTGCAGAATATGAGTGTTTGGTTATAGTCCTTCTAATCAAGAGCAGTATAACTACATAGATAGACAGAAATCAGAGCCTTGGAAAAATAATACGTCAGTAGTGTATTGCACGTTAACCTTTTCTCATTACCAGTTTTCGTCAGAAAAACTGTGGAGATGCACTTGGGTACAGTTGTAGGGTTGTGATTTTATGCTGCAGTTACTGAAGGGAATCATTCACCTGTCATCTCAGGTTGGATTAGACTCTACTTTGGTCAACTCAATGCCCACGTGTCTGCCATGCATTACAATCAAATGGGAACGTGGGTTGTAAAAGAGATAGATACAAACAACAATAATGCAGAACTATTAGTACTGTGTGTCTGTGTATTAATATTATTTGGCTGGGTTTTTATTAGGGAAAAAAAAAGGGAATTTCTTCTTTAGATCACATGAAGACTCAGATTCTCTACATCCTATAGGAGACAGGGAAATAGTCTGATATAAATAATGTTTCTTTGGGATGGGCACACAGAAATGAAGCTGCTTTGACTTTTTTTCCTCTCAGATTATAGTTTTCATTAGTATAAAAAACTGAATCCACATTTTTTCTTTCCTTTTTATTTTTTTTTGTTTTAGGACATGTTGTTATATCCCTTAAAAAGATTTTTAAGCAGTCTCCTTTTCCTGGTGGAAATTTCTCTTCCCAGAGAAGCATTTTGACAATGATACTGATTAACATCCTTTCACAAGGTGAATAATATGTTAGGCAAAAATGTAGTAGAGTTAGAGAATTTGGCACAAAATTGGAATAAGGACAAAATGTTGTCAGAATTGGGTGCTGGAAGCCATATGCTTCTTTTTTGAAGGTGGGTCACGTTTTTAGCTGTCAGATGGCTAAGAATTCTCACATCGCCCGTGGACTTCAGGCAGAGACAGGTTTTCACCACAGTGGAAAGGCAGACCTGCCTGCTACCCCCAATTTGGCACATGAATTCAAAACTTGTATGACAACGCATCTGATTTATCAAGCCTAATTTGTGACGTGGAAGGACTTCTCTTACAGAGATTTGTTTTCCACTCTTCCTGGCGCAAGCTGTCATTTTGCTACAAATTTTGGAAAATGGGGAAAATTGGGTTTGTTGGTTTATATTTTTCTTCAGAGGATTCAACTTGCAAAGTGAAGTGCTTGAATAGGAATTTCATCTTAATAAGGGCACAAACAAGTTTCTTGACTTGTGGTTCTAAGCATCATTCTTGTGTTTAAGAGAACAGAAAGAGGAAGATGAAAAAAGCTAATAAAACCCATAAAATTAGGCTTCTTGTCTCAGCCCCAAATAGGCTAATAGGTAACACCCAGACTTCTTTGCCTACACTTTTATTCTAGCTTAAAAAAATCTGCTGTTTTTACTTTCCAGTTGTTCCTAGTGTATTTTTAGGAAGCTGCAGTTTTACTATGATAAGTAAGTATAAGTCCTTGTCCAAAGAACTGGTCTCACTCCTATAGCATATAAATCCATTTATTTATTTTTAAATTTTATTGTCCACTAAATTTTCTTTGAAATTCTAGATGAGGCTTCATCAGAGATTTTTGGGGGGGGGGGGGGGCTGATACAAATATTTCTGTTGACAATATGTGGATTGGCAGTACTGTTGTGTCTCTGGGTCTCATTACTAAAAAAAATTTATAGCTCGTGGTCCTTGGCCTCCTCTGTGTTTTCAGTTGTGGAAGCACAGCATCCTGCAGTTTTTGTCCCTGTCCTGAAGTGCACAGCCTCTCAGCTAAAGCTAAGAGATCTTCCATTACTGATGTCCCACATTTCATCTTTGTGATTTCTGGTCCTTCTTTTTGTTGCCAGTGAGTTGACTTCATGTTCACATTTATATTTAATATTTTGTTGGTGGAAATTTTAAACCTAACTAACCTTGAAGCCAGTCCACAAAGTACTTCATTAATATCCTGCCTCCCATATGAATAATTTCTTTTAGTGTGTAAACTACTGGCATTGGCAGCTGATTCCAGAACTGCTTGTGACTATTGGAATACTCTGCTGAGTTCCAGATAGATTAAGAATTATTGGGTTTGCTGGTTTAGTTTTATAATGTAAAATACTGGTTCACAGAATCATAGAATCATAGAAGATTTGGGTTGGAAGGTACTTTAAAGATAATCTAGTTCCAGTCCCCCCTGCCAAAGGCAGGGACACCTTCCAGAGACCAGGTTGTTCAGAATTCCATCCAACCTGGCCTTGAACACTTCCAGGGATGGGGCATCCACAGCTTCTATGGGCAACCTGTTCCAGTGCATCATCACCCTCACAGTAAAGAATTTCTTCCTAATGGCTAAATTAGAAGGAAATAGACATAATCATCCTGTGCAACTCTTGATTTGTATGAAGAGTATTTATTTAAAAAAAAATTAGTATGGTGATTTTTTTCTCAAAGCAGACTATTCTTGAGTTTTAATCCTTTTCTTCAGTGTTTGGAAATGACGTTCCATTGTACTTTATGGATGCTGTATGTCACAAGAAGGAGTTTTATGCAGCAATTTATCATGCAAAATTTCCAGTTCTGAATGGTTTTTAAATAGAAACTTCTATGTCTTGAAAGGTGTTTTCCTAAGTTTCCAAGTAGAAGCCAACAAGTATGGACTCATTTACACTGAGAGAAAAACTATCCTAGTTCCTTGCAAATGAGTTTTAAAAAACAAAACTGCTTCTGGTTATTAGGAGATCTTATAGAAAGCTTTGTCCTAGCATGTTCATCCAATTCTTTAGTTGCTTCCCAGTCATCTCAGAAAATACCTTCCCCTTACTAATACTTGCTTTAGGTTTCATTTGATGATGCAGTGGTTTCTGAGTGGTTCTCATGCAACTGAGTGGCATCAGCCCTTAAAACAGAGCTGGCCACCAGCAAAATGGAAGCTATTTCTGTTTTCTTCAAGCAAAGGTGCCTCTCAGGTAGCTTTCTCTTGTTTCATTTGGAGGAGTCTATGCCCTTTCAGTTCCTATGTATTTGGGAAAGTGGGTGATATTTCTAAAGATATGGAAACTTTTGTGTACAAATTTATCAAACAAATTTGATATTCAGTACTCACTGCAGACAATTACTGCATGTTCAGTCCTCAATATGCATAGTGGTGATCAGTATCAAAAGAGGAATGTGTTCTCAGTCTTCAGCTTGAAGTAAAGGCTATCTGCTTAAACAACATTTCTGTCAACTTTCTAATTCCAGCGTTGAGTGAATTGAAGTTTAATTCTAGTAACACAGCTAAATTAACAGAGTTCATGCATGAAATAAATACAAAAGATTATGAATATCAAACCAGTTCCAGAATATGAAAGATTTTAGGTCAAAAGCTTTCTGCTACCATCACTTTGTTTTTAACTGATGAATATTTACTACTATTTTATAGCCATTTTCTCTCCTGCACTGAACACACAAACATAAAATACTGATGAAAAATGCTGTGTAATAATGGTAGTAACCAATGAATGGTGGCTGTAGTAAAATAAATACTTGGCATAATTAAAAAGAAAAAAGCACAGGTTTTTTAGCCTCTTCTAAATAGGCTTCGCAGTAAAATTTACTGTTTACTTTATTCTATGAGAAACTTCACTAAGGTTGATTGGTTTGATTTATACTGCCAGTATAGGAAAAACATTAAATGAGTTTAACTTAAAGACTTCCCATGCCCAGCTGAACTGAGATATACCTTTTGTTCAGACTGGATAATTAGCCTTTCAGAGGATCACCATGTTATGGCATGTACTAAGGGAGAGTTAAAAATTGTTGCCACAGGTGCAGTAACTTTTCCAAAAATGTGTGTTGACATTATTTAGCTATTGCCAGAAAACGGGGCAAAGTGTTTGCTTTATTAAAGGATAAAAGCAGTGCCACATGAGTGGGAGTGTTCTGCTGCTCCATACAGTCTGTATGTGATGCCCAGTTTTCAGCATGATCCCTGCCTGGGGCTTGGTGGGATACATGCACAGACCCCTTATTTGAGTGTGGTGATATTTGTACCTCAGAGTGTTGAACCCTTTGATCTTCCAGCACATCCAAATGGGCAATGAGAGCAGTTTCAGTGTATTTGTGCTCTGGTTTTGTTCTCTCCCTGGTCACCTCTCCTGAGATACTGGCAATGGTTTTGTGGAAATCATTTACCATGCAGGGACATACTTGTAATGAAGACATAAAGGGCACCATTTCTTCTCCTAAACAGAGATGTCTGTCTTGTGAGGCCTCCAGCTGTGGGTCCAGAAGGATGTAACTCTCCATCCATGGCAGTGTCAGACCTGCCAGCTATGTGTGAATGTGGAATAAATATCATGAGCATCTCACGGTACTAGATAGACCCCTATCTTGAGGCAGCTGAATTGAGTCCTGCTTGTTTACTTCAGGTGAAATAAATCAGTTTGAGCTCCACTGATGGTACTGGTTGCTGTTGGGCACAGGGAGCTCAAGCAGTTTTAGATGCCTACATTCAGGTACCTAAAATTTAATCTGAAATCAACATACAGCCAAAAGCAGGGTGCTTACTGTCTTCACTGGTACATGGGATGGAGGCTGGAAACTTGTTGGCATGCCGCTGTCTACCAACCTAAAGCCATTGTGGTGCAAACTCATCTTTAAATAAAATGTGAAATTCTGATAAGTGAAGTGTAAGATACATTCACCCATACTACGTTCATGCACCGGACCACATAAAAGTGAAGAGTGCAGTTGTCCCTCTGCTGTGGATGTAAGACAGGTATCTCTGAAGAGGAATTCAGAGCAGCTGAATTAGCACTCACACTAGGAACTATACTTTCCATGTGCTGTACAGGATATGCAGGGGATTAGGATCCTTACTGATTGCTTTAATTTAAGAGAGATAAATCAGGGCCTGAATTTTTTCATGTTACAGCTTCAGAGAGAACCCCTGAAATGTAAAACAAGTATAATAAAGAGTCTGCAAGGAGACTGGAGTGACACCTCAGTGGTGTTAGGGAGGCAGACAAATATAAAACAGATTTGGTAGTTGGCTGGCTCAGGTGTTGGGCTGAGTGTTGAATTAGAGTTAGGAATTATTTTCTCACCGTCTTCAAAAGCATGACCTGGGGGTTTTTTGTCAGGTATGGGATTAGCAGTGGTTTATTCCAGCTGTCACCATGTCCTGCAGCCTGTCTTCCCCATGCAGAATTCCTGAAAAAACAGTGGCAGACAGTTGTGATTATTCCAGTGGAGACAAAACCTTGATCAATTCCCAGGAAATCCAAAGTGTTCTTAAAATAAAATAATGTTCTTTAGGAGCAATTCCTGATAACTCTTATCATCATCTAACAGTGGTTTCTGTTCATGGGACAAAGCTTTACTCTTCATTTAGTTATGTGCTAAGGCACATAAAAGACAAGGAGGTGATCCAAGGCACCCAGCACACATTTACCAATGGCAAATCGTGCCCAGCCAATATGGTGACCTTTTATAATGGAGTGATGGCCACGGTTGGTGAAGAAAGTCTGACAGATGTCATATATTTAGATTTCTGTAAGGCCTTTGATGTGGTCCCACAAGACATCCTTATCTCCAAACTGGAGAGATATGGGTTTGATGGATGGACTACTCATTGGATAAGGAATTGGATGGATCATTGCAGCCAGAGTTGAGGTCAGTGGCTCTATGTCCAGGCAGAGGCTGGTGACGAGTGGTGTCCTTCAGGGATATGCCTTGGGACTGATGCTCTTCAGTATCTTCATCAATGACACAGACAGTGGGACTGAGTGCACCCTCAGTAAGTTTGCAGATGATGTGAAGCTGAGTGGTGCAGGTGACACAAGAGAAGGATGGGGTGCCATCCAGAGGGACCCAGACAAACTTGAGAAGCGGGACATGGGAACCTCATGAAGTTCAATATGTGTTAGTGCAAGGTGCTGCACCTGGGTCAGGGCAGTCCTAGGCATGAGTACAGACTGGGAGAAGCCATTGAGAGCAGTCCAGCAGAGAAGGACTTGGGGGTTCTTGTGGATGAGCAGCTGGGCACAAGCCAGCAGTGTGCACTTGCAGCCCAGAAAGCCAAACGCATCCTGGGCTGCATCCAAAGCAGTGTGGCCATCATGTCGAGGGGAGGGGATTCTACTCCTCTACTCTGCACTCACGGGACCCCACCAGGGGTGCTGGGTCCAGGTCTGGGATCCACAACACAAGACAGACGTGAATCTATTTGAGTGAGTCCAGAGGAGGGCCACAAAGATGATAGAGGGATAGAGCATCTCTCCTACAAGAACAGGCTGACATGGGGTTGTTCAGCATGGAGAAGAGATGGAAACCTCACTGGAAACCTCACTGCAGCCTTCCAGTGTCTCAAGGGGACATATAAAAAGGAGAGAAAGGGACTTTTTATACAGGCAGATAGTGACAGGACAAGGGGAAATAGCTTTAAACTGAAAGAGGGCAGGTTTAGATTAGCTGTTAGGAAGAAATTCTTTACTCAGGGGCTGGTGAAGCACTGGAATGAGTTGCCCAGGGAGGATGTGGATGCCCCATCCCTGCAAGTGGCCAGGTTGGATGGGGCTCTGAGCAACCTGATCTAGTGGAAGGTGTCCCTGACTGTGGCAGGGGGGGTAGAACTAGATTATCTTTCATGTCCCTTCCAACCCAAATCATTCTATGATTCTATGAACTTGAGGGAGAGCCTATGTAAAAATACTAGTTTAACTTCTACCCATGTTTCAAGGCAGAAACATCCTTGTTTACATTTCTGAACAGGATGGTCTGGGGTGAATTCCTTCAGGATACTCAGCTTCATGACTTAGAGGGTTTCTTCCATCCCCATATTCTCTCATTGCTGTTTGAGTTGCTGTAACCTTAATTAAGGTTGCCTTCTTACAGTATTTTTTTTTAAATGTTCTTGGAAGTGTTGAACTGCTTGTGAGTTTAAAGCAAATTAACAATACTTCTTTTTTTTCCCTCTTGAAAAGCTGTTTTACAATATGTCTCTTGTAAACTTGCAGCTTTCTAAGTTTCTGTATCAGAATTTGAATTGATTATGGGATTTGACGGATTGTATCCCATTAGCTCTTTGGCTTGTAGGAAACAGCCCTTGACCTATTTTTTTAAGCTTTATTTCATAACTGTTTTCAAAACTGTCTGAAGATCAAAAAAGCAGGGTCATTCATTTAAATTTAGTTTAAAGACCAGTGGTTCATGGCTAATGAATGTATGGTTTATTAATCAAATGTATGTAGCTGAAAGAAGCCAACTACAATTCACTTACAATTGCGATTTTACCCTATTTTAACGTTATTTTAATGAGCTACAGATTTGAATGTGGGCTTTGTTCATCTGTTGCTTCCACTCAATTGCAGTTTCACCCTAAGAAGACACAAGACAGATTGATCAGGCTTCCAGTCATTGTGAGACTTAAATGAAGTGAACAGGGCCTTATGTTTCAAAACCAAA
Organism: Corvus kubaryi; assembly: GCF_017639235.1. Lineage (NCBI taxonomy): Eukaryota > Metazoa > Chordata > Aves > Passeriformes > Corvidae > Corvus > Corvus kubaryi. The sequence goes on along the minus strand of NW_024581127.1, from coordinate 1,210,663 downwards.
TGAGAGGATTAAAGCAACAAAAAAAAAAAAATTCTCCTATGTTATCTGTCTGCTGTTCTTAAATTTGATTAAGCTACTTGCCACTAAGCACTTTTGGTTTTACTGTAAATACAGCCTAGAAATAAATTTTCATGGCCGCAGGCACCAATCAGCAAGTGATACCATGAATAATTAGCACTTAGAAACACTTGTTCATGTTAGAATATTTCTTTGATTGCCATTTCCAAAAACACACTCAGATAATAGGACAGTACATTTCTTTAAGGTCTAATTGGGATAGAGCTTCCTGCCAGCAGTTACAACAGTAGTATAAGCAAACTTTTCTGAATATTTGGGTTTTGTATGTGTATGTGTAGTGCAAGTTTGTATTTTATGAGAACAGAAAAAAAAGAATAGTTTCAAGTTAAACTATAACAATTTGATGCATTCATATTTTATTTTTTGGACTACAGCATTCAGTTTTGGGCTATAAAAGGCACTTTTGAACCTGAATATGACCATATCTAATATTACCTTTGCAAAATATATGCAGATTGCAATGACCTGTAAAATAATTAAATGGCCTGTGAAGACAATGTAAGCAAGAATTCTGTGTCCTACTTTATTCTTTTCTGCTTTATTCTTATAAGCTCTCCGATTCGCTTGAGAATATCTGATAGGGAGTAGCAATCCTTGTGAGTTATACTGAACATAAACTCTAGGAACAGCAATGTAGAAGCATAGCTCAGCTTTATAGACTTTTGCTTTGGTTTGTATGTTTAACTTTTGACTTAAGTGTGTTTGAACTGTGAAATCCATCAGGAAATACTTTGAAAATATTCATCATTCCAGTAATAATGCTCTATTTTCTAAATATGTTTAATTTACCTATTTTATAATTGATTCTGATGTAGATTACACATTTCTGTATTTGATGTACACCTGTTTTGTTCTAAATTGCCTTTTGAGTTTCTCATTAAAAACTGTTAAATAGCATAGCAATCTACCCTATCTGCAGCTGATCCCATGGCAGTGTACCCAAACTCCCACTCTACTCTAGGGTGACTTTCTGTGCAGAAAATCCATGGCTGCAGATTCTGGGGGCCTGACTAATGTGGGGTTGTTCTCTCAAATGACTTAATGGATTGAGATTTTAATAAGAAATACAAGAAATAAATTTTGTTAATGCTGAGACATTTTGCAGGTATTAAAAATGCTTTTAGAGTGGAAACAATTATTTAACCCCTTAAAAGAGAGGGTTCTTTATATAATGTTTTGGCTACATTAAGTACATGCACTGGCCAATCAGTGCAGGATTTCTGTGGAGCAGGTTAAATTTACAGCTCGTGAAACTGAGGCAGAGGTGGAAGAACTGGACTTTCTGGTGTGCTTAAGCATAAATCTCCAGTGATTGGCATGGGACAATTGAAGCACAGGCTGCCAGAACTGTGCCACTTTTAATTCAGCTGCGGTGAGAGCAGTGTAGGGTAGGGAAGTTGTGGCAGTGCAGTGGTCAGCACATGGACTTGGGGCAGCCTAGGTATATCTTCACTGATGTTGTCTGCAGCACTAGATTGTGAGCTGCACCTTCATTCAGTATCCGAAGGACAAATGCAATCTAGAAATTGTAAGATTACGATCAGATTTGGGAGTCCCAGACTCCCAGATTTGCATGGCTTTCTCTTGAGTATTCAGACTCTCCTTGTCTTGTTTAAGTGTTAGACTAATGTCTATCAGCCTCAGGAATTAAATGTGTGAGAACGAACACATTGATAAGAAAAACTAATTTATAATCAACACTGAGTCTTTATGCAAAAATTTAGAATAATGCAGGTCTTAAATCTGTCTGATTCCCACACATTGTTTGTTTTAAAATAATGTGCGGCATGAAGTACATTTTTTTGTGTTCCAGGGAGATGATCGTTAATAGACCTTTGTGTTTTCTCAGCCTTTGTGTGGCCATATGCAAACTTGAGGAACCGAGTTCTGTTGTGTGCATCTGTGTCTAGTTGAAATCAAAGGTGATTTGACATTTTTCACCCTGAATGATAATTTAGGTGAAAAAAATATTTGTGGTGAATTTGAAGCACAAACATATTTGTCTTCTGTATTAATCTTTATGCAAGCCAAGTGATATTATTAAAGAAGAAAGCTCTAAGAAATACCTGCATGTATTTTTAATAGAGTTAGATTACTTTATGTTTCATAAAAGTATGTATGAAGGCAAAAGCACACAGTGTGATGAAATTTTGTAAAGCATTTGTGGGCTTGTTTTCTGCAATGCAGGGTGTTTGGTGGCACAGTCAGTGAATATTTCTGTATAGCTTTGCAGTGTAAAGCAAATTTCTCTTGACATTCAGTATATGTAAGTAACCGAGAATATAGTTAATTTCATTTAGTGTTCAGTCATCTAAAATCAAAGCATTTGGAATATTAATACTTAGCTTTGATATAAATGAGTAATCTACCATGTATTAAGCTTCGTCTGTTTAAACTGGAGTTTCCAGATAGCACCGGATACCATCTGTATTTTTTCATATTATTATTGCCCTCATAATAAGTTCAAGGTGAGATTTTCAGGCAGTAAGCTGCAAGTCAGTTTTCATATAAACACTTTAGAAAAGCCATCTTGACATCAGCGGCTTATGCAGTCTTCCATCTATAATGTAAATGACTACACCTGTGTTATTTTTATTTCTTCATTATTTTTTGTCCACTCATTTAAAAATGCTTTAAGCATTAAAAACGTTTCTGCAATTACGTGTGAAAGGAGACAATTGTTCTTGTAGGAAAGGCCAGGAAAACACACAAAAAGAGGCCACAGGGAGACGATAAACATAAAGGTCCAGGAGGTATTATGATGAGGTTCACAGATACTGTGTTCCAATCAAGCTCAATAAGCTCTGAATTCCTATTATGTTTCTCAAGCCTCCAAAAAGACATGGGAAGAAACCAAAAGTTTAAGTCAAATAAAAAGCACTTAAGCCATGAGCACATGAATGTATAGCTGGGTAATGGAGCTTTCATCTCTGAAATAAAAACAGTTCAATTCAATTGGAACTGAAGTTTCTTCCCCCTTTGAAAAAGTTTATTTTAATGAGTTTCCATTTTATGCGTGGGCTGTTCTTTAATCGATGCTGCTCCATTGAAGTTTTACCCAATGAAGACACAAGACAGATTGTCCAAGCTTGCGGCTATTGTTGGGAGTTGATGAAGTGTATGGGCCCTTATGGTTGATAACAGAAGTAGATGGTCAGAGCCAATAAATAAAACTTTAACTCTGATTGTTGGGTGTTTTATGCTGAAAAGCTTTCTATTACCATGAATCTTCGGTTTTGAAGGACTTGTGAACCCAAAGGCAGCTTGTAGCTCTGTCACACAGACTAAGTTGGTTAGACAAGCAGCAATCTGTCCTATCCAATAAACCCAGTTTTGTCTTTTAAATTCTAGACTTCTCTTTAGGAATCAACATTGTTAATATCTTGACAGACCATTAACTTCATAATACATGTATCTGCTGCCCTGTTGATTTATCATAAAAAATTGATGTTTGCAGAAGTTAAATGCTGTCCTTGATCGTGTTTTTACAAAGCACATATCAGCAAGAACAATTTTAGTAACTGGAAGCCTGTGCTAATGTTTGAGGAAATTAATAAAATATTTTTGTGACTTCACTGAGAGTCACAAATGCAAAAGAACCTAAGATGATTCATATTCTGTATATTAAGGAAAGAGGATATTAACTTAGAGTTTTGAGTTTTTTCACTGATAAATGAGATTTATTTAACAGATAGAGCAGTCTCAGAGCCAAATATGTTTGTCACTTGGTCCAAAGAGGACTCAGTGAACAGAAGAGCAAATAAAAATTCAATTAAAATACTCTGCATATTTACTGAAGAAATGTCATTCATTTCAATTTTAAGAAGAAAATCTGTTCAACATTTGTGTTATAACTGGTTTTGTCTGATCAGGAATACTTGGAGTGTGGCAGCTAGTGGCTGGAGGTGTCATGCAGATACAGTGGAAGATATTTGGCCTTAGAGATGCATTGTGTATTCTGGAGTTTCCTGATTCTTGGGATGATAGGGAAAGAGAGGGGGTGAGAAACCCTGATCGGCTGGGAAAATGCTGGGAGTTCAGGTGTGAGTACTGATGGATTGCAGTAGGGAAAGGGTAAGGTTGTGGGGAAACAGGAGAGAGATTTCTCTGGGAATGTCAGTTGTCTACTTGCATGAAGGTCACTGACGATCAGCCCCTCCTAACCTTCCAAGGCTCTTACTCTTCTTTGTCATCTAGTTATCAGAAAATCTTTCGTGAAGTAGCATGGCTAATATTTGTCACGTGTGGTCTGTTCAGTTATTCCTTACATCTGAATACAAGGAAACATGTTTTTACTGTGGGGGTGGTGAGACGTTGGAACAGGTTGCTCAGGTAGGTTATGGAGTCCCCCATCTATCAATACATGGTCCTGGACTACCAGCTGTAAATGACCCTGCTTGAGCAGGTGGGTTGGACTATACAGTCTCAAAAGGTCCCTCCCAACCTAAACAATGGCAAGTTTCTGTGTACAGTGCAGTATTTTATTCTGGTAGGCATGTTGCATGGGTTCTAGTCCTCCATGTTGTTGGCATGTGTTTCAGGAAAGAGGAGAATGATGTAGCTTGCATATAGAATAGGAGGTCAGATTGGCTGCCAGAAACTCCTCTTCTGTAATGATGATCTTTTAAACTGCAATGGTAATTAAAGCAACATCCTCTCATATACAGGACACGCAGAGGACGGACAAATCTTTTTGGTGCATACTTATTATGCCTTAAAAAAATCTCTATTTGTCTTAATAGTGTTAGTACAGTTACAATAATATTTATACAGGTTCTCTACTAGGCGGCACTGTATTGAACACTGTTGATCATTCTTCACTCACACATTTGATGGGGATGAAAATTCCATCTCCATCATTATTTTCTTTCATTAGATGACCTGCATTTTGTCCATCTCCTAGAGAAAGTTGGCCTTATGAGAAGAAGTGGCACAGGAAAATAATGTACAAGGTGTCGGAGGTCAAAAGGATGCATTTGGTGTGCATCAAGGAATCCTTGACTGTAGCTATGGTCCCCCTAAACTGTGCAGCAGTATGTGGTTAAGGGCATACTTTTGATGACATATAAAAGCCCTTTATTGTACATGCAGTACAGTAGCTGCAACTGCAATGCAGTATGCCGACCCTGGTCTTCATAAACACAAAGATTTTATATCTTTTGTGTGCTAAATAATATATTGTGTGCTAAATGGTATTACCATGCTCTTGCAAACCATGTGTTAACTCAAAGTGTGTTAGATGTTGTAATGGAATAAAATATTTTGTGTATAACTGTTGGGATGTGGGTAGCTGAAAAGGCTGAATTTAGAGAAAGAAGCTCTGAAATACTTGGAGGAAAGCCAGATACTAAAATGTCTATGAAGAGTGGACGCGGGTGAAGCCAATTCCATGGCAAATTAAAGATCAGGCTAATTTAGTGTTAACCAGAGTTGTTTAGCACCCAAGATGAGTTGCTCAGGCCCTTGTGACAGTGAGTGTACTAATTGCACAAATCACAAAGAATTTAACCATCATTTGTACTGTGCAGGATCTGTTTTGGCTCTCAAAGCCACTAACTGGATGCAAAGGCTTACTACCATCCTACTCCAACTGATGACACTTCTATCCATATTTACCTGTCCATTGCTGTGGAAGAATACTGTCTTCTAGGCACCGGTGGGAGCATGGCCTGTTAATAAAGCAGAGATCACACATTTTCATGAACCAGATCTTCTTACTGCTTTCTGTGTCTCTTCTGTAATATGCTTAGAGATTTAAACAGGAATAGTGATACAAAACTCTGGATATTAGTGTAATATGTTACATTGAGTGGCTTTGTGAAAGCAGATCTCCTTGCTGGGGAATATGCAATGTGGGCTCCTGCAGATTGACATTCATTCCCTTGCCATTGCCCATCCTTGTGCAGAAGCTTCATTGCCAGCTCTTTCCCTGAGAAGGGCTGTGACTGTACAGATACCCTAAGTAAGAGCAGCCTGGACACCCCAAAGAACCCACTGATTGTGAGAGAGGCACAACCAGCAAACAGAGTAATTCAGAGACTCACTTTGCTGTTCCTGGTTAGCACAAAGGGAATTCTCGGGCAAGTTTCAGATTACAGAGCTTGCTCTAAGCAGGGGGAATGGTTCTCCTTCCTAAGGCATCTAATTATGAGTCTGTTCCGAGGTATTACCTTGTACAGGGAGGTGTGCTTGCATTTTCCTCATGAGATAAAATTATTCCTCTCCCTCTGATTACATGTGGTAGGAATTTATTATTTTTACATTTAAATCAGTTTTATATCAAGTTTCTTTTGCTTTCTAATATACCTCAGGCTATAGAGTTCCTTTAATTCACCTGCTAATGGAATTGGAGAGTCTGAAGGTTGTTTTCACAAAGATGCTCTGAAGGATGGGCACCTGTATCCATGCTTTGCCTTGGATTCATCTGGGAATTTTACCAGTTTCAGCAGTTACACATTGGGCAAAAGGGTCCTCGGCAGTTGAAGTCTTCTGGCACCCTCACTTACTTCCTTCTTGAAAAAAATGCTCTCTTCTCTGATGCAGCATCAGTAGAGCTTGGTGGCGGTATCAAAAAGGAGAAGTGTAGCAGCAGTTGGGTTTTGTATGTCCTGGTTTAATGAAAGGGAAGGTTTTTGGAGAAGTGCTGTTCATCATATAAGATAATTAAAAACGCGCAGTTAGAATACCAGCTATATTTTGAAAAAAATTTAATCCATATGTGCTTTTCCATGCTTCACCTGCAGCTATGACACTTGGGAACCATGGAACATATTAGGAGCAAGCACTTTGGCTGTAGGAAAGGACAGCAATGTATATAAACCTCTGTTGAGGCTGCATCTCAGGTCCCTAATCATGCTCCAAGCTCCAGCTTCATCCAGGAGCTGCACAACCCTTCAGTAACAGGCTTTGGTTTTTCTGGTCAAACTGGAGCAGGTATTGACTGCAACTCTGAACCCCTGTGTTGCATTAAGCAAGATGATGGGTTTTGTCAGGTCATTGAAGCACTGACAGTCTGACTTCAAAGTCTTTGGAACGTAAAACAGCATCCAGTAGGAAAACTGTACCTGCTAAAGTAAACTTCTTTTGCCAGAAGATAAAGAGGATTAGAATTCGATTTATATGATAAGAGTAATGGCTAGAGGCTGTAATCGCTGGCTGTCCTTTATTGTAATCCCCCAATTGCCAGATACGGGTCAAAAAGGTAAGATGTACTCTTTTGTACCAAAGCAATGGAGTAATGAGGACATCTGTTTTCATATGGTACTTGACACACACTACCAGAAATTTGATGTCATGCTGTCCAAACTTGTACATCATTGCAGAATTGCATTAGCTTTTCTGATTGATTCTGACAAGTCACTGACAGTTTTTGAGGTGAAACACAGACATGACAAAGGGCAAGCAGAGGCTGCATATGTCAGCTGGAACACTCTCTTGTTGACTCAAAAGGGTGAAAATCTCTCAGTCTTGTCTCTATCTGCCTTTTGCTGCTGTTTAAGCTCCCCAGCCTTGCAGCTTCAGAAATTATGTGGTTACAGGAGTGGGTGCTTCTGAGATTTCACTTCAAAAAAATTATAGTGCTAAGGAATAATTTTTTTTCGTGGGTTAATGTGTGTACCCGTAAGTTAAAAAGTGTAGTTCAGTAAATTTATTCATCATGAATCATGAAACGTTGATTTCCTTTATTATATCACACCATAAACATAGTAATTTCTGGTTTGTATTTATACATCCATAAACTTAATTTACCCTCATGGTGTCAAGCAAGTCCATTTCCTCTCCAGAAAGTGTCAACATATATGTACAAACACATAGTGTTTTAAAATAACAATGCTATGAAAAAAAAAAAATTGTTAACTTGCTTTTAATGTTGTAGGGACTTGGGGTGGTTGTTTTTTAAGAAAAATAAGGACAGATTGCACTCCAGTGATGATACATACAGGTTTACCAGCTCTGAAACAACACAGGATTCCCTCCAGTGCTACTGTCAGTAAGGTCAAATGCACCATTTATTCTCAATATATATATCTAGGTATGCTAGCAAACGATGTGCTGTAGCATAGCAAATCAGGGTCACATTCTATTTTACTGTTTTCCATTCTGTGTTCTGCTCCAAACCTTCTCTTTGAGATGGATGGTAATTTTTTGGCCATGGCTTGTTTGTCCATTTCTTGAGAATAAGCTGATCAGCAAATGGAGACCAGTTATACTTCAAGTCTGTGGAGCTGAGACACTCAGTGTTCAATAAAAGTAATGAAAGAAGGATGTAACATAAATGGAAGAATAGTGTATTGCATCTGGTTCATCTTGCTAGACTTGGACACTGGGTCTCAGAAAGGATCAGCTCACGTATGCCTTGGTTTTGCAGATAAATGTGTGCTACACTTGTTTGGCTGATTTACACTTTTTCATAAGAAAGCACAAATGCAGTGATCCATTTTAAGTGAGCTACTGAAGTTGGAATTTATTATTTGAATCAAAACATAGCTTCAAACTGTATGTTCTTATTAGTAAAAGAGAGCTCCCCTTTCACATTTTGTTTTATTTTGGGGGTTTTTTTATTAAATAGACCAGATCTTTTTGGAGTGAGTCCAGAGGAGGGCCACAAAGATCATCAGAGGGCTGGAGCATCTCTCCTAAGAAGAGTTGAGTTTGTTCAGCCTGAAGAAGTCCTAAACAGGAAATATGAATGTTGTTTGGATCAGTCTTTTTCATGAGTTTAGACATTTCATTTTGAAAGGGTTGTGATCTCTCAGCTAAGTTAGTGGAAGGCACTTGTAGATGAGCCACAGACAGCATTAACAACTCTACCTAGAGAAGAATATGTCAAAGAAATAATGTGTGAAGCAAAGCAACAAACTTCCTCACATTGTTGTCACGTAAATTCCAAGAGACCATTTTATCTTAGTGCCTTTTTCCCTTCTTGGCCCTGTGAATTGAGCAAGTTAGACCCTTTCAAAGTGTTTGATCTGTGGTCACCTGTTTTCTTTTTCCTCTGGGGATGCAGGCATCTCTTGGTTGCAGGACACTTGCTTTTCTCAGTTAACCATTGTGGACGTCTGAAATGCAAATCATTGATCTGTAAAGATTCAGGGATTATAGTTTGAAAGCTCCTGATATTTGGAGGCCAGTGTTATCTTATTTTACATGCTGTTTGAGCTGCTACTGTTTTACTGATCGTGCAGTGGTCATGGTGCTGTTTACAGGTGTGATTGATATTTCTGTGGCTGTAGAGAACTATGGTGGAATAAGCAGCCACACCAGAAGCTGCCTTGCTGCTTAAGTTCTGTCATTGGACTGTCAGACTTCATATGGACAAAGCTGGCTCAAGGAAGAGAGTAAACATAACTTCCTCCATCTCCCGCTTGGAAGGAGAAACACATCAGATCATCTTCATCTTTGATCGTTTCAGATTCCAGGATGAATCATTCATATTCAAGAATGATTTTGTTCTGTTTTGGACACAGAAGAGACTTGCACAAGTCATGCTCCCTTTTGGGAAGCCTTGGTGTCACCAGTTTGAGCTGGGTACACGTAGAGGAGAGCAGTAACAAAACCAACAGCAATACAACAGCTGAGATACAAAAAATTGTTGACTTGTTGCTGCATTTCACATCCTTAGTGCATCCTTTTGCATTCATTTTGTATTTACAGTGCAAGTTTACATATAAAACCATACATCACTATCAAACTCACTGTATGTGGGACAGATACACGGAGAAGGATGATCAGCATATTCCTTAAAGCATCTTTTGTTTTGCTTAAATGCTGTTGACTTGAATATCCATTGTATTTTTTGTGATGAAACTTGGAGATATATAAAAAAGTGTTCTCTGTTGGTTGTGCATACATAATTTGAGCTCACCAGCTGGAATCACATGTATATGTAAATGATGGCAGATTTGGGCTTGTAATTGTTCAAATTGGCTATGGCATTTGTTATGTCAACCCTGTGTTCTCAGTGCTGACACTTTAGATTTCAATCAAAATTTTGTTAGGCAGAAGTCATAGAAAACTCCATTCTTTTAAGTGGATGACTTTCTCATGATACTGTCTGGAGCTAGCATACACTTAAAGAATTATTTTAGCAAATGGCAGTCTTTTAATAATTTAGTCTGTGGCATAGCCTTAACAGGTTATATTCATCAGAGACTTCCAAGCTGCCCATCAAGATAGTGTCCAGTACTAATTATGGATATTTTTCTTTATTCTATGAATGTAAAATAGAATGCCTTTCTTGTTTTTCAAATCTCTGTTGCTATTTTAGCCTCCTCATCTGCATGGGCATGCTGCAGATACAAATTATTAGGGACAATTGCTAGCTGCAATGCTATTTGTGAAATTAGGAACTATATTATATTACTCTTAGAATCATAGAATCATTAAGGTTGGAAAAGACCTCCAAGATCATCGATTCCAACCTTTGACCATGTCTAAACACCACCATGTCTAAACCACTAAGTGCCACATCCAGTCATTCCTCAAACACTTCCAAAGATGGTGATGCCCTGGGCAGCCCATTCCAATGTTTAACCACCCTTTCAGTGAAAAAATTCTCGCAGATGTCTAAGCTGAACTTCCTCTGGTACAGCTTGAATCCATTTCCTCTTGTCCTGTCACTTGTTGCCTGAGAGAAGAGCCTGACCCCCGTGTGGTTACAACCTCCGTTCAGGCAGTTGTAGAGAGCAATAAGGTCACCTCTGAGCCTCCTTTTCTCCAGGCTGAACAACTCCAGCTCCCTCAGCTGTTCCTCATAGGACTCGCTCTCTAGGCCCATGGGGTTGTTGTGACGCAAGTGCAGGACCTGTCATTTGGCCTTGTTGAACCTCATACTGTTGGCCTCAGCCCATCAATCCAGCCTGTGCAGATCCCTCTGCAGAGGCCTGTTCAGCCCACAACATACTTCTACCTTCTGGTGTTCAGCTTTTCCAAAATGTTGGCTGTTTCATTAACATGTCCTTTGATTTTTCTGACATGCCTTGAAAAATCCCTCTCCCTTCTCGGGCCTCTGAAGATGTCAGGTTTCTGTCCATCCCAGGCTTGATCTCTGGAGGATTGCAGCTTGAAGAAAACCGACTGTGGTTATTTCTCCCTCCTCAGAGGTAGCTGTAGCTGCCATTACTTTTCTAACCTTTCCTTTATATATTTGCTGTTCCAGTTTCTTTGATTCTGAGCACAATCACACAGATTAACAGGCATCAGAGCAAACCTGGGCAGGCAAATGGCTGCTCTCATAATGTTTATAAAAGATAATGCCAACAGTTTCTCAGTTTACCACAGTCCTGACTCTTCATTAAAAAGAATTGAAAATCTAGTGCTGCCAGCCTTAAAATCAAGGAGTGACTAGCACAGAAATATTAACTGATCTGGACTGTCACAAAGTACATTTTGGTGTCTTAGTTAGGTAGGGCTCAAGCAGAGTAGAAGTGCCTTAAGGCACAGACCAATTCTGAGCTTTATGTTCAGGAGCATTTTACAGCCATGATAATGTATCTCTGAAATTAAGCATCCTAAGCATGGCTGATTGTCTTTTAGTTAATTTATCACTGTGGAGTATCTATACAGTCACTTACAATGACAGGCTGTAGTATGGACAGTAAACCCTTCCTGTGGCAGACTGCATCTGCAGGCTTTGTCTGGACCTGTGATATAAATGTTCCTGATAGGCCTTGTTTTCCTACCAGACAAGGTTGGTTATTGTCCCTGTTCGTGCATATGTGTGTGAGAGAAACAAGGAACCACGCTGAGTAAAACTGGAACTGCTCCAGTTCCTCCTTACCCACCCCAATCTCCTCCTGTCCCCCATCTTATCTCAGCAGGGAGTATCTAACACGTGTCCCTCACAGCACATCAGCTCCTACACTAGACACTCCTCTGTTCAGAGACAAACAGATTTTTATCATTGATCTTCTCAGGAAAAGTGCATTTTGGGCATCTTCAATGTAAATACATAGCTGCACTTCTGACTAGATAGGTGCTTGGTTTTGTCATCAGCAAAATCTAAATTTCATGCAGTGGTTGTAGGTCTGACGCTTTGGTTGCGATACCTTGGTTTCTGAGCATTGTGTTCCTGTGGAACTGCAAGTCTGGGGTGTATATTTTAAATTGCCTTTTATGGTAGTTAAGTACTCATTGGTAAGATCATGTTTGAATTTTTATAGTACAGTGTCTGTGAGACCAGTGTGTGTTCACATCCTGAACTCCACATTTGTGTATTCCATTCAAGCTGTTGATTATGACCTGATGGATAGCCTGTTAATATAGAGCTTAGCTCCAGTACTTCCATGCCACTGATTTTAGTATGCTGCTGAAAGGGAAGCAGTGCATTTGATTTCTCCCTTCCCACCCAGCTCTAATGTGTGCTTTTTAGGAATAACAATTTCTACCATGGTCTGGATTTCATTGCAAGCCATTGCAGAAACAAATCCTGATACATTCTAACATTTCAAAAACATTACTGTACATTTGTCCTGCTGGTTGAGTGTGGCAGCACCATTTCAGCATTAAGTTAATTGTAAGGAAATTGTTCCTGGGCATGGCAGCTTGGTTTCTGTACCAAGATCTGGATTTCTAAAAACTTGCTGATTTATACCCCATTAGATCCAAATGTTTTTATGTTATCAAAATATTTGTAAGTACACCTTTTATCTAGAATGCTTGTTAAGGTGTAAATGATAGTAAGTGGTGAGGAAAATTAGAAAAATATTTCCCTGGAAAGATTATCATGGTGACTTTTCACCTCAAAGCAATTCTTTTTCAGCCCAAGAGGTCTAAGGAAGTAAAAGGTAGGATATGCTATAGGGAGACCAAACACAGAAACAGGGTATGAGATTAGGATAGGCAGACACATCCACTGATCCAATGGTGAAAAGGAGTTATTCCTCAAAGTTCAGGCCAAAGGCCATGTTTCCTGTGTTTTCTTCCCTTAAAAAGAAGGGCTTAGTTCCTTTTAAAAAGGAGGGCTTAGTTCCTTTATGAAATTAGTGATTTATGGGCAGAACAACCTGCCCAATAAATTTCCTGTCTGTAAAGTAAAAATGCTTTGATGGGGAATAATAAAGCAACAGTGGAAGGAGTTACATTGTGTTTGTCTTCCAGAAACAAGCAAGGCTTTGAGCATCCTTTTAAGCCTTGATTTCATCGAAGCAGTGTCTCTTTTCAGAGACTGACAGGTAAAATGATTGGCATCAGGAAGGCAGTTTTCTCTTGGCTCCTGGGACCCTTCCAATGCTGTGATTAGTGCCCCAACACCATGCAGCACTGTTGTAGTTGCTCTGCAATGGTTTTCTGCTTACAGCAGAATTGAAGATGCATATACAGAAATCTCAGCAGTGGAGCTTTGAGTAGAAGTGTAAGTGGATTTGTATGTAGGGGAGTAACCATTCCTTATCAGTTTGGATGCAACAGTTGCATAGTTGATATGCAAGAGGACAAAGCCCAAAGGCACAGAGAAGTTGGAAGCTTAAACTACAAGGAGATGTTCAAAATGTGAGGATGGCAGTATTGTTTAAGATAGATGTAGATACAGGTATAGATGTAGAGTAGAGATACAGATATAGATATAGAGATATAGATATAGATAGATATATATCAGCTTTTCTTTTGGAGCCTCTGCTTTCAAGGTACTACAACTTTTTTTCAAAAGGGGGATATTTTCCAAAATGTGGTGTACAAGATATGTGCTGAAATTGATACAAGGGGTTTTGGTTTCTTCAATAGCAACAAAACCACACGTGAAAATAGGGGAGGGGGGATTGGTGGGGCTTTGCTCATTTTTGGGCAGACAGGTGTTTCCTGACATGTTAAAGTAAATCCATTTGATTATAAGTAAGACAATACTTAAAATGCAAGTGCTCAGTGTAACTGAACATCCATGGAGCCATTTTTTCAGCTGGTACAGCTCCTTCAGATTGTGGAAGGTGACAGGAGTACTTCTAAGAGCTGTAGCACCTCTTTCTTCAAGCTTTGGTACCCCTGTTGTTTCACAACAGTGACTTACCAACATTTTTGTGTGCATGTTTGAGAGTACACAAGTGGCCTCACGTACCAAATATCTTCTCAGTTACTGGCACTTGGTACAAAACCAAAGAAGTCAGTGACAAGATTTCTCTCCAGCAGACCTTGTATCATGAACTTTCAGTATGTACTGAAAAGAAGATACCAAATCAAATCAAGTTTTCCTTCTAAGAAGCCAAGATATCTTCCCACTGAGAGAAATTTTCTTGCCAAATGCTGGCTCTCCAACTGTGGCCATCTTGACTAGGGAGCTATTTAAAGCAAGGATGCAATGATTTTTTTTTCATTATGGCAAGACTTCATTTCACTTCTCATGGATGGCTGAGATGTTGATGCTCAAACTTTCCTTAAAAAGTATGTTCAGACAGAAACCAAGATCAGGAAATTTCAGAAGGAAAGTGATAATTGGAGTGAATTGAAAGTAGAATTAAAATGGACACTGTTAACATAAATATCTGTGATATTTCTGCTGCTATAATCATATTCATTTCTCTTTATCTGATATATTCTATCCTTATTTAAGTCAGAGCACACCCCACATGGTTGTTGCATCTGCTTGAATGTATACTGTCTCTTATACTCTCTGACATGGTTTATAGCTGGTTAAGAAAGGGCATCGTAGGGGTGGTTCAGAAACTGGGCCCAGATATGCCAGTATCATTTAAGATAAATGCCATTGCATTGGATGAGAAACTGTCCCTTGTCTGATCCCTTGGACACAAAACATGGATGTGGCATTATGTACATTAGGAGGCATCTTGTGTGAATTTGGTTTTCCTAGTTCACTGCAAGGTTGCATGCCATGGCTAAGTACTTGGTGCTTCAGTGTTTATTGTTGTTGCCCTTATGATGAATAACCAATCTCTTTTTGACAGAAAATAGTTACCTTTTCCAAAAACTTGCATCAGTTAATCATCTAGGTTATGTAGACAAATACAGCTCCTCACTGCCTAAACACCAGTCACAGAACTGAACTTGTTTATTTAAAGGCATGAATATGCACATGCCTGATTTCAATTAGGATACCTCATTTTCTCATTTCTGCCCTTGTTATACAAAAAAGGTATAAATAAATAAATTCATCTAAACTTCCTTCCAACCACACTGTTCTTGTTGCTGTTTTCTCCATTGCTGTACCTCCTGCCACCACTCTGGTCAATCAGGTGTGTGATGCAGACACGATTATCATCTGCTCATGTCTTCTAGCCAGACTATGCCAGATCTCACTGATTATTTTGCCTAACATCTTTAAGAGACCACCTTTCTTCTCTGTCTATGTATCACACATGCTTGTTGGGTTCCTTGCTCTGCTTTGCCTTAGTTATTGCACCTCAGCATATGACCACTGGGGATGAATCCATCAAATGCAACATGCTTAGTTGCATTTTTGCAGTCTCTCTTGGTTTGTCTTCTCACTGATTCAACTAACCTTTCATACAGTATCCCAGTATTTACACACTCTTCCTTATCAGCCCAGAATGACAGCTCATCTTTGAGGATATTGAGGATATTGCCCTTGAGAAATGACTTTCGGAGCTTGCATTTCCTTGTGACTACACAGAAAATGGTTTATCTGCTTATGTGCCAAGATGACTGCTAATTGATGTTAACTAAATGCTTTTCCTATGCTAATTCCTTCTGTCTTTAAACAGCTGTTGTCTATTGTCTAAAGTAAGATCTTTGAGGAAGTAAATGCCTTTTTCATTTGCTTTGGTTTTGTGCAGTACCTAATGCATTGGGTTTCTGATCCATAATTTAGGTTATAGACACAGTTCCAAAAATAATAAAGTACAACTAGTTTTTTCTAGTGATTACCTCTAACAGCATTGTTTATGTCTTGTCTTTTTTATAGTTTTACTTATAAGTGGTACCTTTTAAAGTCCTGTAAATTTCAAAGTCAGAACAAATCACTCTGAGATTATAAAGTAACAGCATCCTTAGCTAAAACATTCCATAAATATTCAGGACTACTGAACACAAAAATAAAGAACACCAACAATTTAGGCTGCATTTCTGTTATTATTCCAAGCTAGTTTACTGCCTTGGAAAAAGGGAAAATATTTTTTCTCCATGTGCTTATGTTTTATAGTACTTTGTTTATAAACTGTTAGACTGTTTCCCTGAAGGAAATGGTGAGAATGAATTCAAAGCCTGTTGAAGCTAGTGGAGCATTAGTCAGATTTAACATTTGTTTATTTGTGCCTTTTATACAGAAGGAAGGTTGGGTGTATTTTTTTTAAAAAAATACACAAATCTGATTGCAGAGCTACAACATTGGTAAATTGTCTTGAGGGCAGGTCTGCCCCCTGAAGCTGATTTTAAATCATGTTCTGAATTGACTGAATTTAAAGATGACTTCTCTTTGAATGATCTCGTATGGATAACAAGGAGAAACCCCGAATTCATCTATTGGTTGGTTTGGACTTTTCTTTTTCTGATTGGTACTCCAGACTTTGTTTGACAAGATAGGCATCACCAGAATAGTTACCTAGAAAATGAGTTCTTAGTTTCTTATACACAGATTTTAGTTTTGACTCAAAAAAAGTGGCTTCTTTGCCAGAGGCAAATTGTAATCTGGCAGGCACACAAGGCCTTAAAGACTTCAGAGGAGCTGAGCAGAATGGCCCATATATCTAATTTAAAGCTTCCTGCAATAGCTTTGAGTCCAGTGAGGATCTGTGTGTTGGAAAGATCTGCCTCTTGACACAGCAACAGAGGAAAAAAGATTAGTCAGGCACTGTATTCCCTGTGTGGAGGCCCAATTTTCTTTCTTTATCAGAATGACCTTAGCAATGGCCTGCTGGATATGATAAATGTGCTTTTTACCTAAATCATGATGATGATGATGATGATGATGATGGTCCTCATTGTGCCATCATAATTTTGTGCTGCAAATGATCAAATATAGGGTGGAGGGATTTTCAAGATCTAGTAAGAGGAAAGAGAAGATGTGTATTACCTGCAAAGCTTTTAAATTTCCTAAATCTGATGACTGTGCTGTGTTTTTTGAAACCACTAATGGCCTGATAACTTTTTGGGAAGACTTAATAAGATTATGAGGTTTAGAAGTCTGTCACTTCTCTACTGATGTGTGTGTTTATGTAAGGTATGCACATTGAATAAATGTACATGTAAAGAGGTTGCCTTAGACGCATTCACACTTTGACATGGATGTGCAGTTGAGATAAATGTGTGCAAAATTCAGATGCAGTGAGCTTTCAGATAAATAGGACAGGACCTCTGTTGCTAAAAATTAGCAGAGCTCCTTTGACATCAAGGAGTGTAAATCCACAGATCATCCCTGCTGACCCAGCCCATCCTGCTTTAATTTACGTGTACCACTCTTTTCATTTCTGCTAATGAACTGGATGGCTCGTTCTTTTTCCCCATGCAGAGGGGGGTTAGTCCCAAGTCTGGGAATTAGTCTGGGAGTCCCAGCTTCGGTCTAGCTCCAGCTGTTTAGCAAAACCCTCTGACCTGGAAATTGCCCTTCTCTGCCACTGCAGGGGCTTGCCTGCTCAGAGGAGTGACTGTGCTGGGATAAACTGAAGGTCCAGAAGACTGGCATCTCAGGTGACTCTTATCTTTGTGCAGTAACATCTCATACAGTCTTTCCAGTGCCATCTGTCCTCTAGATGGCCTGGAAGCCAAGAGCTTGCATGCTTTTTGAAGGTGTTCCTTTTGACTTGAACATGGCCAGGATATCCCCAAAGGAATTCAGTCATCTTCCCATAAAATAGCAAAATAAAATCTGGTATCAAAACAAACTGCAGGTGAATGTTTAGGAAAGAAGGTGTACTGAAGGTAGGCCAGGTGAAATGTTTGTTGCAAATCCATGGCATGCTGCAGGATGTTTCTACTGCTCCTTCTTTTTACAAGGTTAGGAACTTCTTGAACTGATAAAATGATTTATTGGAACTGAGCACAAGACAAGTTGTCATCAGAAATCATCATAAAGCTCGAGGAGAAACACAAAGTATTCCTCCAAATTTCCATACTGTGGTATTAAAACTCACTGTACATATCTATTATATATTGATATTGATATGTATACTATATACGTATATATTTATAAAGCTCTATAGGTACTTTTTAAAGTAAAAAAAACCCCGTAAGATGGTTTGCATCTTAAGGAAAAATTACCCTGATAGTTCTCTCTGAAGAAGTAGGCTCCACTTTATTTTTTGCCTTTCATGTGAATGCTCACAGGTTGTATGTTAGGCTTGTTTTGGAGGAAGCTGGTTACTGAAGGAGCCTAGTTCTGAGAGCATACGATTCATCCTTCAGGATTCAGAAGTCCTGAGGGGCAGAGCTGTCAGGAGTCATTGACATTTAAAGGAGAGGAGGCTGTCTTCTATGAACGCTGTGCAAGTCTCTCAAAGGTTTTGAAAACATGGAGTAAATGCAGACTATATATAAGGACTTGAAGGCAAGGTGCTCCTGGTAACCTGCATGACTACAGATGTGAACTGCTGTACCACACTAGACTGGGATACAGAGGATGAAATTCACTGTTATCCCAGGAACACAGCTGATGTTGACATCCATTCAGATTCATTTTGTTTACAGAGGAAGAACAGAGATCCTCCACTGTTAGTAAAAGCTGTTGTTGAATATGTTGGGATAAGAGAAAAAAATTACAAAGACAGATTCAAATTAATTTGGAGTCACAGAAGGGAGACTAGGAGGCATTTCAGTGATGTAGTGAATTAGTACAGAGATCTTTCACCTCCAGCCACTGGGTTCAAGCTCATGCCAAGCTGCAGGCTGATAACAAATGAGTGATTTAAACGGTGTCCTTACTAGGGCATGGCCGTGGTTTCTTGTGTATGCCTCTCCTCAGCTGGATAGTGTTTCTGTTATATTAAATGTCTGAGTGTGGGATTATTGCTTTGCAAAATTTACAAAAATGATGTCTTTTCAACATTAATTATGATATTTGAAAGAGTAGCTTTGTCCTGATTAAAACACAGCTATTGAAATTATGCAACTGTTTTATACGAGCATTCTCACAGGAATATGGAAGCTCTTCATTCTCTTATTTATATATATGAAGAGTTAATGTGTGTATGCATGTACTCATAGTCATATTTTTTTAAATAGTAAAAATACTAGGGAGGGGAATTGTCTGTTTTTAAAAACCTTAAACCCTTAATCTTTCCTTTTTACATAATAGCTACACTTGGATGTAGCTAATGTCATTTGGATGTTCAGTACAACATATGCTCAAAAGCACAGCCAGCTATATTGATAAGATAACCCTACTTCTCCACATACTATGGGTACAGATTTGAATTTAACACTGTTAAGCTGTGGAGGTGAAATGAGAGATCATGTGAGGCCTTTTTCAAAGATCCAACCATAAAGCATACATTCAAATGATACCAAGTGATAAATTCATAAAAGTGGAACAGCTCCATGTTTATGTTTCTCTCACGCTCCATAACTCAGACATTTTGCAGATATGTTTGGTTGTGCCATACGGTCGTCTTCTATCAGAAATTTACAAAGATCTGAATAATGTTATATAAAAATTGGGGGAAAAGCTCTGGTATTTTTCATTGTTGCGATTACGATCTGGTGCATGGTATAGGTGACAGACCACCTATATCCTAGACAATATGAGATACAACTTTCGGTAGGAATCTCTGTGTGAAATAAATTTTATTTTATGTATTTATTTTATTTTGAAAATGTATTATAATCTCTCATTGCTGAGGCAATATTTTATTAATAGTTCTCTCCTGGAAGAAAAATAATATCACACTAGTCAGCTGGGATTTCTTACTTCTTACTTCTTTCTGGAAGCTGCATAAGACAGCCTTTTTCAAGAAAAGTACCTTTTAGAGAATTAGAGAAGCATAGATGTTTGTTAATAAAAGCCCAAATGTATAGCCTAAATGTGCCACTCTTGCTCACTGGAGTAATTCTGTTTACTTCAGGAGAAGGAACTATTCCTGTGACAGTATAAAGCACTTAGTGAAATTTTTAATTTCCTAAATAATTCATCTCTGGGGATGGATAATGCATATGTGAACATTTTAATTGTAGTGTATTATATTCTATTTTCAGACTAAGAGCTAGCATATACAGCAATTTTCAGTGGTATTTTATAATGGGTAATGTCTCTGATGAAAGATTATTTATGTGCTAGGTTTTTTTATTATTATTTTTATTTACTTCATAGACATACTTC
Organism: Corvus kubaryi; assembly: GCF_017639235.1. Lineage (NCBI taxonomy): Eukaryota > Metazoa > Chordata > Aves > Passeriformes > Corvidae > Corvus > Corvus kubaryi. Next base: position 1,190,373 of record NW_024581127.1, on the reverse strand, counting down.
TCAAAATATCTTGGGCTGGCATCTCTACAGTAGCTCGGAGCTGCTCTTTAGAATGTCCTTGACTTTAAATAAGTGTATAGCCAGAATAGGCATATTCTTGGCTTCAATGTAATTTGCCTTAGTCCACTCTCTGACAAGGCTGTTTAGGAGGGAGGATGCCAGTGGTTTCCAAGAGGAAAATTTATACTGGGGGAAATTCAGTGTTTGACAGTAACACAAAAGGACATGAGAGGCAGGTATGAAGGCACCTACTACAAGGGACTCCAAATTTTAATTGGACTTTGCTTCTGCAATACTAACAGTTGGAGAATTGATTAATAAATAAAAACAGTGGAATCCTTCTGACATCATTCATCTTAGGGGGAGCTATTAATGCACTGCATTACTCTAACAACGAGTCGTATGTTCTGCATGGGCTGTGTACTGGGGAGAGTGTGACTTTGCGAAGAAGATCATGAAAGGATAGCAGTATCCTTCTTCTCCATTGCATTTGCTTGTTTTTTCACATGCTGGGTTTAGGGAATGGAGCAGCTAAGAATATTCCTTTTTACTGTGATAAAAGAATACCCCGCAGTTTGAATATTCTGTTTTAAATATAAAGAACCAGCCTAAATCTTGGCATCCCTTTCCAGTAAGGGCACAGGACAGAGTACCTTTACAGCTTTACCTGTCTGGGCTTTCACTGCTAAAATACACCATCAGTTCATGGGTGCTGCCTCCCCTTTCATGTCATGTTGAGGACAGGCTAACAGGTCTGAGGGCATTGTGAGCCTCCCAGGGCCCTCCTGACTCTCTTCAATTCAAGACAGGTAGTCCTGAAGGTTAGATCCAAAGCTGTAATGAGCTTTTTATTGCCACGTGATAGCCGTCTGATTTCTTCTTTTCAGGTAATTGGTTGGTTTGTAATAGAGGAGGTGAGGATGATTTAAGAACTTCTTGGAAACATGCCTCACTGCGTTAGCAACTGAAACCAACCCAGACTTAGCGGAGGTTTTTCTTACTTTTCAGTAGAGTATTTTAGAGATCATTAAATGTGAAATTAATTAATCCTTATGATTCCTTTGGGAGATGGAGGATTTTTATTAGTCCTGTTTTACAGATGGGGAAACTGAGATAGTTTCAGGCAACTTACTTCCATGTGGTGAACCACTGGTGGAGCAACTGGTTCCTAGGCTTCTTCCTCAGCTGCAAACCACATTGTTTTACTGCTGGACTACTGCATCTCCAAACTCTTTCATACCTATGCCAGCCGTAAGTGCCTTAAGCCTCCTTAAGTTCAGGCTCTAGGTATCACAAATTCTGCATCCAGTGAATGAGAGGTATTGTTAAGATGTCTGCCAAAATGTTAATTTAATAGCCTTGCTACACATGACATAAGAATTCTGGGAGAGCATGAAGTGCAGGACTGGTTTTGGTGTGCCTTTTGTTTCCTTTGATCACACCAGTGCTTCTCTCCAGTTCCCTATCACTATTTCTTTTCTCTCTCTGTTGCTGGAAAATCTCTGGCCCTGAGAGCCATTTAGAGGCAGAGGCCTTGCTGAAAACAGCCTCCTTTACTGCATAGTCTTAATTTGCTCCCGGAAAACTATCTACTACTATGATACACTGAGGCTGTGGAAGAAGAAAAGATATCCAAGCCTGCAGCTGATGGCTGGCTCATAACATATAAAAAGAAAATGAAAGGGATACGCTAACACTGGACAGCTGTAATTGATACTTCCCAATTTTATGCTTGATAAAACAAGGTACCTTTAATTTGAGATTTAAACTGTCATTCCTTGAGTTTGTTTCCCTTGTATTGTCAGAGGGCCCAGAGGGACCATGCTGCTTGCCACTGTAGCAAAAACTTCGCATGTAGGTGATGATCGCCTGTCCAACCCCGGCCTCCAAGACTACGGCACAGGCTGTTTCAGTTTGTTAGGGGATTAACAACTTTAGCTGAAAGCGTAATAAGCCTTTTATCCTTTAGGCACCAGCTATTACAGGGGTATGCACATCATGTTTGAACAGTGCCTTATCTAGCAGGATTGAAAAAGAAACAAATGAGTGCAGGACAGCTGAGAGGAGAGACCCCAGCAGCCTGGGACAGGGTGTACTGAGCCCTGGATGGTTTTGCTTTCTGACTGATCTGGCTGCTCTTGGGGTTGATGCATAAGCTGCAAAGAAGAGAGCTCTTCTTGGGTGGTGGCTCCTGGGGACCCTGCCTCTGTCTGCCTTTAACCATGCTGTATTTCCTTTTTATTGCACCTGCAAGCAGTACTCGGGAGCAAGGCACTAAATTTTGTATACCGTCTGGATGTCAGCAAGCATCACAAAGAGGGGGGTTGTATCCAGTTAGGATGCTGCTTTGGCTTTGCAGATAATGCAAGTGGGACAGAATAGCTCCAGGTTTGTTTTGCTCACTCCAGCATGCTGAGCTGGATTAAAAAACATTTTAATTTTCACCTCATTTCTCAGAGAAAAAATCTTCCCTGTTATTATTTTCTCTCCAAGAGACTCTTTCATTTTGTTGAAAACAGACAGAAAAAATCCTTTGTGTCTAAATTCTTGTTCCTCTAAACCTTATCCTGATTGTAAATCCAGGAGCTGCAGTGTAAGGGGTTTTGGGCTATGCTTTTAATACTGTAAGGTGGACACAGAAACCTGCCTTAGACATTTTTGTTCAGTTTTTGACTTCACAAGAAATGTGTAATATTTCTGTATTGGTAACATGTTGTTAAATTTATAAGGCAGATCACCAACATTATGTTTATGGGCTGAGTTCATGATATATTTCTGATATGTCCATCCTTGGATCCAACACTGACTTCAGTAGAAAGTTTCACCCTCCTGACTTTTGGCCGTCAGCATATTGTAAAAATACAACTTTCAGCAGCCCAAATGCTGCCCCGTGTCAGCTGATCTCCTGGGTCCTGGATATTTACTTGAAATATGATGGTCTTAGGACTTGTATCAGAAAGCAGAGAGTGAGAGGGTGATGGGACAAGGTGAGGGGTGGCTGCAGCCATACGGGTGTCAGCGAAGTGCAAAGCAATACCACATGCCAGAAAATACTGCAACTACCTCTTGCATTTTGTATAAGCAATTTTCCAGTCTGTTGTCTTCTGTCAAATGCAATGTTCTGAGACATTTAAATAAAATAAATATTGCTGTTGAATTATATTTAGAACCATGTGAAATTTCTCTAGTGAAACTCTCAGCCAGGCAAAACATGCTGGCTTTCAGGTTTCTGTACCACTTGAAGCTTCATTTGGGTTTGTCGAAGAGGTTGCTCATGACATCTGATGGTGAAGGTGGCTGCTTTCCAAAGGAGGCTGGCAGAGGCTCTGCCTGCCACTATGGATGCTGCTGGAAGGTTTGGGCAAACCAGGGCTGGGTCCAGGTGAGCCTCGTCAGAGAGCTGAGTTTCTCGCAGGTGGAAGGTCAAAAAAGCAAATGATGAGACAG